>NC_092751.1:43105583-43421645 GCF_047496795.1 Chiloscyllium punctatum | reverse complement strand
TCTCCCTCTCTCCTCCCCTCTCTCTCCCTTCCCCCTCTCTGCCTCTCTCGTTCTATCTCTCTCCACACTCGTCCTCTCTCTCTCCCCCTCTTGTCCCACCTCTCTTACCCTCTCCCACCCCCCTCTCTCCCCTCACTCCCCCATCCTCCCCTCTGTCCCCTCTCGTCCCCCTCTCCCCCTCCCTTCCCCTCATTCTGCCTCTCGTCACCTCTCTCGCCCCTCTGTCCTCACCTCTCTCATCCCCTCTCTCTCCCCATCTCATCCCCTCTCTCTCCCCTCTCTGTCCCCTCTCTCTCCACTCTCTCGTTCCCGCTCTTACCCCTCTCTCTCCCTCTCTCATCCCCTCTCTTCCCCACTCTCTTCTGCTACCCTCTCCCCTCTCATCCACACACTTTCCTTCTCTCTCCACCCCCCCATCCCCACCTCCCCCCCTCTTGTCCCCTCTCTCTCCCCTCTCATCGCCTCTCTCTCCCCCCGTCACCTCTCTCTCCCCTCTCTTGTCCCATCTCTCTTCCCCTCATGGTCGGCTCTCTCTCTCCCTCTCTCTCCCCCTCTGACCCCATCGACCCCTCTCTCCCCCCCTTTCATCCCCTCTCTCTCCCCCTCTGGCACCCTCTCTCTCCCCCCAACGTCCCCCCTCTATCCATGTCTCTCCCCTATCTCTCCCCATCGTCCCCCCTCTCTCCCCCCCATACTTTCTCTCTCACCCCCCGTCCCCCCTCTCTCCCTCTCTCGTCTCCTCTCTCTACCTCTCTCGTCTCCTCTCTCTCACTCCCATCCTCTCTGTCTCCCCCCTTGTCCCATCTCTCTTACACTCTCTCCCCCCTCTCTCCCCTCTCACTCTCCCTCTCTCCCCATCGTCTCCTCTCATTCCCCTCTCGTCCCCTCACTACTCCCTCTCTTCACCTCTCCCCTCTCTCCCTCTCACTCCCCTCCCCTCTCACCTCTCTCATCCCCTCTCTCTCTCCCTCTCACCCTCTCTCGTCCCCTCTCTCTCCCCATCAACCCCTCTCTGCCCCCTCTCTCCCCCCTCTCTCTACCCCCAACGTCCACTCTCTCTCCCTCCCTCATCACCTCTCTCCCCCTCTCATCCCCTCTCTCCCCCCATCGTCCGCGCTCTCTTCCCCATCGTCCCCCCTCTCTCCCCATATCATCCCTTCTCTCTCACCCCCGTCCCCCCTCTCTCTCCCCTCGTCCCCAGTCTCCCTCTCTCCTCCCCTCTCTCTCCCTCCCCTCTCTATCTCTCTCTCGTCCCCTCTCTCTCCACACTTGTCTTCTCTCTCCCCCTCTTGTCCCACCTCTCTTCCCCTCTCTCTCCCCCCTCTCTCCCCCTCTCACCCCCTCTCCCTCATCGTCCCCTCTCTCTCCTCTTGTCCTCTCTCTCCCCTCCTCTCTTCCCCTCGCCCCCCCTCATAATCTCTCTCCCCCTCTCTCGCCCCCTCTCTCTCCCCACTCTCGTTCCCTCTCTCGTCCCCTCTCTCCCCATCTCGTCCCCTCATTCCATCCCTCTCGTAACCTCTCTCTCCCCTCTCTCTCACCTCTCTCGTCCCCGTTCTTTCCCCCTCTCTCCCCCCTCGTCCGCTACCTCCCCCTCTCATCCCCACTCTTTCCCCCTCTCTCTCCCTCTCTCATGCCCTCTCTCACCGCCATCGTCCCCTCTCTCACCCCATCGACCCTTTCTCTCCTTCTTTCGCCCTTCTCTCTCCCCCATCGTCCCCTCTCTTCCCCCATCGTCCTCTCTCTCTCCCTCTCTCGTCCCCTCTCTCTTTCCCATCGACCCCTCTCTCTCTCCCATCGTCTCCTCTCTCTCTTTCTCTCTCCCCTCTCTCTCCCCCATCGTTCCCTCTCTCTCCCCCATCGTCTCCATCTCTCCCCCCATCTTCCCCCTCCCTCCCCCATCGTCCTATCTCTCTCCCCCTCTCATTACCTCTCTCTGTCACACTCTCTGTCTGTCAGTCTGTCTCTCTCAGCTTCTACTCCCTCTCTTGCCACCTCTGTCTCTCTCGTGCCCCTCTCTTTCATCCCTCTGTCTCTCGTTCGCCTCCCCTCTCTTTTGCTGTCCCTCTCTCTCTCCCACTCTCTCTCTATCCCCCTCCCACTCTCACATCCTCTCTCTCTTACACTTCCTATCTCTCTCTCTCACTCTTCCTCTTTCTTGCGCTCTCACCCTCTCTCACGCTCTCTCTCTCCCTCTCTCTTGCTCCCCTCTCTCGCTTATCTCACTCTCTCTCTCGCTCGCTCACTCGTGCTCTGTTTGTCTATCTCTCTCTCTTCCTCTCTCTCCGTCCTCCCTCTCTCACCTCTTCTCTCTTACTCTTACTCTATCTCTCTCTATGTCTGTCTGTTGCTCTCTCTCTCTCTCTCTCCCTACCTCTCTCAGTCCTCCCTCCCTCACTTCCTCTCTCTCTCATCCCTCTGTCTCTAGCTTGCCCCCATCTCTCGATCTGCCCTCCTCTCTCTTGCTCTCCCCGTCCCTGTATCTCGCTCTCCCTCTCTCACTTGCTCGTGCTCTCTCTCTCTGTATCCCTTTCCCTTCCCCCCTCGCACTCTCTCCCCTCTCTCTCCCTCTCTCTCTCCCTTCTCTCTTCACCTTGTTCTCTCCCCCTTGCTCTCTCTCTGTCGCCCCTCTGTCGCCCCTCTCTTGCTCTCTTTCACTCACTCTCTCCCTGTCTCCCTGTCTCCCTCCCTCCCTCTCTCCTTTCTCTTGCTCTCTCACTCTCTCTCTTGTATCTGCCCCCTCTTTCCCTCTCTCTTGCACCTTTCTCCCTCCCTCTTGTTCTCTCTCATTCTCTTTCGTTCTCTTTCTCTCTCATTCTCTCTCTCTCGTTCTCCCTTTCTCACTCTCTCCCTCTTTATCCCTCTGTCTATCACCCCCCCTCTCTCTCTCTCTCGCACCTCTCTTTCTTTGGCCCCTCTGTCTGTCCCTCTCTCTCGCCACTGTCTTCCTCATTCACTCTTGCCTCATCACTCTCGCACCCTCTCTTCCTCTCTCACCCCTCTTTCTCTGTCTCTGTCTGTCTGTCTGTCTCTCTCTCTGTCTCTTATGGCCTTCCCTCTGTCTCTGCCTCCTCTCTCTCTCTCTGTCATCTCTCTACCTCTCACTTGCCCCATCTCTCCATCTCGCTCTCCCCTATCTCTCGCTCCCTCTCCCTCTCTCGCGGCCTCTCTCTCTCATTCCCCCCCCTCTCTTTCTCTGTATCCCTCTCTCTCTATCCCGTCCCCTTCTCTCTCTCTCTATCAATCCTCTCTCTCTCTCGACCTTCTCTCCCTCTGTCTCTCACACTCTCTCTCGTATCTCACCCCTCTCTCCCTCCATCTTGACCTCTCTCTCTCTCTCGCCTCCTCTTTCTCTCGCTGTCTCTCTCGTGCACACTCTCTCCCCCTTGCTCACCTCCTTTCTTCATCTCTCTGCGACTCTTTCTCTCATTATGGCTTCTCTCTGTGTCATCCTCTCCCTGTCGCCATCTCTCACGCCCCTCTATCACTCTTGCCCTCTCTCTCTCTCGACACATCTCTTCCTCCTTTGCGCTGTCATCCCATCTCACTCTCGCTCTCGCACCCTCTCCTCCTCTCTCAACCCTGTCGCCCTCTCTCATCTCTCTCTCTCTCTTTCTAGCTCTCCCTCTCTCTCTGTCTCTCTCGACCCTCCCTCCCACTCCTGCCTCCTCTCTCTCTCTACCCCACTCTCTCTCTGTCTCTCTCTATCTCTCTCTTTCACACCCCCCTCTCTCTCATCTGTCACTCGCTAGTCGCCTCTCTCTCACTCTCCCCCCGTCGCTCTCACAAACTCTCTCCCTCATTCCCGCTCTCTCATCCCCTCTCTCTCGCTCTCTCAACCTCTTCTCCTCAGTCACCTCTCTCCCTGTTGATGTCTCTCGCCCATCTCTCTCACCCCCCTCTATCTTTCTTTTGCTAACTCTCTCCCTCTCTCTCTCACCCATTTCTTCCCTCCCTCCCTCTCTCTCTCTGTCTCGTCCTCTCTTGCCCCTCACGCTCGCTCTCACCCTCTCTCTCTCTCCTACCCCCCTCTCTCTCGACCATTCCCCACACATTCCTCTCTCCTTCTTGCCCTTGCTCTCTCTCACCATTTCTCTATCTCGCCCTCTCTCTGTCTCTCGTCCGTCTCTCTCTCGTCCCGTCTCTCTCTCTCTCTCCCTTTCTCTCTTGCCCCCTCCCTCACCCCTCTCTCTCTCTCCCTTTCTCTCTTGCCCCCTCCCTCACCCCTCTCTCTCACTCCCTTTCTCTCTTGCCCCCTCCCTCACCCCTCTCTCAGTCTCACCCTTTCTCTCGCCCACTCTCTCTCGCAACCCTCACTCTCATTATCTCCTCCCGTGTGTCTCTCTTCCTTTTCCTCACCCTATCTCTCTCTTGCCCCTCTCTCTCCCTGCCCCTCACTCTCTCTCCACCTTCTCCCACTCTCGATCCCACTTCCTCGGTGACTCTCTCTCTCTCTCCACCTCCTTCCGTTTCTCTTTGGCTTAATCTCTCTCCCTCCCTCCCTGTCTATCTGCCACACACTGTCTCCCTGGTCCTTCCCTTCCCCTCTGACCCAGAGACTGGGGTATTGGTGGTGAGGCTGAGTGTGCGATGGTGGGGATGGGATATGGGAGAAGGGGGGGAAATGTGTTAGAGATGGAGTTGCAGAAGGCAGACAGAGGCGGCAAGAGAGAGAGAGTGAGGGGGAGGGGGAGAGGGAAGAATGGAGGCAGGTGTAGAAACCTGTTTTGGGTGTGTGTGTGAGAGAGGGGGATGAGGGAGAATGAAGAGGAGAGGTGGTGGAAAAGAGAGAGGGAGAGAATTGAGGAGGAAGAGAGGAAATGGGGAGGCCAGGTTGGAGTGGGGGGGAGTACAGAGGGAGTTATACCCAGCTCCTGAGCTCAGGGCGCGGTGTCCTCCCCTTCCCTGAGGACCAGGACTTGGGGCTGAGTCTGTCTCTCTCCAGCTCAGCTTCTCCAACACAAAGACACACAACAACATCAGTCACTCTGCTGCTCGGCACGCTTTAATCAACATTGTTATTGGTTACAAATGGAAGTGATGGATACAGTCAGTGGGATGGTGCCTTTTCTCACTGGCCCCTGAGTTGCGAGAAACATTGAAATGTTTCCCTTTAACCCCCCTGTGGGGTAAGGATGGACAAACCAGCGCTACCCTCAGTCTGTTACCATAGCGACAGGCTGCTCCATCACTGAAACACTGAACTGAAATGAGAAAATCCCGGATGGTGTGATTAATGAGGGAATTTGATGGATGGATGGATTTGGGTGAAGGGATATTTCAGCACATTCTTCAGCTGCTGCCTGAACTTAGTCTGGGTCACGGCATAAATCGCGGTGTTTGTGCAGCAACTGAGGAGCTGCAGCATGAAGCCCAATTCACGCATAAAGGGATGGAGATTCACAGGGGTATACACAATCCACCACATCCGTCTCCATATAGAATACAGCATGAACATTGACCATAACAGGATGAAATTGGCCGAGATCACAAACAGTAAAATGATGGATTTTTTTCGGTTTCTCATTTCAGTGTCAGACTGAGCGTCCCCATTGGTGTGAGCGCGGAGTCTCCTGCGGGCTCTGCTGGTCACTAAAATGTGTCTGACGGTGAGAACATTGAGCAGCAGAATCAGGAGAAATGGGACACACGGGGTTAGAATGTGGTGGAGGAACTCGATTGTGACCCAGACAATGGAGGATTGAACAGCGACTGTTACATCACAAAACCAGGGGGCGTTCACCAGCCAATACCGAGCCGTGAGCATAAAATACCAGGAAATGTTCTTTAAACAGCTCAGCACAGTCACTGCTCCCAGAACCACAGCCGCCGTTTTCTCACTGCAATATTTACTTTTCAGCTTCGGGCAACAAATGGCCACAAACCGATCAAAGGTGAAAGTGACGGTGAACCAGACAGAGCAGTCAGTGGCTGCATAAAGCAGGACGGCGTGGATATTACACACGGGGACAGAGTCCTTCAGGAAATAAAACTGTTCCCGATAAACAATGGGAATGTGTCTCAGGATCAGGTCGAGGATAATGACCAGGAGATCCGCCGCTGCCATGGCCCCCAGGTAACGTCTGACACATGGAGACAATCCACAATCTTTATAAAGCAGGACGTAGATGGTCACTACGTTAACTGTGAGGAAGGAAAATAAACCCATTATCCATCAGCCTGGAGGCAAAGGGACCCGTTTGATCAGGGACCCAGTGAGATTTTCAAATGTGTCCCTGTATTCAGGGATTTATTAAAATAATTGGAGCTGGAATAACAAATGGGAAGGTCTGAATTATTGACGAAAATGTGACATAAATCACAAGAAACCCTCCCTCCCCAACAGACAGAGACACATCCATAAGGACAGATGGTTTCTAGAACATTCCCACACACTCGATCACTCGAGAACAGACACAGGTCACTCCTTCCCAGTTCCTAATATGGAGGGTGGGAACATTGCTGTCCTGAAGGATTCTCTCCCAGTTTCCTGAAGACAAACGGAGTTTGGGAATTTCTGTATTGTGGTCTAAATTGTGGTCGATCCTGTGTCGTGGAGAAATGTAAACGCAGGGAAAACGTATTCCCCCCTTTAACTGCCTGAGGGGCCTTCGGAACAGTGTCTCCTTCTCCCTGGAGCGGGATCTCATCCCTCGGGATCTTATCGTTTGTTCAATTCACTGACGTCCGGCCGTTCACAAACAACGTCAGGGACAGAACGTTCAAGGGAATGTCAGTTATAGAATGTCAGGGACAGAACGTTCCGTGGAATGTCAGTTATAGAATGTCAGGGACAGAACGTTCCGGGGAATGTCAGTTATAGAATGTCAGGGACAGAACGTTCCGGGGAATGTCAGTTATAGAATGTCAGGGACAGAACGTTCCGGGGAATGTCAGTTATAGAACGTCGGGGACAGAACGTTCCGGGGAATGTCAGTTATAGAACGTCGGGGACAGAACGTTCCGGGGAATGTCAGTTATAGAACGTCGGGGACAGAACGTTCCGGGGAATGTCAGTTATAGAATGTCAGGGACAGAACGTTCCGGGGAATGTCAGTTATAGAACGTCGGGGACAGAACGTTCCGGGGAACGGCAGTTATAGAACGTCGGGGACAGAACGTTCCGGGGAACGGCAGTTATAGAACGTCGGGGACAGAACGTTCCGGGGAATGTCAGTTATAGAACGTCGGGGACAGAACGTTCCGGGGAACGGCAGTTATAGAACGTCGGGGACAGAACGTTCTGGGGAACCCCTTGACCTGTCCATCACTTTTCCCCCCTCCCCACCCCACCAACCTGATGTCCTGTGCCTGGACACACTGTAACATTAATGGGGTGAGAGAGGGAGGGTCCAATCACAGGAATGGGAACGAAAGGCATTGCCAGATCAGCTGAAATGGTTAGATATACCACATTCTCAATCCACCTCCCAGAACCAGACCAGACACCATACACCCAGAGGAGATATCTGTTCACTGTGGAACACTGTACAGAACAAGCCAGTGTCCTGCTCAGTACAACCCAGCAATCTGGACAGATTCATCCATTACACTGGGACAGTACAACCCAGCAATCTGTCCAGATTCATCCATTGCACTGGTCAATACAATCCAGCAATCTGTCCAGAGTGGAACACTGCACACAGATCATGTCAGGGCACTTATCTTCAAAGGCAGGCTAGATATCTGTCCAGTTTGGGAAGCTGTGATAGAGACAGGAAAGCTGCAGATGCTAGAGTCCCAAGGAGACAGGCAGGAAGCTGTGAGAACACAGCAATCCTGCCAGCATCAGGAGGTGTAACCATTCTGTAAGAATCCTGAAGGAGGGCTACACCTGAAACATCAAATTCTATACCTCCTGATGCTGCCTGGATTGCTGTGTTCCTCCAGCGAGTATTCAGCATGGGAAGCAACGCAGACCACAGCAGTGCATTGATCTATAAACCCAGGGTAGCTATCTGTCCAGGACGGGGAGCTGTGCAGACCACAGCAGTGCATTGATCGATAAACCCAGGCTCGATATCTGTCCAGGGCGGGGAGCTGTGCAGACCACAGCAGTGCATTGATCGATAAACCCAGGCTAGATATCTGTCCAGGACGGGGAGCTGTGCAGACCACTGCAGTGCATTGATCTATAAACCCAGGCTAGATATCTGTCCAGGGCGGGGAGCTGTGCAGACCACAGCAGTGCATTGATCTATAAACCCGGACGAGATATCTGTCCAGGGCGGGGAGCTGTGCAGACCTCAGCAGTGCATTGATCTATAAACCCGGACTAGATATCTGTCCAGGACGGGGAGCTGTGCAGACCACAGCAGTGCATTGATCTATAAACCCGGACTAGATATCTGTCCAGGACGGGGAGCTTTGCAGACCACAGCAGTGCATTGATCTATAAACCCGGACTAGATATCTGTCCAGGACGGGGAGCTGTGCAGACCACAGCAGTGCATTGATCTATAACACCGGATTAGATATCTGTCCAGCACGGGGAGCTGTGCAGATCGCAGCAGTGCATTGATCTATAACCCCGGACTAGATATCTGTCCAGCACTGAGAGCTGTGCAGAACAGAACAGGACACTCATGTCTAAACCTGAAACAAATATCCATCCAGCATTGGGAGCTGCACAGACTACATCATTGTATTATCTATAAACCTCAACTAGATAGTCTGACCAGCACAGCGACCTGTGCAGTGATCACCCATGAATTCATCTGTAAACTAGGAGCAGCTACCCTCCCAGAATGTAGGATTATGCACACCACCGCATTGCATTAATCTGTAATCCAGGAGCAGTTACCCTCCCAGCGTGTACAGCTGTGTACACCACCCCAATACATTGATCTGTAAACCAGGAGCAGTTACCCTCCCAGCATGTAGGACTGTGTACCCCACCCCAGTGCATTGATCTGTAAACCTGGAGCAGTTACCCTCCCAGCATGTAGGACTGTGTATACCATCCCAGTGCATTCCTCAGTAACACTGTGTTAGATCCCTGCCCAGTGTGGGGAAACTTGCAGCCCGGGCTGGAAGTGACAGGATGTGCAGCTCCCACCCATTTACAGCTCCATATCTACATTGTGCCCTGACAAGGGGGTGCTGTGGGTATGAACATCACTGCCAGAGAGAGATGGCAGGGGAACCAGTTTAAATATCACCACATGGGAGGGGTTTAGGAAATAGACAGAGAGGGGGAGACTGAGAGACAGTATCATGAAAGGATGGGTTCCCAGGTTGCAGAATGCTGAAATGTACACACTTCGATTGCATCCTGTAACATGAGCCAGTCTTCCCAGGAAAGATGGGAAAAAGGGATTTTGGTGTGAGGTCAGATGAAACAACAGCTGCTGCATGGTTTTGAAATTACGTTTATGTAATTACTGTAGAGTTGCAGTGGGGTAATAAGCAGTTAAGGGAAAGGGGGTCTCAGAGTTGTGAACAGTTGATGTAAACTGTTCACTTTCAGATTTAAAAAATAAATTGATATTTTTGTTTAAACAGTGGAATTTGGGAGTTCTCTGTCACTCCTATTTTAACAGTTTTCAAGACAAATTGAGCATTTCTTTATGTTTAGTTTAAATGACCAGATGAGCTCAATGTTGTGTCCTAACAATTGCTGTGTGTGTATCTGTGTGTCTGTGTGTGGGGCAGGTCTGGCAGTCTCTGTGGTGCTTAAAGTGATGCAATGCCACCTTCTGCTGGCCTCGCCACGCCACTGCACAGGCATTGGCAGAGGGTAAAAACCAACAGAGATTCATTCAGAGAGGGGGAGGGAGAAGGCAGCTGCTCACGTCATCGTTACCATTCTTATTTTTATAGAATCCCTGCAGTGTTGAAACAGGCCCTTCGGCCCAACAAGTCCATACCAACCTTCCCAACCCATAGCCCTATATTTACCCCTGACTAATGAAGCTAACCTAAAAATCCCTGAACACTACAGACAATTTAGCATGACCAATCCACCGAACCTACACAGTTTGTGGTAGGAAACAGGATCACCCATTAGAAGCTCACACAGATAAGGGGGGAATGTGCAAACTCCACAGAGACAGTCACCCAAGGCTGGAATCGAACCCAAGTTCCTAGTGCTCGGAGGCAGCAGTGATAACCACCGTGCTACCCTTTGGGTGCTCCCTGATCAGAATTCACTGGAATCTACTCAATGCCTAAAGCAAAGGGATATCAGCCAAATTCAACTCTCCCAGGATGAAATCCCATTGCTCACAACTTGTGTGAGTGTAACATCTTCAGAAGCAGAATAACGTTTTGGACAATCTCAACTTTTACTTTTATCAGGAGTTACAATAATATCTGGACAAAGTTGTTTCAAGTTAAAATTGCGGAAATTTTATTAATCTGTGTGTGTGTGTGTATGCATGTGTTTGTGTGTGTGTGTGTGTGTCTGTGTCTGTGTGTGTGTGTGTGTGCGTGTGTGTGTGTGTGTGTGTGTGTGTGTCTGTGTGTGTGTGTGTGTGTGTGTGTGTGTGTGTCTGTGTATGTGTGTTTAGAAAGGGAAATATTAGACCATAAGACATAGGAGTGGAAGTAAGGCCATAGGACCCATCGAGCCCACTCCGCCATTCAATCATGGCTGATGGGCATTTCAACTCCACTTACCCGCATTCTCCCCATAGCCCTTAATACCTTGTGACATCAAGAATTTATCAATCTCTGCCTTGAAGACGTTTAGCGTCCCGGCCTCCACTGCACTCTGTGGCAATGAATTCCACAGGCCCACCACTCTGGCTGAAGAAATGTCTCCGCATTTCTGTTCTGAATTTACCCCTTCTGATTCTAAGGCAGTATCCACGGGTCCTAGTCTCCTCGCCTAACGGAAACAATTTCTTAGCATCCATCTTTTCTAAGCCATTGATTATATATTTGCAATACCCAAACAGTTTGCCATTCATCTTTCCACCATAGTTTGAGTAACATTGCTCTGGATCATAAACATGTTGTTTTAGCAGATTAAAGAAACTAGCCTGACTTATTCCTAAAACTGACCCTGACCCAGTCTGAGACCAATATCATCGGCCATATCACCGAACTGGTCACATTTAACATTTGTTGTGAGCAGTGAAGGAGTGGGACTAGAAAAGGAAACAGTGACCCAAAAAGCTGGGGAACTATAGACCGGTGAGCCTGATGTCAGTGGTGGGTAAGTTGTTGGAGGGGATTCTGAGGGATAGCATTTGCATACATTTGGGAAGGAAAGGGCTGCTCAGATTAGACAACATGTCTTTCTGCATGGGAAATCATGTCTCATTAATTTGGTTGAGTTTTCTGAAGAGGTGACAAAGAAGATTGATGAAGACAGTATGGTAGACGTTGTCTATATGGGCTTCAGCAAGGTGTTCATTTAAAGAACAAATACCAAAGAAAATGTACAGCCCAGGAATAGGCCCTTAGCCCTCCAAGCCTGAGCCAATCCAAATGTACTGTCTAAATTTTTCGGTCAATTCCTAAGCATCTGTATCTTTCTGCTCCCCACCTACTCATGCATCTGTCCAGACGCATCTTAAATGAATCTGCCGTGCCTGCCTCTACCACCTCTGCTAGCAATGCATTCCAAATGCCCACCACCCTCTGTATGAAGTACATACCGCGTGTATCCCCCTTAAACATTCCACCTCTCACTTTGAAAGCACGACCTCTCGTTACTGAATCATTCAACCTGGGAAAAAGCCCCTCTCTATCCACCCTGTCTATACCCTTCTCCTGTTTTCTAGTGAAAATAAACCAAACCTACTCAGCCCCTCTTCATAGCTAGTATTTCATTCTGCTTGGTAGACAGATTAGTAAGTTTCAGTCACATGGGATACAGAAGAAGCTAGTCACAATTGGCTTGAAGGAAGAGGGATATTTTTCAGACTGGAGGCTTGTGAGCAGCAGTGTGCTGTTAGAATCAGTACTGAGTTCACTGCACTTCATCATTTATGTAAAGGATTTAGATGTGAATATTGGGGCCATAGTTCGAAAGGTTACAGATGACATCAGAAAGGTGGTGTAGTCGATTATCTCAGAGTACAACAAGACCACAATTAGATGGAACAAAGGGGCAAGGATGGACAGATGAAGTTTAATTTAGATAAATACGAGGTTTTACATTTTGTAAATGCAAACCAGGGCAGGAATGATACAATTGTTGGTAAGGTCCTGGGGCGTGTTGTGAAACAAAGGGACATAGGGCTGCAGGTGCATAGTTCCTTGAAAGTGGAGTCGCAGGTCAACAGAGTGGTGCAGAACACATTTGGCACATTTGCCTTAATCAGTCAGAGCATTGAGTATAGGAGTTGTGGTGGTATGTTGCATCTGTACAGGATGTTGGTGAGACCTCTTAAAGAATACTGCGTACAACTTGGTTGTATGCAGAAATGACTGACACACAGATGTTCCAGGACTGGAAGTTTGAGCTTTAAGGAGAGGTTGATTAGGTTGAGGTGCTTTCTCCTGGAGTGTCAGAGGCTGAAGGGTGACATTATAGAGGTTAATAAAACCATCAGGGGCATGGATATTCTGAACAGCCACGTTCTGCTCTCCAGGATAGGGGAGTCCAGAACAAAACGGCATAGGTTGAAGGGGAGAGGGCGAATGATTTAGAAGGGACCTGAAGATAAATGTTTCACAGAGAGAGTGGTGTGTGTACAGAAAGTGCAGTCAGAGGAAGTGGTGAAGGCGGTTACAATCGCACATTTAAAAAGTATCTGATAAAGGAGGGATATTTACCAAATGCTGGCAAATGGGACTAGATCAGATTTGATATCTGATCGGAGTGAACACATCGGACTAACGGGTCTGTTTCCGTTCTGCATGACTCTCTGATTCTATAAGAGGGATGATGAATAATTCTGAAAGGACCTTTCAAGTGGGAATTCTCTTCACTGGAAGTTTATCGTGCCTCTATGTTCACATGGATTGAAAGCTGCATTAGTTAAATATTTGACAGAGAAGTGAGTCACGGATAATGGGATACAGACAGGAGAGTGGGGCTGAGACCCCAACCTGATCAGCCAGAATCTTACTGCCTGGTGGAGAAGGCTCAAAGTATCTAATGACCCACTCCTGCTCCTCAGTCCCATGTTCCTGTGTTCCATTCAGCCCCTAATACCTGCTAGACAGGAGCAGTTGGAGGCCATTTACTCCTATAACCTGGTGCACAGAAACACAGGAGACCATTCAGCCTCTCAAGACTGTTACACATGCTTTGAAGTGAGTTGGGAAATGTAATTGGAAAGCCCAGGCACAGGTACAAAAGAGGCCCCTCATCTCTCTTTACAGAGCTTCCCCTCTCTGCAACTTGTGCTTCATTTGTTGGTCATGTTGTAGACCCAGATTCACTGTGAATACAGCCCACATACCTCACCCAGAGATGGCTCACAAAATCATCTGTTCTTCCTGACTGCAATATTTAGTAATTGCACATTCATGAAAATAACACCCACTAACTTTCCAATAACAGAATATGAGAACATCAGAAACAGGGGCAGGTCGTTCACTCCCCAAACCAGCCTTGCCCTTCACTAAGATCATGACTGATCTGCTCTTGGTCTCAAATCCTCTTTCATACCCAACTCTTCATAGCCCTCACCTCTCTGTCAGGTCAATATCCATCTCCCTCCTCTTCAAATACTTTCAGTCATGTAGCTCCCCGAACACTCTTGAGGAGAGAAATCCTGACATTCAATCCCACCTGTTTGAAGAAAACACTTGCTGCTCCTATATCATGGTTTATTGATGTGAACAAAAGAGGTTGAGACAAGGGTTCAGGTAAAAATGACCGACCCTGATATCAAGGCAGTTGTTGACTTTTATTGACATAAAGGAGCTTAACAACACTGGACATAATGGGAATCAGAGTAAACTCTCCAGTGTTTGGGGTCAAACATGGCACAAAGGAAGATGTTCATCATCTCAGTCCTGGGTCACCTCTGTGCGAGATCCTCAGGGGAGCTTCCCCTTCACAAACAGCTTCAGCTGCTTCATCAATGTCTCCCATCCCCACCCTCCCCACCATAAGATCAGAAGTGGGGATGGTCACTGAAGATTCCACTATGTTCAGAACATTTTGTTCCCCTCTCAGCTCCTGAACTGGTCTGTGTCCATGTGCAACAAGACCCAGGCTCCATTGAGACTTGTGCTGTTAAAGTATCAGTAACATTCATCTACCAGCACTGCCTGACAGTGCACATTGCCCCAGTAAAAATAGAGTTCATTCATCACCTCACGCTAGTTTCACAGGAATATGAGGAAGCCATTCAGCCCATTGACACTATTGGAGAAGAACAGGGACAGCCCATTCAGTGCCTCCAGCCTATTACTCAGGAAGAGATGGGCCACACCAGAGCCCCTCGAAAATATTGGAAGGCAGTCTCCGAGATTCTAATGTTTTCTTATTTTAAAGGGAATGTAAATTGTCTGTTCCAGATGCAATGTGACTGGTCAAACTACTCGGTGTGAAGCTAAACACTATTTAAACATGAAAGATAAAATGAAACCAAAGAAAGAGGAAATTAGAATAACTTAATTCTATTGGACAAGTTAACAGAATAATATATCGTGGAGCTATTACTAATGAACTGTTCCGATATACGAAAATTCCATAAAGACAGCCTTTGGCAAAACTGAATATTCAGTCACAGATTGCCACAAACTCAAAGATCCTAATCTGTGAGAGCTGGTCACACCCATTCAGGCTGCATTAAAATAAACCCAAGGCCTCCCTCGCTGTTTACTCAAGTGGTCTTAACTAGCCAGCTTGGTAACGATCATTCAATCTCTCTCTTAAAAGAAACCCGGACAAAATAACCTCTTAAAGCTGCAGTATCATCACACTTGTCAGTACATCGAGCTTTCAAACAGGAAAGGTCAGGGGTAAAAGGTCAGGCCCTTGGCCCTGTCCAATTGGACAAGGAAGAAGTCATTCAGTCCCCTGAGTCAATTACACAGAAACGGAACGAGGCCATTCAGCCCCTTGAGTTACTTACACATGAACAAGAGGAGGCCATTCAGCCAGTTGAGCCACTTATACAGGAACAGTAGGAGGCCATTTCCACCTCAATGCACTTACACGGGGGCAGAATAGGGTAATTGATGCTGATCCTGATGAATGTCTTATGCCCAAAATGTCGACTCTCCTGCTGTGCTTTTCCAGCAAACCACTGTCTACTCTGGTCTCCAGCATGGGCAGTCCTCACTGTCTCCTAATAGATGCTCTAACGTGATGAACAATTGGAGCAGAGGCTGCACAAACAGACTGCTCCACATTGTACCTCGTGGCGCCAACGCTCATGATACACACGTGGGACTTTAACGTGGGTTACTCGCGGTGAGCAGGGAAATCATATGTGTTGTGTGAAGTCTCAAGAAGGCATGTTCCATCTCCGAGAAGGCAGCCTGGTGTTCTCTATGTAGGGTGGAAGCTGGTGGGAATGGCTACCTGTTTCCGATGGAAGGTATTGTGGCTGCTGTTGGGGATTGTGAATAACCTGATGTTCAGTACAGGGTTCACACGCCGACTGCACAATAACGTGGGGAGAGTTAATTTAGGCAAATAAACTATTAGGAAAGTCATGTTAGACTGATGAATGGACACTCTAAGTTCACATAATGCTGATCTTGTTCATGTTGACCTTGTCTAGTGCATGTCCTGTGCAGTGTATCTTGTATGCCTTACTCTGTCCAAGTCTATTTCCACCTTATGATCTGTCTGGCCATGCTTACTATGATCTTCCTCCACTGCTCATAAATAAAGTGTTTCCCTGTACTGAGGTACACGTGACAATAAATCAAACCAATCAATCCTGGGTAAAGTATGGAATTTCTCACCCTATCAATGTCTCTTTTGGAAATAAGTGATCGCTGCCACTCCTCGTGTTTCAACGTCACCATTTCTTTCTCTCTCACAGCTCCACAGCTTAAACAATTAGCTTCTTTACTCTATCCTCATGTTACCATCACCCGTGTCTGTGGTAAGGAGATTATTCCTTACAAAGGAGATCAAATCTGTACAGAGTGCCCCAAATGCTCTCTTAGCCAGGCTCTACAACAGCAGGAAGATGGCTTTACTTATGTACTCGAATCGTCTTACAATGAAGGACAGCATACCATTGTCTGCACCCATTACTTACACAGGGTTTGATTTGGAGCAGTCAGAATAGACTTGGGAATGGGAGATCATGCTTCTCAAATTTGTTAGAGTTCTTTGATGAAGTGACCAGGAAGGTTGATGAGGACAGAGCAGTCGACGTAGTCTCTATGGATTTCAGTAAGTCATTTGATAAGGTTCCACATGGCAGGCTGCTCTGGATGGTTCCATCACGTGGAATGCTGGGGTGACTGGCAAATTGGATACACAGTTGGGTTGATGGTCGGAAGCAGAGGGTTGAGTGGAAGGTTGTTTGTCAGACCGGAGGCTGGGTCCATTGATGTTTGTTATCTATGATTTGGTTGAGAATGTAGAAGTTATGATTAGTAAGTTTGCAGATGACACTAAAGTAAGTGGGAGCATGGTCAGTGAGGAAGTTTATCAGAAATTGCAGCAGGACCTTAATCAAGTGGGGAAGTGGGCCGAGAAATGGCAAATGGAATTTAATATCAATGCGTGATGTCTTACATTTTGGGAACTCAAATCAAGGTAGGAGTTTCATGGTGCATGGAAAGATCTTCAAGAGTGTAGTGGGCAGAGAGACCTTGGAGTCCAGGTGCACGGTTCTCTAAGAGTGGAGTCACAGTAGGCAGGGCAGTGAAGAAGGCTTTTGACACATTGGCCTTCATCAGGGAGGATATTGAGTATAGAGAAGCTGGGAAGTTATGTTGCAGTTACACAGGACTTTGGTCAGGTCGCACTTAGAGTCTTGTGTTCAGTTTTGTCACATTGTTATAGGGAGGATGCTATTAAATTAGAAAGAGTGCAGAAGAAATTTTCAAGGACGTTGCCAGGACCCATTGGTCTGAGTTACAGGGAGAATTTGGGCAAGCTAGGACCTTTTCTTTAGCGTGAAGGAGACTGAGGGAATCCTTATAGAGCTGAATAAGATCACGATGGTAGGGTTAATGCTCTCAGTCTTTTTCCAAGGTTTAGTGAATCGAGGACGAGAGAGGATCAGTTTAAGGTTAAATGGGAGGAATAAAAGGGAACTTGTGGGGCCACTTCTTTACACAGAGGGGTGGTACGTGGATGAGCTGCCAGCAGATGTGTTTGAGGGGGGTCCATTAACAACATTTCAAAAGCATTTGGATAAATATGTAGATAGGAAAGGACTGGAAGGATATGGGCCAACTGCAGGGAAATGGTGTTAGCGTGGTTGGACATTTACAAGGTGGAGCCGAACCCCTCCGTTAATTAAATCCAAACACCCAGAAAAGCTCGCCTCACCTCGTAATCTGTTAAAATATGAGCGACACAGATCTCCTACATTCCACAATTTAAACAAAAAATAACAAGTTAGTTTCTTAACTTTAATAGTGAACGCTAGAGGGGCTTCACAAATACAAGCCCCTCTTTTCTTAGCTACTTACTATCTGACTCTGACTCTGTCAAAATCTGCTGTTCCAACAACCCACATATTAAACATTACAATCTCAAGACCACACAGTCTCTATCTTCCCCGCTGTGTTCACTCTTCCAGCTGCTGATCTCCCTGGGTCATGTTTTATTTTACTGCAAGTAGGTTTACATGAACATGTGTCTTTGATAGAGAGTGTTTGAGATGGCCAGTTAGCACTGCTGCTCTACAGCAGTTACTCTGCTTTTGGATGGCAGTGGCTCTCCCTCAAGTGTTCAAATGCTGGGTTTATCTCCTTCCAATGATACAATAATTCTCACATTTGATTGCTTTCCAGGTACCCAAACAATAATATTCAAATTCCGTTGGCTTCTGGTATCCTGAACGTTATTTAAACTCTTTGGTTGTATTTGAATTGTTGTCAAAGCAGCAACCAAAACCCAGGTATCATTTCCCAGCTAATTGTGACATATGGAACAATCTGACCTTTAGCTGGCATCTGTGCTGTACTTTCCATTCAACAAAACCCGTTCTGTCTTAAAGTGACCTGACATGCTTTCAGCTTCATAACACCACCCCCCTTCAGAAAAAAAAAGAACCATCAGAATGAAAAGATGGCTTCGTTTCTTTTCCTCTAATTCTTAATCACATTATTATGAAATACAAAAGTATTAATCTCAGTTATATCATTCATATTAATTTTGCACACATATAAAACACTGGGATAAGTCAAATCTTATCAACACCTGTTCCTTTAAATCCGCGATAACACATCTGCTATCACATTTTAGGACCCACAGCATGTACATTGTGTAAGTTTAAAGTCAGTGTGATAAGACTCCAATGAAATATTCTCATATTCTGGTCTTAAAATATTCCAAAAAAAGCGAGAGGTTTGTCGTTGTCCACAACCTTCTCCGACAATTTGTTTGTCACATAAACATTAAAATATTGTCAGGCCAGTGCGAAACTTAGTCATTCTTTTTCAGTAATGGAGATGTTGTATTTTTTTTCTGGTGGATATTGAGTTTTTTTGACAAGTAACCAATTGGCCATTCAATCCCATCATCATCTTTCTGAATCAATACATCTCCGACCCCTATATCCCGAGGGTTTCAGAATATTTGGTATGGCTAAAACTGGTGCGGTGATTAATCCTGCTTTAAAATTCTCAAATGCCTCCTGGCATTGTTCTGTCCACCACAATTCTGTGTTCTTCTTTACTAAGTCCATCAGTGGTGCCAATACGCTGCTGAAGTTTGGAACAAACTTCCGATAGAATCCACTCAGTTCCAAAAATCGAAGCACCTCTTTCTTCGAGGATGGTTGTGGAAATTCCTTAAAGCCCTTCGTCTTTGTGTTCCATGGGGTCAATCTTCCATGTCCAATGTAATGTCCCAAGAACGTCACCTCTGCCTTCGTGAATTCTGTTATCTTTAAGTTTATTACCAAGTTTGCTTCTTATAATCGTTCAACATGCTCTGCCAACTGTAACAACTCAGCTTTCAATCACTTGCTAAAGATCACTACATCATACAGATAAACTACACAATTTGTTCATCTGACCATAATTCTGTTCCTGAGTCACTAAACCTGGCTTTGAATGGAATTCCTATCACTGGTAACAATACTAATACGTCATCCCCACAGGAAATCGTCAAAATATCAGAGTTTTTATCGGCCACGTGCTTCATTCTATGCTGAGCCCTTCAGGTGCTGTTTAGCGAACTCACTTACTCCATCTAATCTCTCCCTCACCTCACATACATAATCCGAGTGTGAGATCTCTGACTTCGGTCCTGTCAATTTATATTCAATTAATTCCAAAGGACCTCTCACTTCAAATATTAACTCAAAGGAAGTAAACTGAGTAGATTTATTTGGGACAAATAATTTTTGTCTAATGGCAAACAATTTAATGAGACACCTTCATTCCAATCATTCCGGTAATCCTGACAGTACACTGTTAATATGGTCTTCAGCGTCTGATGCTAACTTTCCTAGGCTCCCTGGGATTCAGGATGGGATGCCCTTGATTTAAACTGCTGTATGCCTAAACTATCCATGACTTCCTGAAACAGCTGAGCGGTCTGACTGAATCTCTCTGCGGAGCCCACAGTGAGTAAAGAAAGCTATCAACTCCTCCACCTCCCTTTTTATCTTCACACTCCATAATAGAATAGCCTCTGGAAATCTCATAGACACATCCATTATGGCGAGAAAATAATGGTTTCCACTTTTATTTTAGATAGGGGAGCGACACAACTAATCATAACCTACGTGAAATGTTCTTCGAATGCAGGAATTGGTAACAAAGGTGCTGGTTTTAGTACTGCATGTGACTTACCTACCATTTAGAATGTTTGACATGTACATCAAAAAATAACCACGTACTTGTGCATTCCAGTCCACTAGAAATGCCTCTGTACCTTAACCTGATTCTTCTGTACACCTCGGTGACCCCCTGCCGTTAGTTTATGAGCTACCCGTAACACTGTACGCTACCTCTAAAACAATCTGGTGCACTTCAGCCCATGTCCCTTCTGCAGTAACCTATCGGGCTCTCCATTTTAATTTTATGATTCTATCTTTAAGTTAATAACGTTCGACAATATATTCTGATTCCTTTTCTGTGTGTGTGTATGTGTATGTGTGTGTGAATGTGTGTGTATATATCTGTTGTAAGTCCATTAGCCTTTCTGGACTAAACCCCTCTGCCTGACCCTCTGCCTGTTCAGGTTTTTCCTGCACCGTGACATCAAACAGGGGGTCAGTTCACTAAGCATCAACTCCTTTGGCTTTTTATTACGGTTTTCCTTCCTGCTCTAACTTATGACAGTGGAATCTTGTTACTACACAGTCTGGAAAAAATCCTGGGTAATTTTCTTTTAACTCCCCAATTCCCTAGTTATCCTTTTGCCTTCTCCAATACAAGGGGTGCCACTCCCACCTTGGATCCTGTTAAATCGTTCACAAGAATAAACTGTATTCCTGGAAATGACACTCTGTTACTCACTGTCACTGTTACTGCCCCAACCTTGAATTGGCATTCCATCCTGATGTTACACAAGGAAATACTTACTTTCTAACCCCATTCCACAAATTGTCACGATCTTGATTAATATGTCAGAAAGAGTGAAAATACTTTCATCTCTCACTATTAGAGGCCGAGAGAAAGTGAGGGCTGCAGATGCTGGAGATGAGAGTTGAAAAGTGTGGGGCTGGGAAAGCATAGCCAACCAGGCAGCATCTGAGGGGCAGAAGAGTTGACGTTTCAGGCATAAATCCTTCATGAGGAAAGTGGGAGGTGAGGTAAGGGAGGGGGAAGGGGGCCGAGAAATAAATAGGAGAGTGGGAGTGGAGCTGGGTGTACGATAGCTTGGAAGGGGCTAGGTAGATGCAGGTGGGGTGTGATGGTGATAGCTCGGAGAGGAGGGTGTTGTGGATAGGTGGTAGGACAACTAGAACCCTCAAACTAGAACTATCATCAACGTTGACTTCACCAAACTCCAAATCTCACATCCCCCAACCTCTCCCAGATCCAACCGTTCAACCTCGCACTGTCCTCTTGGACTGCCCTAACTGGCCAGCTTCCTTCACACCTAT
The DNA here is from genome assembly GCF_047496795.1 of Chiloscyllium punctatum. Taxonomy (NCBI): domain Eukaryota; kingdom Metazoa; phylum Chordata; class Chondrichthyes; order Orectolobiformes; family Hemiscylliidae; genus Chiloscyllium; species Chiloscyllium punctatum. Next base: position 43,400,535 of record NC_092751.1, on the reverse strand, counting down.
CGACTCCACCCTTCCCTCCGACATATCACTATTACTCCAACCTACATCTTCTTATCGCCTTCCCAGTGACCCTCCCACCAGCCCAGCTACTACCCTCGTAATTATCTTTCAGCCCCCATGTCTCCCCCGCCAAATTCCTGACGATGGGTTTCTGCCTGATATTCAATTGTCCTGCCGTCTGGATGCTGCCTGATCTTTTGTGCTTTTCCAGCGTCTCTCTTCTCAACTGTTAGAGACTGGGCAGATCCCATATCTCACAAAATTATAACTTCTTGTCCTTCTCCCCCTGATATTTCTGAGTACACTCTATCCACAGAGGCGAATTCTTTCAGAGATCAGGTACCGACTCCATACCCAGACCCTGCCTCGGCTGTGCACTCTCCTGCAGCTCCTCGGCTCTACTTGGGGTCTCCTTTACCAGTTTCACGAATTCCACTGGGCTTAGCCTCTACTACCACATCTTTCCCCAAAGTGCCTTCATTCAACGCCCAGCACGGTGTGTCCCAACTTACTGCAGTGAAACCACCTTTTCCCAGTGCCCTTCTTAAACCATCAGCACTGTCATTTTATGTGTTCCACGCACTTATAGTGAGAACACCTGAGGCGTTTCACCTCCTTTCAACCCCTTTGGGCGTCTTTTTTCACCTGTGGTAAACTATTGTGCGCTACTGTTTGCTTTGTAATGTGTGATCGTCCCTTCTCCCAATTTCTATCCCTCATAGCATGTAAATTCTCCTGGAAGCGAAATTTCATCTCATGCACCAATGCATATTTACCTGCCATTTCTGCCGCGCTTCTCGCTTCTTGAACTTTCTGTTCGTGCACATGAATTCTTACCATCTCTGGAAGTGAGTCTTTAAACTTCTCCAGCAGATTAATCTCCCTTCGAGCCTCACAGGTCTTATCTATTTTTAAGTCCAGCACCCAACTATCAAAATGACTGTAGTTAATTCTTTCAAACTTAACATAAGTCTGACCTGGTTCTGTCTCTATTTTTATGAACTTCTGTCTATATGCTTCTAGTACCAATTCATAACCAATCAAAATAGCCAATTTGACATCTGCATAATCTCTTGACCCCTCATCCGACAGCGCTGCACATACCTCACCAGCTGTGCCCACCAGCTTAGTCTGAACTAGCATTACCCACAAGATCACTGGACACGTCATCTGCCGAGTCATTTTTTTCAAATGAAATAAAAAACGTTTTGACATTTTTCTCACCGAAATATGGCAAGGCACTAACCTAATTGTATACATCCTGACGTTCTCCCTTCATCTCCATCTTGTTAATTTAACTTTCTTGTCTAATTCCCAACTTCTGAATCTCAAATTCTCTCTCTCTTTCTTTTTCCTCTCCTTCTCTTTTTTCTCTCTCTGTTTCCATCTCTTTCTTTATCTTCTAACTTCAGTTGCCATATTTGCAATTTAAGTTTTTTCTAACTCTACTGCAGTTGTTTGTTTCTTTGATACATCAAAGTGCTTGACCAACTCCATTATAATTTCAGCTTTCCTTTTGTCCCTGGTTAAACCCAATTCCAACCTATTTGCTAATTCTAAGAAATGTCCTGCTTCTGTCTTTCTAAACTTTCTTGGCAAATTTGGGAACCTCTTTAGTAATTTTAAAAGCCTTTTCCCTCACTTTTAATTTAAACAACCACCCGTAAACAACATTAAACAGATTTTCCGACTGGTTTTATTTGACGATCTAGGTCACTAATTGCAACGTCTTGGAATTTGCTGGGACATTTTGTACCTGAAATCTGTTCAAATCTGTCCAAGTCCCTTACGGCATGGCCCCAAACTGTGAAGACATCTATGTCGAGGACTTCTGTTAATTAAAACCACAAACCCAAGAAAGCTCACCTCACCTCGTAATCTGTTAATACATGAGTGACAAAGAACTCCCAAATTCCACTAATAAAAGAAAAATAACAGTTTGTGTGTCTGCAAGTTAGCTCGCTGTGCTTGAAGGTTTGTTTTCTGATGATTCGACACGATGACTAGGTAACATCATCAGTGAGAGTCTCTGAGGCTCTGCTGAAGTGCTGGTGGTATGTCGCGCCTCTCTATTTATAGGTCTTGGGTTCTTAAGATGGGTGATGTCATTTCCAGTTCTTTTGTTTTACAAGAGAAGGTAGATAGGATCTAATTTGATGCGTTTATTGATGGACTTCTGGTCAGAATGCCATTCCTCTCAGAATGTCCTTGCGTGTCTTAGTATATGTGTGCTTTGTCGCAGTCAAAGTGGTGCCCTTCTTTGTCTGTATGTATGGAACATAGTGATAGTGCGTCATGTCTTTTGGTGGCTAGTTGGTGTTCATGTATCCGCGTAATACAACAACAGGACAGTTTCAATGGTGGAACAATGATTTTATATACACTGTTTAATCAATGTGTGTGTGCAGCTAAGTAACATTTTTCATATGTGCACAACACATTCTAAATGAACAATGGAGACACAGTTAACAAAAAGTGATGCATATGATGTAAAGAATTCATAAAACATTAAAACATCATTTGATTCTCATCTAAAATGATATGTTCCCCTTCTCTCAACGATCCCTCCTTTTCTGGAATTCTCCACTCCAATCTCTCCTTCTTATCAGGATGTGTATTATAAACTCTTGCTTCTGGTGTCCCAACTTATTTGAGTTAATCCCCTTTCTACCAGAATTCAATATATTGGCCTGTTGGATATTTTCCAAAGCTAGTGTCTGTCATATTATTGGAAATAAAAATTTTGGCATCAGGGCCAGCATTTGAACACATTGCTCTGTTGTCCATGCACTGTACAAAGGACCACGGCACACAGGAATTGCCAAAACATTGAGGGATGTGCATCTACTTCTTTCGATGATCTAGTTTTCTCATTTTTCACAATTCCTCATCTATGTTGTCTCGCTCTTTCTCTCTTTGTATCGAGTGAAGAAATTTACCAATTATTCTTTGCGTCTCTTCTCTCAAAGCTCCTTCTTTCGGTTTATATCTATTGCTCTCTTCTTGATGTAATGTGATTATAATTGAACAATGTAACTACAATGACATGTGGGAGGAGCTGGCCAGAGTTAATTGGAAGGGGAGCCGAGCAGGGCAGACCATGGAACAGCAAAAGCAGGAATTTCTGGGGATATTTCGGAGGATATCAGAAATTCATCCCAAAGGAGATGAAACATACTCATGGCAGGACAAGGCAACCATGAGTAATAAGGCATCAAACCAAAAAAAGAAACATACAATGTGGTGAAGATGATTGGGAATCCAGAGAATTTATTGGCTCTGAAACTACATAAGTCTGGCATCACTGACACTACAGAGCTCATTATCACGGTCAGGGAGAGAAACAGAGGGAAACACATTCACTTTAAACACAGAAGATGGTATTACTCAAGGAAAAAGATTCAGGTGAATTAAATAATTGAATTAAAAACAGTTAATTGGTTTCGCAGAATGTGTCAGATTGAAAGCATGAAACGGGGAGAGACCCTCAGCAGAATGAGAGTATGAAAATGGAAGTGTTACCACATCAGAAACCAGAGTAGGTCACTGAGTACATGACTGATGGGTGAATGGGTCTCGATGTGAACTAAGGGACAGACAGCAGAATTGCATTGCAGATATTGCAGCTCAAAACTGCGCATTTATGTAGTGCTATAGACTACAGCAGCAGAAGCAAAACAGCATTCAACCACAACCTGTAACTTTTAGCCTCGAATAATCTCCTCAGTCTGTCATTACCATCAATACGATCTATGTTTCAGTAATGACTGTGGGTGAACATGACAGGGTCAGAACCACGTGAACCTAAACCTGATGCTAACCCATTAAAGCTACCACACTTGACCAACAGATCTGATCGAAGCTCCGCAATCCTGTCACATTCTGACATAACTGGTGATGGATGATTAAACAAATGACTGGAGCAAAGGACTCCACAAATATCCCCATCCTCAGTAATCGAACAGCTCTGCACATCAGTGTAAAAGACCAGGATGTGGTATCTGCACCACCCTCAGCCAGAAGTGTGGAGTTGATGATCAACCTCATACTCGTCATGATACCCACAAAATCACAGATGCCCGTCTTCAACCAATTCGAATTGCTGTTCGTGACATGAAGAAACAGCTGAAACACAGTACGTACGAAAAAGGCAATGGGCCCTGACACCATTCTTCTAATAGGACTGAAGACTTGTGCTGCACAACAAGCCGTGTCCCTGGGGAAGCTGTTTCATTCCAGCTCCAACTCTGACATCTCCCTGGTAATGTGGAAAATTACTCAACTATGTCCAGTTCCTAAAAGGATTATAATTACAATCTGGCCAGTTACCTCCCCCTCAGATCCACCACGACAGTCAAATTGGTGGGAGTTCTTTTTGATAGAGTTATCAAGCAGCACAGAAATAACCTACTCAGTATGATTTCAGATAGGTCCCCATGTTGAGATGGTGCTGCTGTGGAAAGGTCACTGGATAACTAATCCAGACCAGGCTAATTCTCTGCCAGCTGGTGTAAGTTAAACACAATTGACAAAATATTAAGTTGCAAAATCTGGTGTCCGTCAATAGTGACCTTCAAGCCAATGTCGATTGTACACACCAATTTGCTTCACAAATGTCCTTTCAGAAAGTGAATCTCCCGTGCTTTCCTGGTCTGGCCTAAACGTGACTGCAGACACACAGACATGTGATAAACTTTGCAATGGTCTCTGAATCCGCCAAACAAGACATTCTATTGTATCAAACTGTTCAGGGGTCTAAAGGATAAAACCAGACAGGACACCTGGCCCAAGCCTCGGTATCGGAAAAAGGGAATGAGAAACACAGTCATGTTGACCCTGCAGAGACCTCCTTCCCAACATCTGAGAGTTTGTGACTAACCTTGGGAAGCTATAAAGTAGGAAGTGCAGTAGTCCATTTGGTCTGTCGGGTTTGCTACCCAATTCGATATAATGATACCTGGCCCTTTATTTCCATATCGTTCTCCTTCTCTCCCACCATTCCTTTACTGTCTCTAAATCCTTATTTATATTCAGTGTCTTGGCTTCCAGGTTCTAGCGCATTCTCCAGGTTCACCAGTCACTGAGTGCAGACATTTATTGTCATCTCATTGCAGAATGGTCTGTCTGTACCTAATACTGTGGACCCTTGTTTTCGACACCACAGCCAGGGGAATTATTATCCCTGCTTCCAATCCGTCTCACCCTGTCAGAGCTTTATATATTTCATTGAGATCTCCACCCATTTTCCTAAACCCCATGGAATACAGGCCCAGTCGCCCCAAAGTCTGCTCCCACAACAAGCCTGTCATCACAGAGAACAGTCTGGTCATCCTTCACTGCTCCCCCTCAATGTCAGGTTTGTCCTTTATTATGTACTGAGACCAAATCTGCACAGAATACTGCACAGTGTTTGAGATAGGGTCTCACCAAAGCCCTCTACAGCTGCAGTAAGACACGCTTACCCCTGGACTCAAATCCCCCTGAAATGAAGGTCAGTTGATCTTCCTAACTGCATTCTGCTCCTGCAATATTGCTTTCAGTGACTGGTCTACAGGGAGATCCAGATCCTTTGCAATGTTACAACTCCCCAGTTGGTAGGCCTATGTACACTGGGCAGCGTGTGAATGCCATTCCCAGTATTGCCTTGTGGGTTCAGACCTCACTGTGCTGCAGGGACCTCGGAGGGCCGCGCAGAAGGAAACAACAAAAAGGCCCATACATCGCTTTTCAGATCAACATGTTTCAAACAATCCCTTTTCAAACGAAAAGCTGCCAATCTCTTGTTCCCACCAAAGGGCACACTGTCACCTCAACCCACCCTGCTCTCCATCTGCCACGTATTTGCCCATTCACTCCACTTGTCTTAGTCACCTTGAAGCTTTTTTACAACCTTCTCACCCACTCACAATCCAACATCCTTTAGTTCTATCAGCAGGTTGGGATATATTGTATTTGATTCCGACAACCAAATGTTTCTTGGGTATTGTGAATAGTTGGGACCTGAGCACCGATCTCTGTGATATCCCAGCAACATTCCTCTTTTATCTTTTTTAAAATGATATTTATTTCCTGAATCTGGGTGTGACTGGCTGGGCCGGCATTTATTGCCTGTCCCTAGTTGCCCTTGAGAAGGTGGTGGTGAGCTGCCTTGTTGAACTGCTGCAGTCCACCGTGGATTCAGTGACAGTAACACCGTTGAATGCCAAGGGGCAGTGTTAGATTGTATTTTAGTGGTGATGTTCACGGCCTGGCATTTGTGTGGTGCTTGTCAGCCTGGATACTGTCCAGATCTTGTTGTATTTGAACATGGACTGCTTCAGTATCTGAGGAGCAACAACCGTTGCTGAACATTGTCCAATCATTGGCAAAATTCTCCACTTCTGACCTGAAAATCGAGGCAAGGTCATTGATCAAGCAGCCCTGAAGATGTTTGGGCCTAGGCCACTGCCCGAGGGACTCCGGAGCTGAGTTGACTGACCTTTATCAACCATGACCACCTTCCTCCGTGTCAGGTATGATTCTAACCAGCGGGGAGTTTGCCCCTGATACCCATTGATTCCAGTGTTGCTAAGACCCCTTGATACCTCACTTGGGCGAAGGCAGCCTTGATTTAAAGGGCTGTCACTCTCACCCCACCTCTGGAATTCAGCTCTGTTGTCCATGTTTGAACCACGGTAATGAGGTCAGGAGCTGAGTGGCACTGGTGCAGCCCAAACTGGGCGACATTGACCAGGTTATTGCTGAGCAAGTGCTGCTTAAAAACACTGAGACCTTCCACCACTTTACTGATGATCGAGAGTAGACTGATGCGGTGGTATTGGCCGGATTGGATTTGGTCTGCTTTTTATATACAGGAGATACTTGGGGTAATTTTCCATGTAATCGGGGAAATGTTGTTGTAATGGTATTAGAACAGCTTGGTGAGGGTAGTGACAAGGTCTGGAGAACAACTTTTCAGTACTATTGCCAGAATGTTGTCAGGGTATGTACCCTCTGGGGTATCCAGTGTCTCCATCTGAATCTGGATATCGCGTGGAGTGAATCAAATTGGCTGATGACTGGTAACTGAATTGTTGAGGACCACTGGAGGAGGCCGAGATGGATCATCCACTCAGCACTTCTGACTGAAGATTGTTGGGAATGCGTGAACGCTATCTTTTGCACTGAAGTGCTAGGCTCTTCCATCATTAAGAATGGGGATACTTGTGGAATCTCCTACTCCGATGACTTGTTTAATTTTTCATAACTATTCTCAACTAGAAGTAGAAGGACTGCAGAGCTTAGATCTGCACCGTTGCTTGTGGGATCACTTAGCTCTGTCTATGACGAACTGCTTATGCTGTTTGGCACACAGGTAGTCATGGTTGGTGACTTCATCAGGCTGACACCTCATTTTCAGGTATTCCCAGTGCTGCTCCTGCCCTCCTGCACACTCCATTGAATCAAGGTTGATCCTCTGGCTTGATGGTAATTGTTGTGAGGGCGATATGCCAGGCCATGAGGTTGTGCTGGAGTACAATTCTGCTGCTACTGATGACCCACAACATATTATCAAAACCCAGACTTGAGCTGCTAGATCTGTTCAAAGTCTGTCCTATTTAGCATGGTGACAGTGCCACCTAAAACGGTGGAGGTTATTCTCAATATGCAAGTGTGACTTTATCTCCACAATGACTATGCAGTGGTCACTCTTACCCGATACTGTCATGGACAGATACTTCTGCAGCTGGCAGATTAGTAAGGCTGTGGTCAAATATGGCTTTTCCCTCTTGTGGGTTCCTTCACCACCTGCCGCAGACCGAGTCAAGAAGTTATATCCTTTCGGACCCAACCAGCTCAATCAGTAATGCTGCTGCTGAACCACTCTTTTTGTGGACATTGACGTCCCTAACCCAGAGTACATTTTGTGCCTTTGCCACCCTCAGTGCTTCCTCCAAGTGTTGATCAGCTTGGAGGAGTACTGACTCATCAGTTGGGAGAGGCTGGTACATGGTAATCAGCAGGAGGCTTCTTTTCCCATGTGTAAACTAACACTATGAGTCATCATGGGATACAGAGACACTGTTGAGGACTCCCAGAACTATTCCCTTCAAACTGTATCCCACGGTGCCACCACTTCTGCTTTGTCTGTCCTGCTGGTGAGAGAGGAGATATCCGGGGAAGGTGATGGGGTGTCAGGGATATAGTCATACTCACAGAATCAGACCTTAAATACAATGTCAGGCTGTTGCTTCACAAGTCTGTTTATTTCTATTCACTGTCTCCTGCCAGCTGTCCCATTCTTGAAGCATGGCCATATATTCACCCCAATCCACGAAGATTTGATTTTGCAAACTAGGCTTGGAGCTTTACCAAAATCTTTCTGAAAATCCACGTGTTTTACATCCATTGCTTCTCTTTCATTTGTCTCCCAGTCTGTTTCTCAAACATAATTCCCATTTCATAAATCTATGTTAGTGTTGTCTATGACCATTATTTTCAGTCCCAATAATTTCTCCCAAACGATTTACGTACTATGTTCTATGTTCCATGTTCTATTTCGTTTTCCACGCCAGACGTGGTTTTCCTGGTATTGTCAGAAAGTTCTGTGAAGACAGAACTGAAGCAGTGGATTCATAATTTTGCCATTTCCCTGTTTCCCATTCTCCATTCTCTGGTTTCAAACTGGAAAAAACCTGCACATTTTTTTCATACTTCTCACATTGACATAATTTGACAAGCTATAACAGTTCACTCTTATACCCTTTGTGAACATTATCTTCAGAAACCCATCAATTCTTGTGTTCAGCTGCTCAATCATTGACCTTCCACATCATATACTCACAGGAGCATAGTCTCTGTGCCAACAGAAATACAGCACGATCTATATTAGTCCAACTTTCCGACAAAAGGCTCATAGCCTGGAATGTTATGGCACTTCCAAGTGCTTGTCCAAGTACTTTTAACAGTTGAGAGGTTAACCTTGATAACTCCCCTCTCAGAAAGTACTTTCCAGACCCCAACACCCTCTGGGTGAAGAAAAAGTCATCTTTAAATCCTCTCTGAACCTCAAACCCTTCACTTTAAAAGTGTGCTCCCTTGTTCTTGACCCTCTCTCTAAAAGGAACAGTTGCTGTCTGTCCACCCTGTCGATGCCTCTTGTTAACTTATCCTTCTGAATCACATCCCCCTCAGCCTCTCTGTCAAAAGTAAACAACCTGAGCTTATCCAGCCTCTCTCCATAGCTGATATGCTCCATCCCAGGGAACATCCTGGTGAATCTCCTCTGCAACCCCCTCCAGTACAATCACATCCTTCCTTATAATTTGGCTCCCAGAACGACATACAGTACTCCATCATGGACTAAACGAAGCCCTGAATAGCACTTATAATCTATTCCCTGATTAATAAATGGTCCATCCAAGGTTCAATTCTTAACTAGTCCATTACCCTGTTCAGTCACATTCAGGGATGTGTGGAGAAACACCCTGTGAGCTCCCTAGTGTGCTGCCAATCATTGTGTACACCCCATGTCTGGTTCCTCCTTCCAAAGTGCATCAACTCATATTTATCAGGATCACATTCCATCTGCCAATGATCTGCCTATCTGATCATTCCACTTGTATTTTCCTGTAAAATCAGAACTTCGTCCTCACTACCAACCACCCGGCCAATCTTTGTGTCAAACACAAACTTACTTATCACAACTCCCACCCCTCCACCCACTCCCCCTCCAGATTCACATCTATACCATTTATGAATGCTACAATTAATAAGGGACACAGCAGTGATCCCTGTGGTACACCAGGGGACACTGGTCTCCAATCACACAAACAGCCTTCTCCCACCACCCTCTGCCTCCTGACACTAAGACAATTTTCGCTGTAACTTTTCAAGTTATCCTTGATACTCTGAGATTTTACTTTATTTTTTACAGTTTCCCATGCGGAACTTTGTCAAAGGCATTGCATCAAAACTAAATAAGCGACCTCCTCAAACGAATTGAATCAACTCCATTAGTGTGACTTCCCTCTGATAAAGTCATGATGATTATCCCTGATCAAGCCTTGCCATTCTGATTGGAGTTCAATTTTCTCCTTCTCTATTTTCTCCAGTAGTTTCCCGAACAGTGATTTAATACTCGCTCGTCTAGAGTTTCCTGGTCTACCTCTACCACCCTTACAGTGAAGTGCAATCATAATAGCTGTTCTCCAGTCCTCTGGCACCTCCCCTATTGTCAGATTCTAATTAAAATTTCCAGTCAGCGTCTTTCCTCCCTTAACTCCAACAGTATCCAGACCTGCAGATTGGTCCAATTTTATACCAGACAAAGCCTCAAACAGCCGCTTGTATTTTACATCAAACTCTTTTCAAGAGCTTTCCAGTCCATCTTCTCGAATTCTGTACCTGCATCCTCCTTCTCCCAAGTAAAACATCTGTGATATTTACATGTAACAATCTATCAATGTTCTCCGGGTTGACACACTGATTGCCCCTTTGGTTTCTAATGGACACTAACTGTTTGCTGATTATTCTGTTCTACTTGTCCGTGTAGAATAAATCATGGGATTCTCCCTCGTCTCTCCTGCTTGCACTTCTCCATGTCCCTCGGTTATTCTCTCCCCTCTATGTTTCTAAGTTTCACTAAAATCACCTCTCATCTTTTGAACCTTGAGATCACAGGCTGAGTTTCCCCATCAGACAATCTTGCCATTTTAGGGATTAATCTGGAGAATACCTTTTGCAGTTCGTCTGTAGTATATTCTATCTTAGATTGGGACTCCAAACGGTACACAATACTCTCAGTTTAGTCTCAGCAACACTCTGTGCGGCTGGCGCAAGACATCTACTATATTTCAATTACATTCACATGAATGTAAACCTAATTTTTCTTTTCCTATTTGCTTGTGTTTAGATTACATTGCGTTACAGTGTGGAAACAGGCCCTTCGGCCCAACAAGTCCACACCGACCTGCCGAAGCACAACCCACCCATTCTCCTACATTTACCCCTTACCTCACACTACGGGCAATCTAGCATGGCCAATTCACCTGACCTGCACATTTTGGACTGTGGGAGGAAACCAGAACACCCAGAGGAAACCCACACAGACACGGGGAGAATGTGCAAACTCCACACAGTCAGTCACCTGAGGCGGGAGTTGAATCCGTGTCTCTGGCGCTGTGCGGTAGCAGTGCTAACCACTATGCCACTGTGCCGCCCAATTCTTCCCAATTCCTTTTACTTTAACTTTTCTTATGATGTTAGTGGGAGAGTTCTTAAAAAAGATCCTCTTGAATATCCAACGATACGTTATCCATTAGCTCCTCATTGCCTACGTCCACAAGAATCATCTTCAAACCATTCCAAAAAATGTTTGCCACTTATGGTTTTCGTTTCATCGATGCATTATCATCCTCCCCAGTTTTCCCATTACCTTCTATATATCCAGTACCACGTTCTTTATAATCGAGCCCAACAGACACCCGACCGCGGATGACAAGTTACTGATCTGTAGTTCACCACTCTCCATCTTCATCCTTTCTTAATCTGTTGGATAATATTTGTAACCTTTGCCTTATCCAGATTGGCTAAATATCTTTCAGGAATGTATTGGAAAACAACGTGATAATCTGCGATGCAATCAATATGCCTATTGCTGCTTCCTCTGAAATTCTTGTATGAAGTACATCTGATCTGTCAGATTTATAAATACTCAATCCAGCTTTCTTTTAAAAGAAGACCTCAACACTGATAAGAATGATCTTAGATTTTACTTACACAAGTACCATGGTCACTTGGTATTTCTGGAAGAATTTCTGGATATTCTGCCTTGAAGATAGACACAAAGAAACTGTTTCTTTTCCCTGTGATTTCTCTGTTGTCTTCAATAAATTATTCTGTCTGCACACCCACTGTTCCATATTTGACCTTGTTTTTATTTTTGTTTCATACACTGATATACTTTTTTTGCAGTCTTTATGTTTTTCTTTTGTTTGTATGCTTTTTCACTTTTTGATTTTTTTTTCTTGGTCATCCATTGCTGGGTCCTATATTTCTCCGAATCCACGGGCTTACTACGGTACTTGGCATTTTTCTAAGCTAATTCCTGTGATCTAATAGATAGTGGAAGATGAGGCTGAAAGGGTTAGGTCAGAGAGGCGGGTGGACCAGATTGATCGGAAGGAAGATGAACACATAGGAACGTTCAAAAGGGGGTAGGATGCTGAGTTGGAAGATTGGACTGGGATAAGGTACAGTTAGGGTAAATGGGGAAACGGGTGAAACCTACATTAATCCCCTGTGGTTGGAGTGTCCCAAGGTAGAAGAGGAACCTTTCTCATCCATGCTTCGGGTGGTTAGGGTTTGGCAATGGAGGAGGCCCAGGACTCTCACGTCCTTGGCAGAGTGGAAAGGGGAGTTAAAGTGTTCAGCCACAGTTCGGTGGAGTTGGTCAATGTGGCTATCCCAGATATGTTCTCTGAAATGATCCACCTACCTTACCAATGTAGAGAAGACCACACTGGCTTTAATGCATGTAGTAGATGAGGCGTTCTGTCTCCCTTCATCACCTTTCACTTTCAAGCCCACCTTCATCTACCTATCGCACCCGAGCTACCTCCCTCCTGCCACACCGCCTTCTCATTTATCTCTCAGCCCCCTTCATCATAAGCCTCATTCCTGATGAAGGGCTTCTGCCCAAAACGTCAATTCTCCTGCTCCTAGTACGCTGCCTGACTGTGCTTTTCCAGCACCACACTCTTCGACTCTGATCTTCCAGCACCACACTCTTCGACTCTGATCGCCAGCATCTGTAGTCCCCAATTTCTCCTCACACCTTCAGGGCTTGCATGATTCAGATTTATGACAGTTACTTCAAATAAAACAAAAACTACCGTGTACTCAAACAGCATAAAAGAAAACCAATGCATTGTGGTCACGGTTCCCAAAAGGTCCTTTACAGCAAAGTTTTCAATTAGTTCTTTTGATCATTCAACATCAATTTCTAAATAACCTGATCTCCAGCTCAGTGCTCGACAAAATGTTAATGCCAGCTATCTAACACATGCTCATGAAATCCATTTTTCCCAGCATTAGCATTCAGTTGGGTTAACACAGTTTAGATATAATGTAAACAGTACGTTATTACTGCAGTAACCACAAATGTGTATATCTCATTTCCTGTTTTATAACATGTCCAGCATTTGTATAGCAGCTTTCACTTTGATATATAACTCCCATCAATGTTTCCTTCTCCTTGCTGTTTTTGCACTCCACCTTACTAGATTCTGGAGAATCTGAGCGATGTGGGATTTGGGGAGATTAATGGTAGAGATCATCTCGCCACATCATTTATGATCTTCTTAAGCATCATTGTGACATTTTCTCCAGATCTCCTGTTATGCTAGTGGAGTAGAGAGGGACAATGATCGTTCATAACTGCTCTGTATTTCTCCCAGAGAGCTGAGACTGCTCTTACCTGGGTGGGAACCTTACAGCAAGCTGATAAAGCATTGCTGCTGCTGGACAGGGTCTTAGTGAGATCACATCAGGAGTAGTGTGTACACATTTCGTCTCTTCAATGAAGAAAGGATGTTGTTATATTGGAAGCAGCTCAGAGATGGTTCCCTCAGCTGATTCCTGCAATGAAGGTGCTCGCTTATAACTAAAGGATGATCAGGTTGATCCAATAGCCATTGGAGTTTACAAAAATAAAGGATGATCTTATTTCAACATAGATGACAGGAACGAGTCAACAACTGAAGAGAATTACACATATAATGCAGGAATCCATTCCGTTCTCCAGCCTGTTTCACAGGAACAACAGGAGGATATTCAGGCCTTTGACCCTGTTACACCAGAATAGAACGACACTGTTCAGCCCCTGGAGCCGAATGTATATTTACAGGAGGAGGCCAATCAGCCCCTCGAATCTATAACACTGGACCCAGAGTAGGCCATGCTGCACCAGTATCCTGTTACACAGCAACAGGATCAGTCCATTCAGCCTCCTCAAGTTCGTAACATAGGAACTGGAAGTGGTCACACAGTGACTGGAGATTGTTACACTGGGATAACAGGAGGCCATTCAGACCCACCGAGTCTGTTGCAAGGGAAATGTGTTAGGATAAAAACTATCTGAGACTTTTTTCATGAGAAAGGAGGAGGTAATTCAGACACGTGTCTGTTGTATGGGAACAAAAGAAGACCAATCGTTCCATTGGTCCCATCTCTGGGATACATGAGGAGACCGTTCAGTATCTTCACCGATTATGGAGAAATATGAGAAGACCCATCAGACCCTCAAAATGTTACACAGTAACGGGAAGATTCCATAATCCCCCACCCCTCTAACGCATCAACAAGAGGTGGTCATTCTGGCCTTGGAGATGACAACATGGGAATATCAGAAAGACTTCATCCCATCGATTTTGAATCCAATTCAGCCCCACATACCGCTTATACAGCAATTGGAGCACATCTCTTAAAACCCTTTTGCCCATCAAACAGGAATTCAAAGAAAATGTAAAGGTTTTAGAAAGGGAAGAACTTATAATAACTGAATACATTAGGGAGTAAAATGTAACAATAAAGTATTGTAATTTAAGGCAAATTATTAGAATCCATTGTATGGACATTTGCAAACATAAACCACAATTCATCAGAATCAATATGGTTTTACAAAAGATAAATCATGATTGAAGTGTTTTGTTGAGTTATTTAAAGATGTGAAAAACAAGGTGGATAGTGGGAATCCTGGAGATGGAGTATATCTGGTCTTCGTGAAGGATTCAGATACGTCACTTGTCCAAAGAGTGAGTGGTAAGATCAGACAGCATCAGTTTAGAAGTAATTTATTGGTTTTGATGGAGGATTGGTTAACCAACAAAATGCAGTCACATGAATTAACTGTGTCATTTTCTATTGGAAAATGCAATTTGTTGGATGCCATAGATTTCAGTTCTCATGCTTCAACCATTTGTGATCAACATTATTACTCGGTTGACGGGATAGAAAATACTATAGGGAGGAGAAAGTGAGGACTGCAGATGCTGCAGATCAGAGCTGAAAATGTGTTGCTGGAAAAGCGCAGCAGGTCAGACAGCATCCAAAGAAAAGGAGGGCTGATGCCCGAAACGTCGATTCTCCTGTTCCTCGGATACTGCCTGACGTGCTGCGCTTTTCCAGCAACACATTTTCAGCTCTAGGAAATACTATAGCCACATTTTCAGATGACACGAACATGGGTGGGAAATTACCTCGGAATGATTATGCAAGAGATTTAAAAACTATATGAATAGGTTGGGTGAATGGGCCAACATTTGGCAATGAAAATTAAAGTGGATAAATATGGGGTTATTCAAGTTGGCCAGTCTAATAAAAATTATTATCTAAATGGAGAGAAACTTCAAAGTTCTTAAGTGCAGAGGGATCTGGGTGCCTGCTTGCATATCACAGAAAACCTGCTTGCGGGTAATTGAAGTTATGAGGAATGCAAGCATAACTTCAGCGTTTATTTGTAAAAGGATAGAGTAGAAAGATTGCTGTAACTATGCAAGGCATTAGTGAGGCTGCAACTGGAGTACAGTTTGGGTGTCCTGCAGAATGAGGTATTTCCATTGGAGGCAACTCAGAAGAGCTTCATTAGAATGATTCCATATTTGAAGTGTTTGTCTTATGTACTGTCGAGTTTATAAGAATGAAAGGAGAGGTCATTGAGATCTGTAAAATGCTAAAGGTAATTGAAAGTGTAGCTGTGGAGTGGATATTTTTTCATGTTGCGCAATCTACAATAAGAGACGAGAGTTTGAGGATTGAGAGATGGCAGGAAAGTGGAACAGAGGCCGCAATGACATCAGCCATGATTGTATTCCATGGCGGAGCAGGTTCGAGGGGTTGGATTCCTGACTGATTCTCCTTGTTCATATTCAGCTTTACGACTGTGTTACACAGTAATGGGGGAGGATTCAGTATCAAACAGGAAGCAGGCACTCTGGATAAATCAGTCTAAATCATTTGACAGAACATCACCAGTGGAGCCACACAGTGACCAATGCTGGGTCCTCCACTATTTACAATCTATATCAATGATCAGGAGGATGGAACAGATATAGAGATACTGAGTTTGGTCATGTTGCTGTGATAAGCAAGAGATTAAATTATCAAGAGATGGTAGAGGGTCTACAGATAGATAGAGAGAGGTAAAGGCAATGGATAATAATTTAGCAACTGCAATGTAACATGATATAATCTGTCATTTCATTTACAGGAATAATGGAAGGCAGTATGTTACTGAAATGGATTAATGATACTGTGTACTGGGGGGTTCATACCCATTCAGACATGGGAGGTTTTGTTCCATCCCTGATCGTCAGCTCCCAGACACTCCAACTGACCCTATTGCTCTCCATACACATGGAATGTTTTGAAGTGTTTGGTTGGTGATGGGGGGTGCTGTTATCAAACGTGTATCAAGGGGATTGTCTTTATCCCAGATACATTCATTCCTTTCTACAAGGAGATCTGAAGACGATGGGAATGGCTGCCTGCTTGTGAATGAAGAGGCTGTGGCTGCAGTGAGGACAGGGGTATTCACCAACAAGCTGTACTGTGATGGGCACGCTGCAAGATTAATACAGAGAGTGCTCCTTCAATTCCTCTACTTCTACCCATTGACACGGCTACTCCGCAGATGCCATGTACACCATCGGGAATCCCACTATACTGGATACACCCGGCAGCTCCCTGCTGAGGGAGAAACAATGTATT
The DNA here is from genome assembly GCF_047496795.1 of Chiloscyllium punctatum. Lineage (NCBI taxonomy): Eukaryota > Metazoa > Chordata > Chondrichthyes > Orectolobiformes > Hemiscylliidae > Chiloscyllium > Chiloscyllium punctatum. The sequence goes on along the minus strand of NC_092751.1, from coordinate 43,383,786 downwards.
TACCTCATCCACCATATATATCCTCCATCACTGAATGGTTACATTGATGGCAACATACTGGGAGATGATGGATATGTCACCCAGTCCTGTTTGAAAAGTTCCAGAACATAGATGCTGAATGAAACTTGACCCAAACAGCCATTGGCAGTAACATCCTCCCTCTGGGGTGAAGCTACAGGACGTGTTAAAGGAGGTGACACCGCTCTGTGACCAGCTCCTTGTTCAATCAGTGTCCCCTCACACTCTGCTCCTGGGTTAAGTGGAGCTTGGGAAGCTGTTCCTGGAAAACCCGGGGTGGACACAGCAGATCCCTTTTCCCACACACACTCACTGCGTCGTTTCAAAGCTTCCCCTCTCTGCAGCCTCTGCTCCATTTGTTGTTCATGTTGCAGACCCAGATATTGTAACTACAGTCCCCAGGCTCCATCCCGAGTTGGGTCACCAAATCCTAAGGTCTTCCTGAATGTCTGAGGCAGCTCACAGCACATCCTCCAGCAAACCATCTCCAGCCTCTCCACTAACTTTTCAATAACAGGAGTCAGTTAGAAACCCCTTGTCTATGTGTTGTGGACCAGACCAGATTCCCGCAAAATATTTTAAGAAGGCCACTTAGACCCAAACCTTTCGTTATTTTGAATATTGATGTGAAGTGTGCTTTGCAGATATGTTGTGAATGGTCAAACCACTCGACATTAAGCAAAATATAATCTGTTACAATGCTTTAGTTAAAATACAATCAAAGAAAAGAACATTTTGGGATAGCTTATATGTTGGAACACTTACACAAACAATAGATACTGTACCTTCTTGGTATACACTGCTTGACACAAAGATATATTCAAATACAGATCCTTACAGAAGTTTTCTAATCCAGGAGAAATCAACATCAACAGAGATCTCAGAGAGAAAGGCAGAGAGGGATCATGTATTGACACTTCCAACTCTTCTGGGACCCGAACAGCTTATGAATGCTGCAGCTAAAAACAAAACGAGAAAACCTGGTCTGGGAGAGCTGGCCACTGCCCTTCCATTGTTACCTCCCTTTTAATAAAACCTAAAGGCTTTTTCAGTTATTTACTTAAACTGTTTTCAGACAGCAGTTCTTCACCTCTGCCTTTAAAACCTCTCGTCAAAAAAAACCCAAGAGAAAATAACCTTTGTACAGTGATAGTATCCTCACAAATCCATCTTTAATAAAATTATCCAACAATATACAAAGGTGGATTCATTTTAGACGTCCTAATCTTCCTCTATTAGTAGACTGCAATGCATATATATTACATTGACTCTGAGCATACAAAAGTTCACAACTCGATTCGATTTCAGTCATTTTACTCCTGCCACAGAATGCCTTTTATCTTTCTTCGTCCAAGTCCCCACAATATGTCAAAACTTACTTTTTCTTGCCCTGTCAACTTTATAATTTCATATTGAATGGCAGCAATAATAAACTCAATAAAGTTTTCTCCCTAATCTTCTCCACAAACTTTAAGGGGTCACGATCAGTGATAAAGATTTGTCTCAGATACGTTATTTGCAATGTAAATGCTGAAATGTTGTAACGCCAACACCAAGCTCAAGGCCTCCTTCCCCATTGTGGAATAAATCTGTTGATGTTTCTACTGGACACTCGAACCACACGTTACATAATGGAGCACTTCTCATCTCTCCAGTCGTCCTTCTGAATGGCATAGCTCCTCATGACTCAGCATAAAAGAGTTACATCCTTCTGTGCCTCTTAATGCTGTAACCGCTTCGACTGCTACTCCTGGCCTATGCCAGTAAACCTTACTCTCACAGGGATATATTTTAAGAAGATCTCACACATTTCTTCTCAATCCCTCACAGAAACCAAACTTTGATTTCCGAACTCAATCGTCATCAGCCATTTCAGCTTCTAAGCTTGCCATTGTTACTCTCTGCCCTTCCACACGAGTTCTCCCGACTGCAGGAAGTGAATTGTTGAACTTCTCCAAAATTAGAGTCTCTCTCAGAGTGTCATAGGTTTGCTCTGTTTTTAATACCCTTCCCTACCTTTCAAAATTACTTTGTTTGATTCTTTCAAACACAACGTGCGTTTTACCAAGGATGCTATTTTAGATTCCTGAAACACTTTCTGTCGGTTTTTGGCACAAGACAATATGCACTTCAGATGGCTTTCTTCACCTCCTCCGATAGGGATGCAAATACCTATCAGCTTTGTTTGGATAAACTAAATCCACATGTTCTCTGGCCGCTGCACTTGTTTAGCCACTTTCTGAAATGAAAGTAAAAAGGCTCCCCCATCATTGTCATCAAATTTAGATAATGCCTGGATGTATTTAAACAGATCCTGATCATGCCTTTGGCTAACATAGGGTTGCTCAACCTCACTCTCCTCTAATGAAAATCCATACAAAATGAAGAGGAATTTAGAATAACTTAACTGTTGGATAACCTAACTGAATAATGGATACAGTACGTTCTACAAATGAACTGTTCAATCTATTAACATCACCAAAACACACCCCTTGGCGAAAAGGAACATTCAGACATGCATTTTTGCATACAGTTCTCCAATCCAGGAGGAAACACCATCAAGTGAGGCTTTGGAGAGAGTAGCAGCTAGGGATAATTTACTAAAACTTCCAACCCCTCTGGAACCCCAAGCACCCGGTGATTGTTACAGCTACAAGAAAAAACAAACTAGAAAGCCTGGTCTGTGCGAGCTGGCCATTGTTACTACTATTTATTAAAAACCCTAAACGCCCCGTAAGTTATTTACTTCAGCTGTTTTCAGTCGGCAGTTTGGCCTTTAAGAACTCTTACTAAAAAAAATGAGAAACTAACATTTTATTTTTAAAAAGTGACAGCTTTGTCAGGCAATTTAGATGCCTGGCCCTTCACTCATTGGGCGTCCTCGTGTTACTTATCGCAAGGTCACCTGAGAGGGACAACCACAGGTACAGACCAAGTTACAAGGATGTTTCTCATAACTTCTGAAACACCCCTGTCCATGGACCATCACATGGGACATACCAGGAAGTGAACAACAGCTTGATACACCATATCAGTATTTCTGAGCAACACAATGCCAGCACTCGATACACTAGGGAGGCAAAACCCAAGGCCAGGGAAAGATACAAAGAGACAGAGAGATTCACTTTAAAGACAGAAACAGTCAGTTAATTAACTGAAAAGATGTTGTGGAAATATGTGGAATAAGACAGGGCAGTGGGATTAACTGGAGAAGTGAGATCTTCGTGAGTAAAATGACAAGAATGAGAACATTGAATAAAGACATTGTCAGATCAGCTGGAATGGTTTGTAACATCCAATTCTGTATCTGCTTGACAGAACACCACAAACAACCTAAACTGGGACAAGATGACAGCCCAGCATGGAGAGCTGTGCAGACCATGTTAGTGTGTTGCTCAGTAAACTGCACTATCTGCCCAGAATAGAGAGTATTGCAAACTTTACTATCATATGCTAACTATCCTCGCATCAGATTACTGCCTACAATGGGAAGGTTTGCTGTGTGTGTGTGTGTGTGTGTGTGTGTGTGTGTGTGGTTGAATGCGAAACTCATTGTTTGAGAAGGAACGCACATGGAGGAAACTATTTTAAATACGAACAACTGGCAGGCTTTTGGATAATCGACAGAGAGAGAACGAGAGAAGTTTCATGGACAGATGAGATAAAGTGTTTGAGAATGTTAAAATAAAGTCATTGCCAAACACAACAGCAATATACATCAGCGTGCACATGAATGACAGATGGATGGGAGTTTGGTGTGAGGTCGAATCAGATTTGTTTCGGCAGGTCTGAAGCCGGGACCATCAGCAGCAGATTATTGGCTTCATTAAGCCTGTACTTCATAGCTCAAGGTTCAAACAGCAGATGGAATAAACCAGTGAGATATATTCTGGAGTGGGGAGTATTTCAAGTTCGAAATGTTCAAGGCATGGTGTCAAGAATCAGCTCATAGTCAAAGGGATCTCCGACAGTTGTGACTTGTCTGCTTCAGCTGCAGATATTGGCCAAGGATGGGATGGAAACAGTGGAAGGAAGTGGAGTTTGTAACCAGAGCAGTCGATGGTGACCTCCATGCTCTTAACAGCAAAGGCAATGATACGATGCATTATGATTCTCCCCTGAAACTGAATAGATCAACATAGAGACCCGTGAGTAACACTGCCAGAACAGAGAGCGAGACAGTAATTGAACGCCTTCATTAATGTAGTTAGTAGTGGTCTGTAGAGTGAATGTCTGGATTGAGAGATTCAACAGGAACAATAATAGTGGCAAGATGTGTAGACTATATGAAATAACAATAATACAGTCATAACTGATTTATAGAAAACAAAATCTGGACAGAGACACTCACCAGGAACACCAACGATAGCCAGGAAGGGATAATAAAAATATTGAATAATGAGAAGAGCGTAATAGATCTGTGATGATAATGGCAACCAATAAAATGCAGAAAGATACCAAACATAATCGGATAAGCTCCTGTATATTGTTGGAATATTCCTGTCTAATGTTCTCACATTCTGATCCATTGTTTGAATATTTCAGTCTAATGTTCTCAAATTCTGATCCATTGTTGGTATATTCCAGTCTAAGGTTCCCAGATTCTGATCCATTGTTGGAACATTCCAGTCTAATGTTCTCAGATTCTGATCTCTCCTCCCCCTCTCTCTGGATCTGCTGTTCCCTGTCAGTGCTGTCGGTGATGCTCCCGCTCATGTTATGGAATAACACATTGAAAGACGCCCATTTATCATTAAAAGATGGAAACTCTCCACTGGGATAATTACAATCCATGGAGATTGGCATTAATCGCACTTACTGAACAAATAGGCTCAGTTAACCAATTCAAAACATCACTTTTCATTTACTGGTTTTGGATGGGATGGATGAGGGTTGCTGAGGGATGGATCATAAATCTTTAAATCTTTTTATTAACTTGTATATAGAGTATTAACAGGACACTGCAGGAGTCTATATATGTTCCACTCTGTTTATGAAAGGAGGCAGTTATAAAATAACAGATCGGTTGCATAAAAGAAAATCGGGTGGGCAAGTTTCTCGATACCTGAACCCAAAGTACGGTACTTATTGACCAGTGTGCGGCCACTCCTGGTTTTGATGCCCTGTTATCAAATCCTTTCATAACCTTGAGACAGAGCATTGAGACTGCTGCTCAGGAACAGGCCGAAGCAATTCTGTCCCTATGGGCCTCTTACGGAGGGATAAGAGAAGGCCATTCAGCCCATATTATCCTGTTGCTCCTTGAAAAGGTGGAAAGCTGGAATATTGGCACATTTTGCCGAAAGAATAATTCAAAACGAAGAGATGCATCGCTGCAGCTGTATGAAGTGTTACTGAGAGGGCACCTGGAGTAAATAGTGTTGTTGGTGTTTCTGTAACTGAGAAGGAATAGACCTCCATCAGATCCAGTTTACCGGCTGCTCATAATCCACGGGTTCTTGTCTCATTTAATGACTCAGATTTGTTACACAGGTACAGGAGGAGGCCATGATGCATCTTGAGTCTATTTCAGAGGGAGAGGAGGAGGTCATTCAACCTCTCCAGTCTATTACAGAGGGACAGGAGGAGCCTATTCAGCCTCTCGAGCCTGTTACAGAGGGGCAGGAAGTGTTCATTTCACATTCAAGTCTGTAACACATAAATACTAGTTTTAAATTAGTTGTGAAATAGGAAAGACCTGATGTCAACATTAAAGTTCTAACTTTGAACAAGGCCAATTTTGGAAGTGTTCGGCGAGCCCTGTGAAAGGCTGATTTGAATACCCTATTCACAGGTAAAGGGATGGTTGGTAAATGCAAGGCCATCAAAACTTGGTTTCAGAGAGTCCAGAGCCAACGTGTTCCTATTAGTGAGATGGGTAAGGCTGGTGGGTGCAGGGAGTTCTGGATGGCTATATATATTTATGTTATGGTCAAGGTAAGGAAGGAGGCAAATGTCAGGTAGACAGAGATGAGATTAAGTGAATCCCGAGAGGTGTATAAGGGCAATAAGTGTATAGTCAATGGGAAAATCAGGCCAGAAAAATGTGGACATGAGATGGCTTTAGAAATAGGGTTACCGAGGCATTGAAGCAACTCTACACATCCTTTAATGGTAAACGATTAACTAGGGAGAGAATAGGGCACCTTAAAGATCAGTAAGGCTACGTATGTGTGGAACCATAGGAGGTGGAAGGGATACTAAACAAGTATTTTTCCTAGTATTTAATGTAGAAGAGGTTACAAGAGCGGGAGAATGAAGAAATACATAGCGATATTTTGAAAAGTATCTATATTACAAGGAGATGTTTGACATTTTAAAACACATAAAGGTGAACAAATCCCTGGGACCTGATCAGTTGTATCCCAAAATATTATGGGAAGCTAGGAAAGAAATTGCTCAGCCTTTTGCTGATATATCTGTAACATTGATTTCCACAGGTGAGGTGGCAAAAGACTGGAGGGTTGCTAACAGAGAGTCATTATTTCAGAAACTAAAGAAAACCCAGGTAACTATAGATTGGTGAGCCTGACATCAATAGTAACTAAATTGTTGGAGGGGATTTTGAGGGAAACGATGTGTATGCATTTGGAAAGACAAGGACTGAAGAGGGCTTTGTACATTGGAGATCACATCACACTGACTGGGTGGAATGTTTTGAGGAAGTGAAGATGGTATTTGAGAAGGCAGGACAGTGGATGCTGTCTTCATGGAATTCAGTAAGAAAACCAAAATGTTCTACATGGTAGACTGGTTAGCAAGGGTAGGCTGCCTGGGATCCAGGGAGAACTTGACATTTAGGTCCAAATGTTTCTTGATAATCGGAAACAGGGTGTGACAGTTGGCATATAGGTAGGATCCTGTCGAAAGTTGCCAATCAAGGAGAACTCCCTAGAAATTATAGAATCCCTACAGTTAGGAAACAGGATTGTCGGCCCATCAAGGGCACACTGACCCTCTAAACAGTATCCCACTGGACAAACCCCTACCCTATCCCTCTCAGCCTGCATTTCCCATGGCTCATGCAACTCGCCCTCACAGCCAAGGGTACGATGCACAGTTTAGGATGGCCAACCTACCCTTATCTGTATATCGTTATACTGTCAGAGGGAAACATAGCACCCGGAGGAAACTCACACAGACACGGGAGAATGTACAAACTCCACACAGCGAGTCATTCAAGGATGGAATTAAACCCCGATCGCTGCCCTGTGAGGCACCTTGTGGTGCAGGTTCTCTGTTCCTTGAAAGTGCCGTCACAGGTAGACAGCGCAATGAAGAAGGCACTTGGTGACCTTCCCTTTATTGGTCCGTTCTTTGAGTCTATGCGTTTGCATGACATGTTGCATCTGTACAGGACATTGATATGGCCACCTTTGTGATATTGCCTTTAATTCTGGTCAACCTGCTGTCGGAAATATGTTGTCAAACGTGAAAGGGTGCAGAAGAGATTTAAAAGAATGTTGCAGGTGTTGGAGGGTTGGATTTACAGTGAGAGTTTGAATAGGCTGGGAATATTTTCAAGTGTTGAGGCTGAGGGTGGACATTAAAGAAGTTTATAAAATCAGGAGGGACATAGAAAGAGTAAACAGTCAACGTATTTTCCCAGGATAGACAATTCCAAATATAGAATATAAAGGCTTAAGGTGAGAAGAGGAAGATTTAAAAACGGACGTGAGGGACAACATTTTCACACAGAGACTGCTGCGTGTATGGATTGAACAGCCAAAAGAGGTGGTGGAGGCAGGTACAGTTACACCTTCTAAAAGGCATTTGAATGGATACATGCATGGGAAGGGTTTAGAGGGAGATGGGCCAATGGCTGGCAAGGGGGACGAGATTAATTTAGGATCTTTGGCGGTATGGATGACCAGACCGAAGGATCTTTTTCCATGTTATACATCTCTGAGAGTCTATTGACTCTTGAGTGTTTAACACGGGAACAGGAGGAGGCGATTCAGCTTCTGAATTCTGTCAGTCAGCTGGTTTGCTCAATTACTGAGAGTCAAATACAAAAATACATCATTCAGATTTTGATGGTGTTTTACAGAAACAGGAGAAAGGCCTTTAGTCAAGAAAAGCTGTAAAGAATGTGAAGAGGCCATTCAGTCCCTCACCTCCATTCCACAGGAGCAGCAGGTGAACACAGAGCTATTGGAGTCTGTTATTCTGTAGCAGGAGGAGGACACCTATTTTCACAAAACTTCGATTAGGCGGCAGTCACTCAACTGCTCGAGACTGGGACACAGGAACAGGAGGGAGTCACTCAACTGCTCGAGACTGGAACACAAGAACAGGAGGCGGTCATTCCACTGCTCCAAACTGGGACACAGGGAAATCTAGAGGCTAGTGAGGCCCGAAGATCCTGTTACACAGGAACAGGAGGAGGGGACTCAGTCCCCACCAGTATGGGACACTGGGAGAGAAGGGGAGTTTGCTTGGAACAAAAACAAATATATGAATAAGTTGCATTCGTGGTCCACACAATCCTGCCCCACCATTCACTAAGACCACGGCTGATCTGATGGTGATTCCCTCATTCCATTTTACAGAGATTCCCCTCTCTGCAGCCTCTGCTCCATTTGTTGGTCATGTTGCAGACTCAGATGCTGCAACAACAGTCACCATCACTCATCCAGAGGGTCGAGTCTAACTGGATGAGTCTGGATTTGAAGGGTCCAATCACAAGAATGACAGCATAAAATAAAGGTCTAGCCAGATGTTTAGTTCTCTCACATTCGCAATCCAACTCACATAACCAGCCCGTACATTATACTTTCAGGATGGAGCACTGTGTAGATATGGCGAGCGTACTGCAGAATACAACCCAGCAATGTCCAGAATGGAACTCTGTGCAGCCCACACCAACGCTGGATCTATAATCCTGGGCGAAATGTCCAGCGTGGGGAGCTGTGCAGACCACACTGGTTCATTCTTACATAAACACAGATTGTTGCATTGTTTGGTAACACTGTGTTAGATCACTGCCCAGTGTGGGGAAACTTGCAGCCAATGTTGCAAGTGACAGGATGTGCAGCTCCCATCCATTTACAGCTCCATATCTCCACTGTACCTTGACAAGGCGTGCCATGGATGTGAAAATCACTGCGATGTAGAGATGTAAATGGAAACAGTTTAAATACCAACAGATCTGATTAAGGCGAGTATCACACCAGTATTTAAAGTTGAAACACCTGAGATAATATCCAATGAGTGTTTCGTGAATGGTGCAATGTAGTTAGAGGGGGATGGTAATGTTATAGTGGTTGCACTATAATCAACAATGTGAATTAGAGGAACAAATATGCAGGGGGACTGAGGAGACTTGCAGGAACAGTAGGGTTGTTATAATAGGTGATTTCAACTTTCCTAACATAGACTGGGGCTTCCAGATGGTAAAGCACTTAGATGGAACGTAATTTGTTAAGTGTGTTCAGCGAAGTTTCCACAATCAATATATAGAGTATCGTACTCGGGAAGGGACAAATTCGACCTACTGTTGGGAAATAGGGCAGGATAGGTGAAGGAGATAAAGTGGGGGAACATTTTGGGAAAAGTGTTTAGAGTTGTATTAATTTTAGAATAGTTATGGGAGGGACAAAATTGGTCCACAGATACAAGTTCTAAATTGGGGCAAGGCATATGTTGTTGGAGTTAGACAGTAGATTGCAGGGGATGATTGGAGTTGTTTGTTTCCAGGTAAAAGGATCCCGGGCAAGTGGGAGGGCTTTAAAAGTGAGATAGCTCGAGTTCAAGGTTTCCATTTTCCTGTGAGGGTGAAGGTTATGTGAGACGGGAAGAGAGAACTCTGGATTACAAGAGATATTGAGGCTTTGACCAGAAAAAAGGAGGCGTGGCTCATGTTCAGGCAGCTCGTATCAAGGGAATCCCTGGAGGTATGTACAGGGAATAGAGGAGTTTACTGAAGAAGGATATCAGTAAGGTCATAAGGGGGTATGAGTTAGTCTTGGCTGAGAAGATTAGAGTGAATCCAAATTCAGTAAAGTAAAGATAAAGAGCAACTAGAGAGAGAATAGGATGCTTTAAAGTCCAAAACCGGCATGCATGCATAATACCTCAAGAGATGGGTGAAGTCCTCAATTTCCCCTCTGTGTTTATCATGAAGAAAGACATGAAGACCTGTGACCTTTGGGAGGTTAGTTGTCATATCTTGGGACTGTCCATATCACAGTAGAGTTGCTGTTGGACATATTAGAACGCACAAAGTCAGACAAATCTCTTGGTCCTGACCAGATATATCTGAGAGCACTGTAAGAGGTGAGAGAAAAAGCTTAGGGACCAAGATCCCGGAAGACTGGGCGGTAGCAAATGTTGTGCCCTTATTCAAGAAGGGCTGCAAAGAGAAGCCTGGGAAATATAGACCAGTAAGCTTCACACCTGTTTTTGGTAAACCACTTGAGAAGGTTCTGAGAGATAAGCTGTGCATGCATTTGGAAAGACAGAGTTTGACTTGGAGCAGTCAGCACGGCTTTGTGCCTGGTGGATCATGCCTTACAAATTTTGTTAGAGATTTTTGAGAAAGTGACCAGGAAGGTCGATGAGAGCAGGGATGTATGCATATTCTATATGGATTTCAGTAAGGCCTTTGATAAGGTTCCACATAGTAGGCCGCTCTAGAAGGTTAGATCGCATGGAATCCAAGGTGAACTGACAAATTAGACTGAGCTGCCATTGGAAGTGATTGAAGTGGGCACACTAACAATATTGAAAAGGCAATTGGACAACTACAGATAGGAATAGATTAGATTGATACAGAGCAAAGGCAGGGAAATGGCAGATTGGGAGATAAGGGGAAATTACACCATGGCTTGTTGATGGAGCACGGTGGACGTATTGGATGGGTGAGTACAGAGAGGGAACATTCCCATCCCAGAGGGTGCCACACCACCAGACCCACCGAACATGGTCTGGGCTCACTACCGAGGTCAGTGCAGTATTTGAGGTTTGCAGAAATGTCCAGCAATACAGGACAAGCATCTTCCCCGCTCTGTGAGGATAAAGGTCACCATATTCTGTCTGCTCCCTCACAATCACTGTATATCTGTGATTGCAACTGCTCCCGAACAAGGATCATGGTCCCCCACTCTCACTACTGCATGCAACACCTTCTCTTTCTCTCTCTCTCTCCTTTGCAATACCTCCCACACAGTCATAGAATATTCTGGAGAATGCCGATTATAGAATGTTCCAGATAATGTTGCAAATATTTCCCAGTTTCAGGAAAATGGTAGTGTCCCAGTGCGTAACACATAAGAGTTCACTTGACTCACGTTAATGATATTAAACCAAAAACAACTTCTAAACACGTCTTGTTATAAATACAATTTCGAGCAGAGAACATTTTTACCCTCAGGCGTTATCTTGACCATTATCTGAACTGTAACACTTTTCTTATTATGAATGTTTCTCTTACCCTTTGTCTGTGACTGTTCCTGTCTGTAACAGTTACACAGTCTCCCACTCAGTTGGCTGGACGGCTGGTTTGTGATGTAGAGGGAGGCCAACAGCGCAGGTTCAGTTCCTCACACTGACAGAGATTACCATGAAGGGGACACTCTCTCAGCCTCACCCCATCACCCGAGATGTGGGGATCCTCAGGATAAACCACCATGAGTGGGCTCTCTAATGAGAGTTTTTTGGGACTGTATTCTATCAATGTTAGCATTTTAATTTTTAAATATATTTAAAAAGAGATTTTTAATATTATAATAAACCAATAACAACACAACTCAAATATCTGAAAAAAATTACATCCAATTGCATGTACATACAAAACAAGTTAAAACGCTACACAGACAGAAGAAAAAGCAAAACTAAACAATAAATAATGAATAAATAATACAGCTCAGCATAACAATACGACTGCTCTCGTTCATCAAGAGCATTAACTGATACACATTTTTATGTTCATAGCTCTTCCTCTCTCGGGGTGGGGGAGTTCAGACATCCAACACAACAGAATATCTTTCCTAGCACAGAAAGTACGGATTGTAAGGATATAATTTTTTTCCCATATTCATCTGTGGAAAGTACATTGGGCAGGCCCAGGAAAACAGAAACCAAGTCCATCTCCAATTCAGTCCCCAATTCGCACTCTATCACATCTGACACAGTGCTCCAATATAGATGAAGTCTGCAGCAGAACCACAAACAATGAGTAAGAGTGCATGTAGTCATTCTGCATTTAGGACATGCTGAAGATAATCCCACTTTGAATTTTGAGTGACAATTTAGGGTCAGATAGAACCTACGAAGAATTTTCAACTGCATGGAATGGGTCCTATTACAGATCAAAATCCTTTGAGCATTTTCACAAATATCCTCCCATGTCTCCGAAGTGTTCTGAACCCCCAACTCTCTAGCAGACATCACAAAGCTGCACAGTCTCGTCTGAGGGGACACTCTTCAACTAATGATAAAGGGTACTGACAGAAAGTGTATTCTAAGCAATAAGCAGCCTCTTCCCTTTATCAGATCTGGAAGAGTGTGGTAAAAGTGTTTTTTTTAAATCAAATCTCTGATTGGGAAAAAAATACAGAAGAGGTCTCAACTAGGTAGTCCATACGTACGAGTTATTTGATCAAATGACATCATTGTTTCTCCATCAAATAACACGTGGTGGCTCAGTGGTGAGCATTGCTGCCTCACAGCACCAGGGTCTCGGCTTTGGTTCCGGCCTTGGGTGACTGGCTGTGCGGAGTTAACATATTCTCGCCGTGTCTGTGTCTGTGTGGGTTTCCTCCCACAGTACAAATGTGCAGGTTAAATGAATTGGTCATTGATAAATCACCCATCGTGTTCAGGGATGTGTAGGTTTGGACATTAGTCAGGGTAAATATAGGATGGTAGGGGATTGGGTCTGGGTGGGTTACTCTTCAGAAGGTCGAAGTGGACTTGCTGGGCCCAAGGGCTTGAATCCACACTGTAGGGATTCTACTAATTCTAAATCACTCAAGCAAGGTACACCCCTTGCTGCCCACAGTTTAAACCTGGAATCCATTATCCCCGGATGACAACCCGGTATACCAATTACAGGGGTAAGAAACATGGTTTTGGCTGTATTGCTGTCGATCTGACGCATTGTCATTCATGCTTTAACAATATTGATAATTATTGGGTTATGACAATACTTCATAAATGTTGTCAATTTAGCTAAGAAAAACAGACTAATAAAGGTTCACTTTATCTGATAGGGTTCAATATCTCACAGTATTGACACCGATTCCTCAGCAGCCCAGGCACTAACATAGAATTAAAAAGAGCTTAATTGATAGCTTTTATCTGGGCGATCTCCTCCCCACAATCTGGGGGTAGTTGCAATTTGGTTAGCTTGATAAAGAGTTGCTTATGCTGCCAAATAAAAGAGCTAAACCAGCCATCATATCTCCTCAATTTCAACCAATACCCTCTAGGTTTGGAGCCCAATCTGGGGAAAAACCTGACTACTCACCCTATCCATAACCACTTTTCCCCAGATTGGGCGTCCAAACCTCGAGGGCATTGGTTGAAATTGAGAGGGGAAAGCTTTTGACGAGCCCACGAGCACCATTTAACGCAGAGGGTTGTGTGCATGTGGAATGAGCTGCCAGAGGAAGTGGTGGAGGCTGGTACAAATACAGCATGTAAAAGGCATCTGGATGCTGACAGACCGGCCGAGCTTTTCCAGCAATTTCTGTATTTGTTGCAAAATGCATTCATTATAACACAATATTTTGAATACATTAAACATTTTATTTTTTAATGATGCAGCGACATATAAACATATCTTCAAATCGACTGAGACCATTTTCTGCTAAGGATATGGCTCTGTGTATGACAGCAGCAATGATGCACCTACATGGAACAGGGAATGTGATAGAGACATAGATTGGATAATGTACAAGGAGACATCACATGTTTGAGAGAGGATGACATTACTGTGTGATTCAGCTCAGAGAGAGAGAAAATGTAATTTGCCTGAGAAGGAACGGCCGATTACACTCTCTCTCCTTCATTGTTCCTCATGACAGCAATGTGTGCGAGCTAAAACAAAAAAATCTACAGTCATTGTTAACATTCTTATTTTTATCGAATCCCTACAGTGTACAAACAGGTCCTTCGACACAAAACGCCCATACCAATCTTCCCAGGCTCGCTTCCTTACATTTACCCCAACCGATGCACCTAACCTAGAAACCCCTGAACACTTCGGACAGATTATCATGGCCAATCCACCTAACCACACAGCTTTGGACTGTGGAAGGAAACTGGAGCAACCATTAGAAGGGGAGAATGTGCAACCTCGACACAAATAGTCACCCAAGTCTGGAATTAAATGCAAGGCCCTGGTGCTGTTAGGCAGCGGTGCTAACCACTGAGCCACGGTGATACCCTTGGGCGATCCCAGGCCAGAATTCATTGAATCTCTTCACTGCCTAATGCAAAGGGAATTCAGCCAAATCCAACTGTTCCAGGATGAAGTCTCATTGTTAGCAGCTTGTGTGATTAGAATGACTTCAGAAGCAGTATAACATTTGAACAATCTCTCAATTTTTCCTTTTGACATGAGTTACAATAATATATGGACAAAGCTCGTTCAACTTGAAATTGCAGAGATTTTGTTTATCTGTGTGTGTGTCAGTGTTTTCAGAAAGGGAAGTATCGATTCTTTATTTGCAATATCCAAACAGTTTGCCATTCATCTTTCCATCATAGTTTGAGTAACATTGCTCTGGATAATAAAGGTGCTATTTGAGCAGATTTTAAAAACTAGCCTGACTTGTTGCTAAAACTGACATTGACCCAGTCTGAGACGATATCATCGGCCATATCACCAACCTGGTTACATTTGACATGTGTTGTGAGCAGTGGAGCATTGGGAATGGAAAAGGAAGCAGTGACCCCAAAAGTCCTGGAACTATAGACTGGGGAGCCTGATGTCAGTGGTGGGTAAGTTGTTGGAGGGGATTCTGAGGGATAGGATTTACATACATGTTTATGCCGAAACTTTGATTCTCATGCTCCTTGGATGCTGCCTGACCTGCTGTGTTTTTCCAGCAACACATTTTTCAGCTCATACATTTGGGAAGGCAAGGGCTGATCGGGGTTGTCAACGTGGCTTTCTGCATGGGAAATCATGTCTCATTAATTTGATTGAGTTTTATGAAGAGGTGACAAAGAAGATTGATGAAGGCAGTTTGGTAGACATTGTCTATATGGACCTCAGTAAGGTGTTCACAACATTCCGATTGGTAGGCAGATGAGTAAGGTTCGATCACACGAGATACAGAGGAAGCTAGTCACAATTGGCTTGAAGGAAGAGGGATATTTTTCAGATTGGACGCTTGTGAGCAGCAGTGTGCTGTAAGAATCAGTACTGAGTTCACTGCATTTCATCATTTATGTAAAGGATTTAGATGTAAATATTGGGGCCATAGTTAGTAAGGTTACTGATGACATCAGAAAGGTGGTGTAGTAGATTATCTCAGAGTACAACGAGACCACAATTAGATGGTACAAAGGGACAAGGAGTAACAGATATAGTTTAATTTAGATAAGTACGAAGTTTTGCATTTTGGGAAGGCAAATCAGGGCAGAATTTATACAATTAATTGTAAGGTCCTGGGGCATGTTGTGGATCAAGAGGACATAGAGTTGCAGGTACATAGTTTCTTGAGAGTGGAGTTGCAGGTAGACAGAGTGGTGCTGAACACGTTTGGCAGATTTGCCTGAATCAGTCAGAGCATTGAGTATAAGAGTTGTGGTGGCATGTTGCCTCTGAACAGGAAGTTGGTGAGGCCACTTTAAGAAAACTGCGTACAACTCTGTTGCAGAACTCGTGGTTTGAACTTCAGGAAAAGGTTGATTAGGTTGAGGTTTCCCCCTGGAGTGTCAGAGGCTGAAGGGTGACATTATAGAAGTTGATAGAATCATCAGGGGCATGGATATTCTGAACAGCCATGTTCTGCTCCCCAAGATAGGGGAGTCCAGAACAAGAGAGCATAGTTTGAACATGAGAGGGCGAATAATTTAGAATGGACCTGAAGGTAAATGTTTCACACAGAGAGTGGTGTGTGTTCAGAAAGTGCTGTCAGAGGAAGTGGTGAAGGTGGCTACAATCGCACATTTAAAATGTATCTGAAAGAGGAGGGATTAGATTACTTACAGTGTGGAAACAGGCCCTTCGGCCAACAAGTCCACACCACCCCACCGAAACCCCTACATTTACCCCTTACCTAACACTACGGGCAATTTAGCATGGCCAATTCACCTGGCCATCTTTGGACTGTGGGAGGAAACCCACGCAGACACGGGGAGAACGTGTAAACTCCACACAGACAGTCGCCTGAGGCGGGAATTGAACCCGGGTCTCTGGCGCTGTGAGGCAACAGTGCTAACCACTGTGCCACCGTGCCACGATATTGGCCAAATGCTGGCAAATGGGACAAGGTCAGATTTGATATCTGATCGGAATGAACAGATTGGACTAATGGGTCTGTTTCCGTTCTGCATGACTCTCTGGTTCTATAAGAGGGATGGTGAAATATTCTGAAAGGACCTTTCAAGTGTGAATTCACTTCACTGGAAGTTTATCGTGCCTCTATATTCACAGGGATTGAAAGCTGTTTAGTTAAATATTTGACAGGGAAGTGAGTCACAGGTAATAGTATACAGACAGGAAAGTGGGGCTGAGACCACAATCTTAGTGCCTGGTGGAGAAGGCTCAACGTATCTAATGTCCCACTCCTGCTCCTCTGTTCCATGTGTCTGTATTCCATCCAGCCCCACAGACCTGCGAGATAGGAGAGGTTGGAGGCCACTTGCTCCTATAACCTGTTGCACAGAAACAGAGGAGACCATTCAGCCTCTCTAGACTATCACGTACGCTTTGAAGTGACTTGGGAAATGGAATTGGAAAACCCAGGCACGGGTATGAAAGAGGCCCCTCATCTCTCTTTACAGAGCTTCCCTTCTCTGCAACCTGTGCTCCATTTCTTGGTCATGTTTAGACCCAGGTTCACTGTGAATACAGCCACCATTACTCACCCAGAAATGGCTCACAAGATCCTCTGGTCTCCCTGACTGCAACATTCCATAACAGACATTCATGAAAATAACACCCACTAACTTTCAAAGAACAGAATGTGAGAACATCAGACACAGGAACAGGTCATTCACTCTCCAAACCTGCCTTGCCCCTTCACTAAGATCATGATTGATCTGCTCACTGTCTCAAATCCTCTTTCATACCCAATTCATCATAGCCCTCAACTCTCTGACAGATCAATATCCATCTACCTCCTCTTCAAATACTTTCAGTCATTTTGCTCCCCACCACTCTTGAGAAGAGAAATCCTGACATTCACTACCACCTGTTTGAAGAAAACACTTGCTGCTCCTATATCATGGTTTATTGATATGAACGAAAGAGGTTGAGACAAGGGTTCAGGTATAAATGACTGGCCCTGATATCAAGGCAGTGGTTGCCTTCTGTTGACATCAAGGAGCTTAACAAAACTGGACTTAATGGGAATCAGAGTAAACTCTCCAGTGTTTGGGGTCAAACATGGCACAAAAGAAGATATTCATCATCTCAGTCCTGGGTCACCTCTGTTTGAAATCCTCAGGGTAGCTTCCTCTTGACAAACAGCTTCAGCTGCTTCATCAATGTCTCCCGCCCCCACCCCCACCCCTACCCCCACCCACACCCTCCCCACCATAAGATCAGAAGTGGGGATGGTCACTGAAGATTCCACAATGTTCAGAACATTTTGTACCCCTGTCAGCTCCTGAACTAGTCTGTGTTCACGTGCAGCAAGACCAGACTCCATTGAGACTTGTGCTGTTAAATGGTCCGTAATATTCATGTAACAGCACTGCCTGTCACTGCACATTGCCACAGTAAAACAAGAGTTCATTCAGCACCTCACGCTGGTTTTACAGGAATATGAGGAAGCCATTCAGCCCATTGACACTATTGGAGAAGAACAGGGACAGCCCATTCAGTGCCTCCAGCCTATTACTCAGAAAGAGAAGGAGTCCAGTATGATGGGCCACACCAGAGCGCCTCGAAAATATTTGAAAGCGGTAACCTAGACTCTTTTGTTTTATTTTGAAGTAACTGTTCCAGATGCAATGGACTGGTCAAACTACTTGGTGTGAAGATAAACACTATTTATTGAAACACAAAAGATAAAATGAAAGCAAAGAAAGAGGAATTTAGAATAACGTAATTCTATTAGACAAGTTAATAGAATAACAAATCTAGGAACTATTACTAATGAACTGTTCCAATATAGGAAAATCCCATAAACACAGCCCCTGGCAGAAATGAAAATTCAGACACAGATTGTCACAAACATTTCTCTAATCCAGGAATTAAAAACAGCACCAAGAGAAAATTCAGAGAGTAGCAGACAGGAGATAGTCACTGAAGCTTCCAACTCTGTGGAGACCCCAACAGTTTCTGATGCTACTTGGAAACCAAAACCCAGAGATCGTAACCTGTGAGAGCTGGCCACACCCATTTAGGCTGCATTAAAATTAACCCAAGGCCTCCCTAGCTGTTTACTCAGTGTCCTTAACTAACCAGTTTGGTAACGATCATTCAATCTCTCTCTGAAAAGGAACCAGGACAAAATAACCTCTCAAAGCCTGCAGCACCATCACACTTGTCAGTACATCGAGCTGTCAAACAGCAACCGGGGTAACCCAATCAGGCCCTTGGTCCTGTCCAATCGGAAGAGGAAGAAGCCAGTCAGACCCTTGAGTCTCTTACACAGGAACAGGAGGAGGCCATTCAGCCCCTGGAGTCTCTTACACGGGAACAGGAGGAGGCCATTCGGCCCCTAAAGCCACTTCCACAGCAACACGATGAGGCCATTCAGCTCCTTCAGTCTCTTACACAGGAACAGAAGGAGGCCATTCAGCCCCTAAAGTCACTTATACAGGAACAGGAGGAGTCCATTCAGCCCCTTGAGTCATTTACACAGGAACAGTATGAGGCCATTCCTCCCTCAACGCACTTGCAAAGGGACAGAATGAGGTAATTGATGTTGATTCCTGGAATGGCTTCTGCCCAAAATGTGGATTCTCCTGCTGCTCGGAGCTACCTGACCATCTGTGCTTTTCCAGCAATCTACTCTCGACTACAATCTCCAGCATCGGCAGTC
Source organism: Chiloscyllium punctatum (assembly GCF_047496795.1). Classification (NCBI taxonomy): domain Eukaryota; kingdom Metazoa; phylum Chordata; class Chondrichthyes; order Orectolobiformes; family Hemiscylliidae; genus Chiloscyllium; species Chiloscyllium punctatum. The sequence continues at coordinate 43,364,596 of NC_092751.1, read as the reverse complement.
CTCATTGTCTCCAGATTGATGCGCAAACATGATGAACAAGTGGAGCAGAGGCTGCACAGACAGACTGCTCCACGTTGTTACTCCTGGCTCCGTTGCTCATGATACACACGTGGGACTTTAACGTGGTTTTCTCGTATTGAGGAGGGAAGCCATATGTCTTGTGTGAAGTCTCAAGAAGGCACCTTCCATCTCCGAGAAGGCAGCATGGTGTTCTCTATGTAGGGTGGAAGCTGGTGGGAATGGCTACTTGTTTCAGATCGAAGGTATTGTGGCTGCTGTTGGGGATTGTGAACAACATGGTGTTCAGTACGGGTTCACACGCCAACTGCACAATAACATGGGGAGAGTTAATTTAGGCATATAAACCATTCGGAAAGCCATGTTAGATTGATGAATCGACTCTCTACGTTCAAATAATGCTGATCTTGCTCATGTTGATCTTGTCAAGTGCTTGTCTTGTGCAGTGTATCCTGTATGCCTTACTCTGTCCAAGTCTATTTCCACCCTATGATCTGTCTGGCCATGCTTACTATGATCTGCCTCCACTGCTCATAAATAACGTGTTTCCCTGTACTGAGGTACACGTGACAATAAATCAAACCAATCAATCCTGGGTAAAGTATGGAATTTCTCACCCTATCAATGTGTCCTTTGGAAATACACCTGCTGCACCTCATGTTTCAGCACCACCATTTCTTCATATTTCCCAGTTCTGCAGATTAAACTCTCAGGTTCTTCACTCTACCCTCATGATACAGCCATCTGTATCTGTGGGAAGGATATCATTCGTTAGAAAGGAGATCAAATCTGTAGAGAGTGTCCCAAAAAGCTCTCTCAGCAAGTCTTTACAACAGCAGGAAGATGGCTTTACTTATGTACTCGAATCATCTTACAATGAAGGACAGCATACCATTGACTGCACCCATTACTTACACAGGGTTTGATTCAGAGCAGTCAGCATAGTCTTGCGAGTGGGAGATCATGCTTCCCAAATTTTTTAGAGTTCTTTGATGAAGTGACCAAGAAGGTTTACGAGGACAGAGCGGTAGACATAGTCTCTATGGATTTCAGTAAGGCCTTTGATAAGATTCTACATGGCAGGCTGCTCTGGAAGGTTCCATCACGTGGAATGCTGGGGGATCTGGCCAATTGGATGCACAGTTGGGTTGATGGTCGGAAACAGAGGGTTTAGTGGAAGGATGCTTGTCAGAGTGGAGGCTGTGTCCATTGCTGTTTGTTATCTATGATTTGGTTGAGAATGTACAAGGCATGATTAGTAAGTTTGCAGATGACACTAAAATAAGTGGTAGCGTGATCAGTGAGAAAGTTTCTCAGAAATTCCAGCAGGAACTTAATCAGGTGGGGAAGTGGGCCGAAAAATGGCAAATGAAATTTAATATAGATGTGTGAGGTCTTGCATATTGGAAACTCAAGTCATGGTAGGAGTTACACTGTGAATGGGAGGGTCTTAAGGGGTGCAGTGGGCAGAGAGACCTTGGTTTTCACGGGCACCGTTCTCTAAGAGTAGAGTCACAGGTTGACAGGGCAGCGAAGAAGGGTTTTGGCACATTGGCCTTCATCAGGCAGGACATTGAGTACAGAAGTTGGGAATTTATGTTGCAGTTACACAGGACTTCGTAAGGCCGCACTTGGAGTATTGCGTTCAGTTTTTGTAACCTTGTTATAGGGAGGATGTTATGAAATTAGAAAGAGTGCAGAATAAATTTACAAAGACGTTGCCAGGACCCAATGGTCTGAGTTATAGGGAGAGGTTGGACAAGCTAGGACCTTTTCTTTAGAGTGTAGGAGACTGAGGGAGTCCTTATAGAACTGTAAGAAATCACGAGGGGTATGGATAGGGTTAATGCTCTCAGTCTTTTTCCAAGGTGTACAGAATTGAGGATTAGAGGGGATCAGTTTAAGGTTAAAGGGGAAGGAATAAAAGGGAACCTGAGGGGCCACTTCTTTACACAGAGGGCTGGTATATGGATTAGCTGCCAGCAGATGTGGTTGGTGGTGGGGCGGGGGGGAGGGGGTGTACATTAACAACATTTCAATACATTTGGATAAATATTTGTATAGGAAAGGACTGGAAGGATATGGGCCAACTGCAGGGAAATAGGGCTAACGTGGATGGACATTTACAAGGTGAAGATGCACCCCTCTGTTAATTAAAAGCAAACACCCAGAAAAGCTCGCCTCACCTCGTAATCTGTTAAAATATGAGTGACACAGATCTCCTATATTCCACTATTTAAACAAAAAATAACAATTTTGTTTCTTAACTTTAATAGTGAACACTAAACAACAACTATTCACAAATACAAGCCCCTCTTTTCTTAGCTACTTACTATCTGACTCCAACTCTGTAAAAATATGCTGTTCCAACAGCGCACATATTAAACATTACAATCTCAAGAGCACACAGTCTCCATCTTCCCCGCTGTGTTCACTCTTCCAGCTGCTGATCTCCCTGGGGTTTTTTTTATTGCATGTAGGTTTAGATGAACATGTGTCTTTGACAGAGAGTGTTTGAGATGGCCAGTTAGCACTCCTGCTCTACAGCAGTTGCTCTGCTGTTGGATGGCAGTTGCTCTCCCACCAGTGTTCAAAATGCTGGGTATGTATACTCCCCATGATATAAAATTATCATAATTTGGTTGCTTCCCAGGTGTCCAAACAATAATATTCAAATTCCATTGGCTTCTGGTTTCCTGAGCGTTATTTAAACTCTTTGGTTGCATTTGAATGGCTGTCAAAACAGCAACCAAAACTGAGGTATCCATTTCTCAGCGAATGGTGACATGTGGAACAGTTTGACCTTTAGCTGCCATCTGTGGCTTTCAGTTCTATTCGGAAAAACCCGTTCTGTTTTAAAGTGCCCTACATGTTTTTGGCTTCATAACATCTCCCCGCTTCAGAAAATAAAATGAACCAGCAGAATGAAAAGATGGCTACATTTCTTCTCCTCTAATTCTTAATCCCAATTATATGAAATACAAAAGTATTAATCTCAGTTATATCATTCATATTAATTCTGCACACCAATACAACACTGGAATAAGTCAAATCTTATCGACACTGCTTTCCTTTAAATCCGCGAAAACCCATCTGCTATCACATTGTAGGAGCCGCAGCATGTACCTTTTGTAAGTTTAAAGTCGGTAAGGTAAGACTCCAATGAAATAGTCTCATATTCTGGTCTTTAACTATTCCAAAAAATGCGAGAGATTTGTCGTTGTCCACAACCATCTCTGACAATTTGTTTGTCATATACACATTAAAATATTGTCAGGCCATATAATCATTCTTGTTCAATAATGGAGATTTTGTATTTTTTTTCTGGTGGATATTGAGTTTTTTTGACAAGTAGCCAATTAGCCATTCAAATCCATCATCCTCTTTCTGTATCAATACATCTCCGACCCCTATATCCCGAGCATCAAACACAATTTTCAAAAGGTTTCAAAATATTTGGTGTAGCTAAAACGGGTGCGGTGATTAATCCTGCGTTAAAATTCTCAATTGCCTCCCGGCATTGTTCTGTCCACCACAATTCTGTGTTCTTCTTTAATAAATCCATCAGTGGTGCCAATACGTTGCTGAAGTTTGGGACAAATTTCTGATAGAATCCACTCAGTTCCAAAAAATCGAATCATCTCTTTCTTCGAGGATGGTTGTGGAAATTCCTCAAAGCCCTTCGTTTTTATGTTCCATGGGGTCAACATTCCATGTCCAATGTAATGTCCCAACAAGTCACTTCTGCCTTCGCGAATTCTGTTATCTTTAAGTTTATTACCAAGTTTGCTTCTTGTAATCGTTCAACATGCTCAGCCAACTGTTACATGTGAGCTTTCAATCACTTCCTAAAGATCACCACATCATACAGATAAACTACACAATTTGTTCATCTGGCCACAGCCTTGTTCCTAAGTCATAAATGTGTCTGGAGCATTATTCATCAATATAAAATACTCGATAATTTGTTTTTGTCATCTCCAGTGTGTTTACTAGATAACTTAACTGTCTCCACATTTTTTTTTAATTTGAAAGGGGCCACTAAACCTGGCTTTGAAGGGATTTCTTACCACTGGTGGTGATACTAATACATCATCCCCACGGGATATCCTCAAAGTTTCAGTGTTTTTATCTGCCACCTGCTTCACTCTATGCTGTGCTCTTCAGATACTATTTAGCAAACTCACCTACTCCATCTACTCTCTCCTTCACCTCACACACAGAATCCAAGTGTGAGATTTCCGACTTCGGTCCTGTCAATTTATATTTAATTAATTTCAAATGACCTCTCACTTCATGTACGAATATTAACTCCGAGGAAGTAAAGTGAGTAGATTTATTTGGGGCATCTCTAATGGCAAGCAATATAATGGGACACCTTTATTGCAATCATTCGGGTAATCATAACAGTACGCTGTGAACATGGTCTTCAGCATCTGATGCTAACTTTCCAAGGCTCCCTGTGATTCAGGTTCCGACGCACTTGATTTAAACTGGTGCATGCCGAAGCTATCCATGACTTCCTTAAACAGCTGAGTGGTAAAATGAGATCGTTGGTCTGACTGAATCTTACTGCCTAGCCCACAGCGAGTAAAGAAAGCTACTAACCCCTCCACCTCCCGTTGTATCTTAACATTCCGAAATGGAATTGCCTCTGGAAATCTGGTGGACACATTCATTATGGTCACCAAATATAGTTTTCCACTTCTATTTTAGGAAGGGGAGCTACACAATTAACCATAACCCACGTGAAATGTTCTTCGAATGCATTAATTGGCAAGAAAGGCGCTGGTTTTATTCCTGCCTGTTACTTACCTACCATTTGGTATGTATGTCACGTACAAAAAAACCCCACGTCCTTGTGCATTCCAGGCCACTAGAAATGCTTCTGTACCTTAGCCTGAGTCTTCTGTCCACCTCGGTGACCGCCTGCAGTTAGTTTATGAGCTACCCGTAACACTGTACGTTACTGCTAACACAATCTGGTGCACTTGAGCCCATTTCCCTTCTGCAGTAACCTATCGGGGTCTCCATTTTAATTTTATGATTCTATCTTTAAGTTAATAATGTTCAACAATATATTCTGATTCCTTTTCTGTGTGTGTGCATGTGTATGTGTGTGTGTGAATGTGTGTGTATATATCTGTTGTAAGTCCATTAGCCTTTCTGGACTAAACACCTCTGCCTGACCCTCTGCCTGTTCAGATTTTTCCTGCACCATTGCATCAAACAGGGGGCCAGTTCACTGAGCATCAATTATTGGTCTTTTTCTTTCGTTTTTCCTTCCTGCTGTAACTTATGACAGTGGGATCTTGTTAATACACACTCTGGAAAGATTCCTCGGTATTTTTCTTTTAACACCCCAATTCCCTAGGCTTCTCCACCACAGGCGGTGCCCATCCCACCTCGCCACCTGCAAAATTGATCCCAAGAACAAACTGTATTCCTGGAACTGACACTCTGTTATTCACTGTCACTGTTACTTCCCCAACCTTTATTTGGCATTCCATCCTGATGTTACACAAGGGAATGCTTAATTTCTGCCCCCATTCGACAAATTATCACACTCTTGATTAACATGCCAGAAAGAGTGAAAATATTTTCATCTCTTCCTATTAGCGGCCGAGACAAATTGAGGGCTGCAGATGCTGGAGATGAGAGTTGTAAAGTGGGGGGCTGGAAAAGCACAACATGTCGGCAGCACCCGAGGGGCAGGAGAGTTAACGTTTCAGGCATAAATCCTTCATCAGGAAAGTGGGGGGTAAGGGAGGGGGAAGGAGGGTGAGAAATAAATAGGAGGGTGGGGGTGGAGCTGGGTGGAAGAGAGCTTGGAAGGCGATAGGTAGATGCAGGTGGGGTGTGATGGTGATAGCTCGGAGAGGAGGGTGTTGTGGACTCCTATCGGTTTTAGGACATCTGGAACCCTCAAACTGTATAGCATCAAAGTTGACTTCACCAAATTTCGAATCTCCCCTCCACCAACCTCTCCCAGATCCAACCGTTCAACCTCGCACTGCCCTCTTGAACTGCCCTAACTGTTCATCTTCCTTCCCACCTATTGACTCCACCCTTCCCTCCGACATATCACTGTCACTCCCACCTACATCTTCTTATTGCCTTCCTAGTGACCCTCCCACCAGCTCAGCTACTACCCTCATATTTATCTTTCAGCCCCCTTGTCCCCCCTGACGATGGGTTTCTGCCTGATATTCGATTGTCCTGCTGTTTGGATGCTGCCTGATCTGTTGTGCTTTACTGGCGCCTCACTTCTCAACTATTAGAGACTGAGCAGATCCCGTATCTCACAAAATTATAACTTCTTGTTCTTCACCCCCTGTTCTCTCTGAGTAAACTTTATCTACAGAGGTGAATTCTTTTAGAGATCAGGCACTAATTCCATACCCAGCCCTTGCCTAGGCACTCTCCTGCTGCTCCTCAGCTCCACTTGGGGTCTCCTTTACCAGTTTCACTAATTCCACTGGGCTTAGCCTCTACGACCACATCTTTCCCCAAAGTGCCTTCATTCAACGCCCAGCACGGTGTGTCCCAACTTACTGCAGTGAAACCACCTTTTCCCAGTGCCCTTCTTAAATCATCAGCACTGTCATTTTATGTTTTCCACTTATAGTGAGAACACCTGAGGCCTTTCACCACCTTTCAACCCCTTTGGGCTTCTTTCTTCACCTGTGGTAAAGTATTGTGCGCTACTGTTCGCTTTGTAATGTGTGATCTTCCCTTCTCCCAATTTCTATCCCTCACAGGATGAAAATCTTGCCAGAAGCTCAATATCATCTCATGCCCCAGTACATATTTACCTGCCCTTTCTGCCGTGCTTCTCACTTCTTGAACTTTCAGTACATTCACATTAATTCTTACTATCTCTGGAAGTGAGTCTTTTAACTTCTCCAGCAAATTAATCTCCCTTCAAGCCTCACAGGTCTTATCCATTTTTAAGGCCAGCACCCACCTATCAAAATGACTGGTTACTTCTTTCAAACTCAGTATAAGACTGACCTGTTTCCGTCTCTATTTTTCTGAACTTCTGTCTATATGCTTCTAGTACCAATTCATAACCAATCAAAATAGCCAATTTGACATCTTGATAATCTCTTCATCCCTCATCTGACAGCGTTGCACATACCTCACCAGCTGTGCCCACCAGCTTAGTCTGAACTAGCATTACCCACAAGTTCACTGGACACGTTATCTGCCTAGCTATTTTTTCAAATGAAATAAAAAACGGTTTGACATTTTTCTCACCGAAATATGGCAAGTTATTAACATAGTTGTATACATCCCTCTGTTCTCCCTTCATCTCTATCCTGTTAACTTAACTTTCTTGTCTAATTTTCAAATCCTCTCTCTCTTTCTTTTTCCTCTCTTTTTCTTTCTTCTCTCTCTATTTCCTTCCCTTTATTTATCTTCTATCTCCCGTTGCCACATTTGCAATTTAAGGTTTTTCTAACTCTACTGCAGTTGCCTATTTCTCTGATACATCAAAGTGCTTGACCAACTGCATTACAATTTCAGCTTCCCTTTTCTCCCTGGTTAAACCCAATTCCAACGTATTTGCTAATTCTAAAAAAAAGTCCTCCATCTGTCCTTCTAAACTTCCTTGGAAAATTTGGGAACCTCTTTAGTAATGTTAAAAGCCATTTCCCTCACTTTTGATTTCATCAACCACAAGTAACAAAATTAAACGAATTTTCCCACTGGTTTTATTTGAAGATCAAAGTCACTAATTGCCATGAGTTGGAATTTGCTGGGACCATTTGTCCCCCAAATCTGTTCAAGTCGGTCCAAGTGCCACACGGCAAGGCGCCAAAACTGTTGTGACATCAGTGTCGAATCCCTCTGTTAATTAAAACCACACACCCAGAAAAGCTCACCTCACATCATAATCTGTTAAAACGTGAGCAACAGAGAACTCCTAAATTCCACTAATAAACAAAACATAACAATTTATCTGTATGCAAGTTAGGTCACTGAGCTTGAAGATTTGTTTTCAGAAGTTTCGTCACCATGACTAGATGACATCATCAGTGAGAGTCTCCGCTGAAGCTCTGGTGGTATGTCCCACCTCTCTATTTATAGGTCTTGGTTTCTTAAGATGGGTGATGTCATTTCCGGTTATTTTAAAAGGAAAATGTAGACAGGATCTAAATTGATCCGTTTATTGATGGGCTTCTGGTTAGAATACCATTCCTCTAAAAAGGTCCTTGCGTGTCTTAGTATGTGTGTGTGTGTGTGTGTGTTTTGTCCCAGTCAAAGTGGTGCCCTTCTTTGTCTGTATGTGTGGAACATAGTGATAGTGCGTCATGTCTTTTGGTGGCCAGTTGGTGTTCATGTATCCTCGTAACACAACAACAGGACAGTTTCAATGGTCGAAAAGTGATTTTATACACACTGTTTAATCAATGTGTGTGTGCAGTTAAGTCACATTTTTCACATGTGCACAACACATTGTAAATGAACAACAGAGACACAGTTCACGAAAAATGATGCATATGATGTATAAAATTGATAAACATTAAAACATGTTTTGATACTCTCAACGTTCCCTCCTTTTCTGGAATTCCCTACTCTACTCTCTCATGCTTTCCAGGATGTGTGATCCAAATTCTTGAATCTCGTGTCACAAATTATTTCAGTTAATCCCCTTCAATATATTGGCCTGTTGGGTTCTTTCCAAAGCTCGTGTCTGTCATATAATCGGAGATAAATATTCTGGCATCAGACTCAGCATTTGAACATATTACTCTGTTGTACATGCACTGTACCAAGGACCACAGCACACAGGCATTGCCAAACCATTGGGGAACGTTCGTCTACTTCTTTCGATAATGTAGTTTTCTCATTTTCCACATCTCCAGATCTATATCCTCTCTCTCGTTCTCCCTTTGTTTCAAGTTAAGAAATTCACCAATTATTCTTCGTGTCCCATCTCCCAAAACTCCTTCTTTCAGTTTATACCTAATGCTCTCTTCAAGATGTAATGTGGTTATAATTAAGCAATGTAACTACAAAGACATCCGGGCATAGCGGTCCAGAGTTAATTGGAAGGGGAGCTGAGCAGGAAAGAGCATGGAGCAGCAATGGGCGGAGGTTCTGGGGATAATTCGGAAGATAATATTTCAGAAATGCAACCCCAAGAACATGAAACATACTCATGGGAGAACAAGGCAACCATGAGTGATAATGCATCGAACCAAAAGAGAAAACATACAATGTGGTGAAGATGATTGGGAATCCAGAGAATTCATTGGCTCTGAAACTATATAAGGCTGGCATCACTGACACGACAGAGCTCTTAATCGTGGTCAGGGAGAGAAACAGAGGAAACACATTCACTTTAAACACAGAAGATGGTATTTCTCAAGGAAAAAGATTCAGGTGAACTAAACATTTGAATTAAGATCAGTTAAATGCTTTTGCGGAATGGGTCAGATTGGAAGCAAGACCCGGGGAGAGAGACCCTCAGCAGGATGAGAGCATAAAAATGGAAGTATTTCCACATCAGAAACCAGGTTAGGTCACTGAGTGCAGGGCTGATGGGTGAATGGGTCACAGTGAGAATTGGGGAACAGACAGCAGAATTGCATTGCAGATATTGCAGCTCCAAACTGCGTATTCATGTAGCTGTAGACCACAGCAGCAGGAGAGGCAGACCTGCATTCAACCACAACCTGTAACTTTTTTCCAGGGTAACACTTCAGTCTGTCATTACCATCAACACCATCTATGGCTCAGTGACGAGTGTGAGTGAACATATCGGAATCACATGAACCTTAACCTGATGCGAACTCATTAAAGCTACCAGACTTGACCAACAGATCTGAACGAAGCCCTGCAGTCCTGCCACATTCAGTCATAAATGGTGATGGACGATTAAACAAATGACTGGAGGCGAGGGCTCCACAAACATCCCCATCCTATATAATGGAACAGACCTGCACATCAGTGTAAAAGAGAAGGATGTTTCATCTGCACCATCCTCTGCCAGAAGTGTTGAGTCGATGATCCACCTCACCCTCATCATGATACCCACAGAATCACAGATGCCAGTCTTCAACCAATTTCAATTGCTGCACGTGACATGAAGAAACAGCTGAACAGAGTAGATATGACACAGGCAATGAGCCCTGACACCATTTCTGCAATGGGACTGAAGACTTGTGCGGCACAACAAGCTGTGTCCCTGGGGAAGCTGTTTCATTCCAGCTCCAACTCCGACATCTCCCTGGCAGTGTGGAAAATTACTCAACTATGTCCCACTCCCTAAGAGCGGAATATTTACAATCTTACCAATTACCACCCCCTCAGTCCCATCACGACAGTCAAATTGGTTGGAGTTCTTTTTGACAGAGCTGGCAAACAGCACAGAAATAACTTACTCAGTGTGGTTTCCAATAAGTCCCCATGTGGAGATGGTGGTGTTGTGGAAATGTCACTGGATTACTAATCCAGACCAGGTTAATGATCTGGCAGCTGGTGGAAGTTAAATACAATTAATAAAATATCGAGATCTAAAATCTGGCATCAGTAACAGTGACCTTGAAGCCAATATCGATTGGAAACAGAATTTCCTTCTTCAATGTACTTTTTGGAAGTGAATCTCCCATGATTTCCTGGGCTGGCCTAAAAGTGACTCCAAAGACCCTGACATGTGATAAACATTTCAATGGTCTCTGAACCCCAAGCAAGGGCACTCATTTATATCAAACTACTCCGAGGTCTGAAAGGATGAAACCAGACAGAACACCCGGCCTCAGCATCAATGTCGGAAACGGGAATGAGAACACAGTCCTGTCGACTCTGCAGAGACCTCCTTCCTAACATCTGAGAGTTTGTGACAACATTTACAGAGCTTTCCCACAGACTGCACAGAAACAGCGGGAAAGGAGTAGGTCATTCAACACATTGAGCCTCCCCCATTCTAGTTCATGGAAAAAAATCTCATCAATGCACTTACCCCACACGATATACATACCCGTTAATGTGAGTAACCTTGGGAAGCTATAAAATAGGTGGTGCAGTCGTACGTTTGGTCCATCGAGTTTGCTACCCAATTCAATGTAATGATGGTTGGCCCTTCATTTCAACACCGTACTCCTGTTCTCCCACCATCCCTTTACTGTCTCTAAATCCTTATCTATCATAAATGTCTGGGTTTCCAGGTGCGAGCGAATTCCCCAGGTTCACCAGTCAGTGAGTGCAGACATTTATTCTCATCTCAATGCAGAGTGACCTGCTTCCAATCTGACTCACCCTTCAGAGTTTTGTATATTTCACTGAGATCTCCACTCATTTTCCTAAACGCCGTGGAATACTGGCCCGGTCTCCCCAATCTCTGTTCGCACAATAAGCCCGTCATCCCAGAGATCAGTCTGGTCATCCTTCACTGCTCTCCATCAATGTCAGGTTTGCCCTTTATTAGGTAAGGAGACCAAAACTGCACACAATACTGCACAATGTTCGGGATGATATCTCACCAGGCCCTGTACAGCTGCAGTAAGACACCCTTACTTCTGGATTCACATCCCCCTGAAATGAAGGTCAACACACCATTTATCTTCCTCACTTCTTCCTGTTTCTGCAATATTACTTTCAGCGACTGATGTACAAGGAGATGCAGATCCTTTTCAGTGTTGCAGCTCCCCACTTGGTGGGTCTATGTACACTGCTCAGCGTGCCAATCGCCATGCCCAGTATTGACTTATGGTTGCAGAACTCACTGCACTGCATGGGCCTCAGAGGTTTATGCATAAGGAAACAACAAACAGGAGCATATGTCCCTTTGTAAATCAACATGTTTCAACCAATCCCTTTCAAATGGTCGGCTGGCAATTTATCTTTTCCATCAAATGGCACACCGTCGCCTCTATCCACAGTGTTCTTCATCTGTCACGTATTTACCCATTCTCTCCACTTGTCTTAGTCTTCTCGGTGCTTTTTAACATCCTCCTAACCCACTCACAATCCCACATCCGTTAGTGCTGTCAGCAGGCTGGGATATATTGTATCTGATTCCAGTAACCAAATGTTTAAAGGGCATTGTGAACAGCTGGGCCCCAAGCACCAATCCCTGCGACACCTCAGCAACCGTCCTCTGTTAATTTCTATTTATTTATTTCATGAATCTGGGTGTGACTGGCTGGGCCAGCATTTATTTCCTGTCCCTAGTTGCCCTTGAGAAGGTGGTGGTGAGCTGCCTTGTTGAACCGCTGCAGTCCACCTGTTGTGGTTGACCTCAAATGCCATTAGGGAGGGAATTCCAGGCTTCTGACCCAACGGCTGTGAAGGAGTAGTGATATATTTCCAAGTCAGGATGGAGAATGGCTTGGAGGGGAACCTGAAGATGACAGCATTTCCATACATCTGCAGCCCTTGTCCTTCTAGATAGATGTGGTCCTGAGTTGGGAAGGTAGTCTCTGAGGATCTTTGGTGAATCATTTCATTGCAGCATGGAGATAGTAAAACACTGCTGCTGCTGCTGCTGCTGCTGCTGAGCGTTGATGGTGGAGCATTGTGGGTGAATGGACAGTCAAACTGGCTGCTTTGTCCTGGTTGGTATAAAACTTCTTGAGTGTTGTTGGGGCTGCACTCATCCAGGCAAATTGGGAGTCTTCTATTACACCTCTGACTTATGCATTGTAGATGATGGACAGACGTTTGGAAGTCAGGATGTGAGTTACTCGCCGCAGTATTCTTAGCTTCTAATCTGCTGTTATAGTTACTGTGTTCATATGGTGAGACCAGTGTGTTTCTGAGCAATGATTACCCACCAGGACTTTGATACTGGGGGATTCAGTGACAGTAACACCATTGAATGCCAAGGGGCAGATTAGATTGTATTTTACTGGTGATGGTCATGGTCTGGCATTTGCGTGGCCTGAATATTACTTGCCACTTGTCAGCCTGGATACTGTCCAGATCTTATCACATTTGGACATAGACTGTTTCAGTATCTGAGGAGCCACAAATGTTGCAGAACATTGTACAATCATTGGTGAACATTCCCACTGCTGACCTTAAAATGGAGGGAAGATCATTTTTGAAGCAGCCCTGAAGAAGTTTTCGGTCACTACCCGAGGGATTCCTACAGACTTGGAGCTGAGTTTACTGACCTTCAACCATGACCACCTTCCTCCGTGTCAGGTATGATTCTAACCAGCAGGGAGATTGCCCCTGATACCCATTGATTCCAGTGTTGCTAAGGCCCCTTGATACCACACTTGGGCGAAGACAGCCTTGTTTTAAAGGGCTGACACTCTCACCCCACACTGGAATTCAGCTCTTTTGTCCATGTTTGAACCACGGTAATGAGGTCAGGAGCTGAGGGGCCCTGGTGGAGCCCAAACTGGGCATCATTGACCAGGGTATTGCTGAGCAGGTGCTGCTTAAAAGCACTGAGACCTTCCACCACTTTACTGATGATCGAGAGTAGACTGATGCAGTGGTAATTGGCCGGATTGGATTTGGTCTGCTTTTTACATACAGGAGATACTTGGGGTAATTTTGCACATAACCAGGGAAATGTCATTGTTGTAACTGTATTGAAACAGTTTGGCTAGGGGAGTGGCAAGTTATGGAGCACAAGTTTTCAGTACTGTTGCCAGAATGTTGTCAGAGTATTGACCATTTGGAGGATCCAGTATCTCAGACCGTTTCTGGATATCGCGTGGACTGAATCAAATTTGTTGATGACTGGTAACTGGATCGTTGTGGACCACTGGAGGAGGCTGAGATGGATCATCCACTCAGTATTTCTGACTGATTAAAATTGTTGCGAATGCATCAGCCTTCTCTTATACATCATGGTGGAAGGGGTTATTTGTGGAATCTCTTCCTACAGTGAATTGTTTCATTGTCCCCAACGTTTCTTGACTAAATGTGGAAGGACTTATACCTTACAGAATCATACCTTACAGACAATGTCAGGCTGTTGATGACGAGTCTGTTTATTTCTATTCACTGTTTCCTGCCAGCTGTCCAATTCTAGAAACATGGCCATACATTAGCCTCAATCCACGCAGATTTGATTTTGTAAACTGGGCTTGGAGTTAACAAAAACTTTTCTGAAAATCCACGTGTTTTACATCCATTGGTTCTCTATCATTTGTCTGCCAGTCTGTTTCTCAAACATGATTCCCATTTCATAAATCTATGTTAGTGGTGTCTATGACCATTACTTTCAGTCCCAATAATTTCTCCTAAACCATTTCCTTACTATCTTCTATGTTCCATGTTCTCTATCATTTTCCCACCCCAGACTTGGTTTTCCTAGTATTGTTAGAAAGTTCTGTGAAGACAGAGCGGAAGTAGTGGCTTCACAGTTTTGCCATTTCCCTGTTCCCCATTCTCCATTCTCTGGTTTCAAACTGTAAGGAAACTGTACTTGTTTTCTCATATGTCTCACATTGACATAATTTAACAAGTTGTCACCGTTCACTCTTATAACCCTTGTGAATATACTCTTCAGAAACGCATCAATTCCTGCCTTAAACTACTCAATAATTGACCTTCCACACCATACACTCACAGGAGCATAGACTCTGTGCCAACAGAAGTACAGCACGATCTATATTAGTTCCACTTCCCGACAGCAGGCCCATAGCCTAAAATGTTATTACACTTCCAAATGCTCGTCTAAGTACTTTTTAATGATTGTGAGGTTACTCGTGATAATTCCCCTCTCAGGAAGTAATCCCAAAACATAATACCCTCTCGGTGAAAAAAAGTCTAAATCCTCTCTGAACCTCAAACTCTTCACTTTAAAAGTGTACTGGCTTGAGCCACTGACTAAAAGGAACAGCGGCTCTCTATCCACCCTGTCTGTGTCGCTCATAATCTTATCCTTCTGAATCACGGACCCCTAAGCTTTCTCTGCTCCAAAGTAAACAACCCGAGCTTATCCAGCCTCTCTCCATAGCTGATATGCTCCATCCCAGGGAACATCCTGGTGAATCTCCTCTGCACCCTCTCCAGTACAATCACATCCTTCCTGGAATGTGTCTCCCACAGCTACATACAGTATTCCATTTTGTCCTAACCAAAGCCCTGTATTGCTCTTATAATCTACACCCTGATTAGGAAACACAACACCCAAGGTCCAATTCTTACCTAGTCCATTAACCTGTCCAGTCACATTCAGGGATGTGTGGAGAAGCACAATCTGAACTTCCCAGTGTGCTGCCATTCATTGAGTCCTCCCCTGTCTGGTTCCTTCTCCCAAAGTGCATCACCTCATATTTATCAGGGTTACATTCTATCTGCCATTGATTTGCCCATCTGACCATTCTATCTGCATCTTCCTGTAACTTAAGGCCTTCCTCCTCACTGCTAACCACCAAACCGATCTTTATGTCAAACATACACTGACTTATCACATCTCCCCCACTCTCCACCAAACCCCCTGCACATTCAAATCTATTATTTTTTTATTAATGGCACAAACAATAAGGGACACAGCACTGATCCCTGTGGTACACCAGGGGACACTGGTCTCCAGTCGCACAAACAGCCTTCTCCCACCACCCTCTGCCTCCTGAACTAAGACAATTTTCATCATAACTTGTCAAGTTATCATTCATATTGTGAGATTTTACTTTATGTTTCAGTTTCCCAGGTGGAAATTTGTCAAAGGCCTTCCTGCAAAACTAAACAATCGATCTCCTCAAACTAATTCAATCAAATCCATTGGATGTGACTTCCTTCTGATAAAGTCATGATAATTATCCCTGATCAAACCTTGTGACTCTGTATGGAGTTTGATTTTCTCCTTCCCTATTTTCTCCAGTAGTTTCCTTAACAGTGATCTCATACTCGCTCGTCTTTAGTTCCCTGGTCTATCTCTCCCACCCTTACTGTGAAGTGGAATCGTATTAACAGTTCTCCAGTTCTCTGGCACATCCCCTATGGTCAAATTCTAATTAAAATATTCAGTCAGGCTCTTTCCTCCCTTGACCTCAACACCCTCCTGTGATACAACTCATTCAGGCATGGAGATTGGTCCAAATTTATACAGAACAAAATCTCAAATTCTTTCTCGTATTTTTCATCAATCTGTTCAAGAGCTTCCCAGTCCATCTTCTTGAATTCTGTACCTGCCTCCTCCTTCTCCCAAGTAAAACAGATGTGAAGGTTTCATGTTACAATCCATCAATGTTCTCCAGCTTGACACACAGATTGCCCCTTTGGTTTCTAATGGACACTAGCTGTTTGCTGATTATTCTGTTCTTCTTGTCCGTATAGAATATCGTGGGATCTCCTTGATCTTGCCTACTTCTACTTCTCCATGTTCTTTAAAAAAAGCTCATGAATATCCAACTATACGTTAT
Source organism: Chiloscyllium punctatum (assembly GCF_047496795.1). Lineage (NCBI taxonomy): Eukaryota > Metazoa > Chordata > Chondrichthyes > Orectolobiformes > Hemiscylliidae > Chiloscyllium > Chiloscyllium punctatum. Next base: position 43,348,238 of record NC_092751.1, on the reverse strand, counting down.
CCATTGGTTCTTCATTGCGTATGTCTCCAAGAATAATCTTGCAACCATTTTAAAATGATGTTTTCCACTTCTGGTTTTTCTTTCATCGATACATTACCACACTCCCCAGTTATGTTATTACCGTCTATATATCTAGTAGCATGTTCTTTGTAATCGATTCCAATAGACACCCAACCGCGGATGACAAGTTACTGGTCTGTAGTTCACCACTCTCTATCTTCATCCTTTCTTAAACTGTTGGATAATATTTATAACCTTTGCCTTATCCAGATTGGCTAAATGACTTTCGGGAATGTGTCGGAAAATAATGTGAAAATCCGCGATGCAATCAATATGTCTATTGCTGCTTCCTCTGAAATTCTTGTATGAATTACATCTAGTCTGTCAGATTTATAAATACTCAATCCAGCTTTCTTTTCCAAGTTAACCCCAACACTGATAAGAATGATCTTAGACTTTACTTACAATAGTCCCATGGTCACTTGGTATTTCTGAAGAATTTCTGGACATTCTTCCATGAAGATAGACACAAAGAAACTGTTTCTTTTCCCTGCGAGTTCTCGTTTCTCTGCAATAAATTATCCTGAACGCACACCAACTGTTCCACATTTGGCCTTGATTTTATTATTTTTTCCATACATTGATAGATGCTTTTTAGCAGTCTTCATGTTTTTCTTTTGTTTGCACGCTTTTTCTCTCTTTGATTTTCTTCTCAGTTTCTTGGTCATCCTTTGCTGGGTCCTACGTCTCTCTGAATCCACTGGCTTACTGCAACATTTGGCATTTTTCTAAGCTGCCTCCTATTATCTAATAGGTAGAAGAAGGTGGGGTTGAAAATGATAGTCAGAGAGGAGGGTGGCCCAGATTGATAGGAAGAAAGGTGGACACATAGGAACATTCAAAAGGGCGGTGCTGACTTGGAATTTTGGAGTGGGATATGGTGGGATTAGGGGAAATGGGGAAATGGGGAACTCCACTATGATCCCCTGTGGTTGGATGCTCCCAAGGCAGAAGATGAGGCTTTCTCCCTCCAGGCTTCTGATGGCTCGGGTTTGGCGGTGGAGCAGGCCCAGGACCCACATATCCTTGGCAGAGTGGGAAGGTGAGTTAGTGTACTCAGCCACAAGGCAATGGAGTTGTTCAATGTGGCTGTCCTAGAGATATTCTCTGAAATGATCCACAAGTTGACCTCCTGCCTCGCCAATGTAGAGAAGACCACATTGGGTTTAATGGATGCAGTAGATGAGGCGTTCTGTCTCCCTTCGTCACCTATTACTTTCAACCCCACCTTCATCTACCTATCGCATTCCCAGCTACCTCCCCCCTGCCGCACCCCCTTCTCATTTATCTCTCAGTCCCCTTGGCCCATAAGCTTCATTCCTGATGATGGGTTTATGCCCGAAACATCGATTTATCTGCTCTCAGTATGCTGCCTGATTGTGCTTTTGCAGTACCACACTTTTCGACTCTGATCTCCAGTATCTGTAGTCCCCATTATCTCCTCACACCTTCAGGGCTTGCATGATTCCGATTTATAACGGTTACTTCAAATAGAAATGAAACTATCGTGTACTCAAATAGCATAAAAGAGAACCAATACATTGTGGTCACTGTTCCCAAAAGGTCCTTTCCAGCAAAATTTTCAATTAGCTCTTCTGATCACTCAACACCAATTCTTAAATAACCTGATCTCAAGCTCACTGCTCGACATAGTGTTCATATAAACCATCTCGCACGTGATCATGAAATCCATTTTTCCCAGCATTAGCATTCAATTGGGTTAACACAGTTTAGATATAACTTAAACAGTACACTATTACTGCAGTAGCCACAAATGTGAATATCTCATTTCCTGTTTTATAACATGTCCAGCATTTGTACTGCAGCTTTCACTTTGATATATAACTCCCATCAATGTTTGCTCCTCCTTGCTGTTTTTGCGCTCCACCTTACTAGATTCTGTGGAATCTGACCGGCTTGGGCTCTGGGGAGATTAATGGAAGAGATCATCTCGCCACATCATTTATGATCTTCTCAAACTTTAATTTCTCCAGATCTCCCGTGATTCTGATGGAGTAGAGAAGGACAATGATTTTCCAACAATGCTCTGTATTCCCCCAGAGAGCTGAGACAGCTCTAACCTGGATGGGAACCTAACAACAGGCTGGTAAAGTGTTGCTGCTGCTGTACAGGATCTTAGTGAGATCACATCTGGAGTAGTGTGCACAGATTTAATCTCTTCAATGAAGAAAGGATATTGTTATATTGGAAGTAGCTCAGAGTTGGTTCCCTCAACTTATTCCTGGAATGAAGGTGCCATCTTACAATGAAAGGATGATCAGGTTGACCTAGTAGCCATTGGAGTTTACCTAAATTAAAGAGTGTCCTATTTCAACAAAGATGACAGAAGGAATCAACAAGTGAAGCAAATTACACAGATAGTGGAGGAATCCATTCTGGATAAGGATAAACACTGTCTGACACTTCTTTCACTAGAAAGGAAAAGGTAATTCAGACGCATGTCCGTTGTATGGGAACAAGGGAAGATCAATCAATCCCTCGGTCCCAGCTCCGGGATACACGCGGAGACCGTTCAGCATTTCCACCTGTTATGGGGAAGTATGAAAAGACCCATCAGCCCCTCAAAATGTTACCCAGCAACAGGAGGATTCCATAATCCCACAACCCCCTAATGCATCGACGGGAGAAGGTCGTTCTGGCCTTGGAGACATCAGTATGGGAACACCAGAAAGACGCCAGCCCATCGAGATTGTACACCAGCAGGATGATGAGTCCAGCCAGCAACACATGCCTCAAACAGCAAGTGGACTAGACCTCTTAAAACCCTTTTGCCCATTAAACAGGAATTCAAAGAAAACGTAAAGGTTTTCGAAAGGGAAGAAATTATAATAACTGTATACATTTGGGACTAAAACGTAATGATAAGCTATTGTAATTTAAGACAATTATTAGAATCCATTGTTGAGGAAACTTGCAAAGTTAAACCACAATCCATCTGAGTCAGCATGGTTGTATAAAGGATAAATCAAGTTTGAAGTGTTTGCTTGAGTTACTTAAAGATGTGACAAGCAAGGTGGATAGTAGGAGTCCTGGAGATGGAATGTATCTGGTCTTCCTGAAGGTATCAGATATGTCGCTTCTCCACAGAGTAAGTGGTAAGATCAGACAACATGGGTTTAGGAGTAATTTATTAGCTTGGATGGAGGATTGGTTAACAAACAAAATGCAGTCAGATGGACTAAATGTGTCATTTATTTTGGGAAATGCAATTTGTGGTGTGCTATTGATTTCAGTTCTCATTTGCGATCATTAGTATTACTGTACTTGGTTGACTGGATAGAAAATACGACATCACATTTTCAGATGACACTAACATTGGTGGGAAATTACGTCGGAATGATAATGCAAGAGATTTAAAGAAACTATATGGATAGGTTGGGTGAACGGGCCAACATTTGGCAAGGAAAATTAAAGTGAGTAAATATGGGGCTATTCAAATTGGCCAGCATAATAGAAAGACAAATTATGAACTAAGTGGAGAGAAAGTTCAAAGTGCTTAAGTGCAGAGGGATCTGGGTGTCTGCTTGCATATCTCAGAAAACTTGCTTGCGGGTACTGCAAGTAATGAGGAATGCAAGCATACTTTCAGTGTTTATTTATAAAAGGATAGAGTCGGGAGTGTTGGTGTAGCTATGCAAGGCATTAGTGAAGCTACAACTGGTGTACAGTTTGGGTGTCCTGCAGAATGAGGTATTTCCATTGGAGGCAATTCAGAAGAGCTTCATTAGATTGATTCCATATTTGAAGTGCTTGTCTTATGAAGAAAAATTGAGCAGTTTAGGCCCATACTCTCGAGTTTATAAGAATGAAAGGAGATCTCATTGATGTCTGTAAAATGCGAAAAGTAAATGAAAGTGTAGATGTGGAGTGGATTTTTTTTTAATGTGGCGCAATCGACAAAAGAGACGAGAGCTTTAGGATGGAGAGATGGCAGGAAAGTGGAACAGAGGCCGTGTTGACATCAGCCTCATCGAGGGGTTGGATTCCTCACAGATGCTCCTTGTTGTTATTCAACACTTCAACTGTGTTGCACAGGAATTGGGGAGGACTGGATATCATACAGGAAGCAGGCACTCAGGATAAACCAGTCTCATTCAGTTAGACAGAATGTAACCAGTAGGGTCACACATTGACCAACGCTGGGTTCTCAACTATTTACAATCTATATTAATGATCAGGAGGATGGAACAGATATACAGATGCTGAGTTTGGTGATGTCGCTGTGGTAAGCAAGAGAATAAATTATCAAGAGAGGGTGGAGAGTCTGCAAATAGATTAAGAAAGCTAAAGGCAATACACAATTGTTTGGAAGGTGGAATTTAAGATGATATAACCTGTCATTTCATTTACAGAATAATGGAAGGCAGTATGTTACTGAAATGGAGAGGGAATACAGGACTTAATGATACTGTGTACTGGGGGGTTCACTCAGACCTGTTCAGACATGGGAGATTTTGCTCCATCCCTAATCGTCAGTTCCCAAAACACTCCAGTGACCCCATTGCTCTCCGTACACATGGACTACTTTGATGTGGTTGGTTGGTGGTGGGATGGTGTTTTGAAAGGTGCATCAAGGGGACGGCCTTTATCCAAGATATATTCATTTCTTTCTCCGTGGAGACACGATGACGATGGGAATGGCTTACTGCTTCTGAATGAAGAGGCCGTGACTGCTGCCAGGACAGTGGGTATTCACCAACATGATGTACTGTGCATGGGCATACTGCAACATTAATAGAGACAGAGCTCCTTCAGTTTCTCTACCTTTCCCCATTGACATGAATACTCTGCAGATGCCATGTACACCATCGGGTATCCCACTGTACTGGATACACCCGGCAGCTCCCTGCTGAGGGAGAAACAATCTATTTACCTCATCCACCATATATATCCTCCATCATCGAATGGTGACATTGATGTTGAGACACTGGGAGATGATGGATACGTCACCCAGTCCTGCCTGGAAAGTTCTGGATCATAGAAGCTGAATGAAACTGTGACCCTGCAGCCACTGGCAGCACCATCCTCCTGGTGTGATGCTGCAGGTCGTGTTGAAGGAGATGACACCGCTCTGTGACCAGCTCCTTGTTCAATCAGTGTCCCTCACACTTTGATCCTGGGTTAAGTGGAGCTTGGGAAGCTGTTCCTGGAAAACTCGGAGTGGATACAGCAGATCCCTTTCCCCATACACACTCACTCCGTGGTTTCAGAGCTTCCCCCTCTGCAGCCTCTGCTCCATTTGTTGTTCATGTTACAGACACTGATGCTGTAACTACAGTCCCCAGGCTCCATCCAGAGTTGGGTCAGCAAATCCTCAGGTCTCCCTGAATGTCTGAGGCAGCCCACAGCACATCCTCCAGCAAACCATCCCCAGCCCCTCCATAACGTTTCAGTAACAGGAGAGAGTCAGAAACCCCTCGGCTACAGATCCCCGCAAAATGTTTCAAGAAGGCCGTTTCGACCCAAACCTTTCCTTATTTTAAACATAGATTGGAAGTGTGCGTTCCAGATATGTTGTGACTGGTCAAACCACTCGTCATTTAGCAAAATATAATTTATTCAAATGCTTTAGTTAAAAGCCAATCAAAGAGAAGAATATTTTGGGATAGCTTATATGTTTGAACACTTACACAACAATAGATACAGTACCTTCTTGGTATACACTGCTTGGCACAAAGATATATTCAAATACAGATTCTTACAACAATTTTCCGATCCAGGAGATATCAACATCAACAGAGATCTCAGAGAGAAAAGCAGCTATTGAAACTCCTAACCCTTCTTGGATTCCCAACAGCTTCTGAATGCTTCAGCTGAAAACAAAACGAGAAAACCTGGTCTGTGAAAGCAGGCCACCGCCCTTCGATTGTTATCACCATTTAATGAAACCTAAAGGCCTCCTCAGTTATTTACTTAAACTGTGTTCAGACAGTTGTTCTGCACCTCTGCCTTTAGAACCTCTCTTCAAAAACAACCTAAGGGAAAATAACCTTTTTGCAGTGATAGTATTCTCACAACTGCACCTTTAATAAAATGATCCATCAATATACAAAGATGAATTAATTTTAGACCTCCTAATCGTCCTCTATTGGTAGACTGAAATGCATACATAGATAAAAACAATGACTGCAGATGCTGGAAACCAAAGTCTGGATTAGTGGTGCTGGAAGAGCAAAGCAGTTCAGGCAGCATCCGAGGAGCAGTAAAATCGACGTTTCGGGCAAAAGCCCTTCATCAGGAATTCCGGCAGAGAGCCTGAAGGGTGGAAAGATAAATGAGAGGAGGGTGAGGGTGGGGAGAAAGTAGCATAGAGTACAATAGGTGAATGAGGGAGGGGATGAAGGTGATAGGTTGGGGGGAAGGTGGATTGGATAGGTGGAAAAGAAGATAGGTAGGTAGGACAGGTCATGGGGACAGTGCTGAGCTGGAAGTTTTAGAGTGGAGTGAGGTGGGGAAGGGGAAATGAGGAAACTGTTGAAGTCCACATTGATGCCCTGGGGTTGACGTGTTCCGAGGCGGAAGATGAGGCGTTCTTCCTCCAGGCGTGTGGTGGTGAGGGAGCGGCGGTGAAGGAGGTCCAGGACCTCCATGTCCTCGGCAGAGTGGGAGGGGGAGTTGAAATGTTGGGCCACAGGGCAATGTGGTTGGTTGGTGCGGGTGTCCCGGAGATGTTCCCTAAAGTGTTCTTGTAGGGGACGTCCAGACTCCGCAATGAAGAGGAGATCGCATCGGAAGCAACGGATACAATAAATGATATTGGTGGATGTGCAGGTAAAACTTTGATGGATGTGGAAGGCTCCTTTAGGGCATTGGGTGGAGGTGAGGGAGGAGGTGTAGGCACAGGTTTTGCAATTCCTGTGGTGGCAGGGCAAGGTGCCAGGATGGGAGGGTGGGTTGTAGGGGGGCGTGGACCTGACCAGGTAGTCACGGAGGGAACGGTCTTTGCAGAAGGTGGAAAGGAGTGGGAAGGAAAATACATCCCTGGTAGTGGGGTCTGTTTGGAGGTGGCTGAAATGTCGGTGGATGATTTGGTTTATGCGAAGGTTGGTAGGGTGGAAGGTGAGCACCAAGGGGCATTCTGTCCTTGTTACGGTTGGCGGGGTGGGGTCTGAGGGCAGAGGTGCGGGATGTGGATGGTATACGTTGGATGGCATCTTTAACCACGTGGGAAGTAAAATTGTTGTCTCGAAAGAAGGAGGCCATCTGGTGTGTTCTGTGGTGGAACTGGTCCTCCTGGGAGCAGATACGGCGGAGGCGGAGTAATTGGGAATACGGGATGGCATTTTTGCAAGAGGTAGGATGGGAAGATATTTAATCCAGGTAGCTGTGGGAGACGGTAGGTTTGTAAAAAATGTCGGTGTCAAGTCAGCCGTCATTAATGGAGATGGAGAGGTCCACGAAGGGGAGGGAGGCGTCAGAGATTGTCCAGGTAAAGTTCAGGTCAGGGTGGAATGTGTTGGTGAAGTTGATGAATTGCTCAAACTCCTCGCCGGAGCACAAGGTGGCGCCAATGCAGTCATCAATGTAGCGGAGGAAGAGGTGCATATATATATATATATATTACATTGACTCTGAGCATACAAATGTTCACAACTCGATTCGATTTCAGTCATTTTGCTCCTGCCACAGCATGCCTTTATCTTTCTTCATCCAAGTCTCCAGAACGTGTCAAAACCTGAGGTTTTCTCGCCCTGTCACCTGTATAATTTCAAATTGAATGGCAGCAGTAATAAGCTCAATCGAAACATACTGATATTCTTCTCCCTAAACTTCTCCAAAAACTTTAAGGGCTCACGATCAGTGAAAAGGATTTGTCTCATGTATGTTATGCGCAATGTAATTGATGAAATATTGTAACGCCAACACCAAGCTCAAGGTCTCCTACCCCATTGTGGAATAAATCTGTTGATGTTTCCACTGGACAGTCCAACCACACGTTACATAATGGAGCACTTCTCATCTCTCCAATAGTCCCTCTGAATGACAGCTCCTCATGTCTCAGCATAAGAGAATTACATACTTCTGTACCTCTTAATGCTGTAACCTCTTTACCTGCTACTCCTGGCCTATGCCAGTAAACCTTACTCTCACAGGGATATGTTTTAAGAAGATCTCACACATTCTTCTTACTCCCTCACAGAAACCAAGCTTTGATTTCTGAACTCAATCGTCATCATCATCAGCCATTTCAGCTTCTAACCTTGCCATTGTCACTCTCTGCTCTTCCACACGGGTTCTCACGACTGCAGGAAGTGAATTGTTGAACTTCTCCAAAATAAGAATCTCTCTAAGAGTGCCATAGCTTTGCTCTGATTTAATACCCTTACCCACCTTTCAAAATCACTTTGTTTGATCCTTTCAGACTCAATTTGTGTTTAAACACGGACGCTATTTTAGATCCCTGAAACACTGTCTGTCAGTTTCTGGCACAAGCTCATGTGCACTTCAGAAGACTTTCTTCACCGCCTCCTACTCCCCATACACCGCCTCTGATAGGGATGCAAATACCTATCAGCTTTGTTTGACTCAACTAAATCCACATGTTCACTGGGCACTGCATTTGTTTAGCCACTTTATCAAATTAAATTAAGAAGGCTCCCCCATCATTCTCATCAAATTTAGATAATGTCTGGATGTATTTAAACAGATCCCCATCAAGCCTTTGGCCACTATAGGGTTGCTCATCCTCACTATCCTCCTCATGCCGCCGACCATCTACCTTCGTCACCACCTTCTTTGTCAACTTGCCTTTCTAATTACTAACTTTTCAAGTTAAATCACTCTGCTTTTCTTCTTTCTTTTTCTCTCCTCTTCTTCATTTTATTTTTACTTTTCATCATAATTCAAACAGTTTCAATTCCTTCTCATGTTCAAGGCACCTCATTTGAAATTGAATTCTAGCCATTTCCGAAGACTCTGATGGTGTTTCCACCAAATGTAATTGTCAAGCTCTAGCTGTAATTACCTCTCATTTTCTCACAGACAAACACAACCCCAACTGCAGCTCGTCTGCCAATTCCTACTGCTTTGCCTTCATTACCTTTTGTAAAACCCCCAACTTCACTTCTTCCACAGCCGGAGAACACTCAGTGACTGAATGAATATTTATACACAAAACACTGTTTAAACCAACTGAATTCAACATCCGGAATGAAAGACACTAAAGCTACCATATGCGACCTTTGAACCCAATAGCCTCCTGGTGCGTACTCTCCAGTGTCTCTATGAGCTTATTCTGGATTCGCTGGTTTCCTCCCACAATCCAAAGGTGTGCATGTCATGTGAATTGGTCATGCTAAGTTTCTTATAGTTTTCAGGGATGTGTGGGTTATGAGTCTTTGTCGGGGTAAATGTGTAATAACAGGGTCGAGGAATGGGTCTGGGTAGGTTACTCCTCGGAGGGTCGGTGTGGACTTGTTGGGTCGAATGGCCTGTTTGCACACTGTAGGGATTGTAATTCTAAACCCAATTTGGTGTTACCAGACAAGAGTTCCCAGTTTGCTATAGACGAACCAGACTGCCTCAAACAATTTTAAGCAGGTAGCTTGGATGCGAACCTTTTCGTATTTTAAAGGTAGATGTGAAGTGGGTGTTCCAGATGTGATGCGACTTATCAAACCACTCACCATTAATTAAAACACAATATATTTAAACACTCTAAAGAAAATCCATACAAAATGAAGAGGAATTTGGATTAACTTAACTATTGGAAACCTTAACCGAATAATGGATACAGTACCTTCTACAAATGAACTGTTCCAATATACTAACATCACCTAAACACACTCCATGGTAAAAAGGAGCATTCAGACATACAGTTCTCCAATCCAGTTTGAAATAACATCAAGTGAAGCTTCGCAGAGAATAGCAGCTAGGGATAATTTACTAAAACTTCCAAACGTTCTGGGACACAAGCACCTGGTGACTTACAGCTGTAAGGAAAAAAACTAGAAAGCCTGGTCTGTGTGAGCTGGCCATTGTTACTACTACTTCTTCAAAACAATAAAAGTCTCGGAAGTTATTTACTTGAGCTGTTTTCAGTCGGCAGTTTGACATTTATGACCTCTTGTTAAAAAAAAGAGAAAATAACCTTTTTTTTTAAAGTGACAGCATTGTCACACAATTTAGATGCCTGGTCCTTTACTCAATGGGCTTCCTCGTGTTACTGATCGCAAGGTCATCTGAGAGGGACAGCCACAGGTACACACCAAGTTACAAGGATGTGTCTCATAACTTCGGAACACACCTGTCCATGAACCATCACATGGGACGCACCGGGAAGTGAAAAACAGCCTGACACACACCATTTCAGTATTCTTGAGCTACACAATGCCAGCTCTCGATACACTAGGGAGACAAAACCCAAGGCCAGGGAAAGATACAGAGGGACTGAGAGATTCACATTAAAGACAGAAAAGGCAGTTAATTAACTGGGAGGAGGTTGTGGAAATATGGGGAAAAAGACAGAGCAGTGGGACTGACTGGAGAAGTAAGATCTGCGAGAGTAAAATTACAAGAATGAAGACATTGAATAAAGGCATTGTCAGATCAGCTGGAATGGTTTGTTACATCAAATTCTGAATCTGCTTCACAGAACACCACAAACAAACATAAACTGGGACAAGATGACAGCCCAGCATGGAGAGCTGTGCAGACCATGCTCATGTGTTGCTCAGTAAACTGCACTATCTGCCCAGTATGGAGAGCATTGCAAACTTTACGATCATATGCTAACTATACTCACATCAGATTACTATCTCCAATGGGAAGGTTTGCTCTCTCTGCGTGTGTGTGTGTGTGTGTTTTCATCAGAGACTGAGAGAGTGCGTGTGCGTGCGCGATTGGCGTGGTTGAATGCAAAACTCATTGTTTGAGAAGGAACACACGTGAAGGAAACTATTTTAAATATGAACAACTGGCAGGCTTTTGGATAATCGACAGAGAGAGAACGAGGGACGTTTCATGGACAGATGAGGTAAAGTGTTTGAAAATGTTAAAATAAAGGTATTGCCATACACAATAGCAATATACATCAGCGTGCACATGAATGACAGATGGATGGGAGTCTGGTGTGAGTTCGAATCAGATTTGCTTTGGCAGGTTTGAAGCCAGGAGAGTCAGCAGCAGGTTATGAACTTCATTAACACTGTATTTCATAGCTCAAGGTTCAAACAGCAGATGGATTAAGCCAATGAGATACATTGTGGAGCGATGAGTATTTCAAGTTAGAAATGGTCAAGGCAAGGTGTCAGGAATCAGCTCATAGTCAAAGGGATCACCCACAGTTATGACTCGTCTGCTTCAGCCGCAGATATTGGCCAGGGATCGGATGAAAACACTGGGAAAAGGTGGTGTTTGTAACCAGAACAGTAGACAGTGACCTGCATGCTCTTAATATTTAAATACCAAAGGCAAAGATGCAATACATCGTGGCTCTCCGCTGAAACTGAGTAGGTCAATATAGAGACCCATGAGTAACACTGCCAGAGCAGAGGGAGACAGTAATTGAACACCTTCATTGATGTAGTTAGCAGTGGTCTGTCGAGTAAATATCTGGATTCAGAGTTTCAACAGGAACAATAATAGTGGCCAGAAGTGTAGACTATATGAACGAACCGTATTATACAGTCATAACTGGTTTATAGAAACAACAACTGGACAGTGACACTTACCAGGAACACAAACGATAGCCAGGAAGGGATAATAAAAATATTGAATAATGTGAAGAGCATAATAGATCTGCAATGATAAGGGCAACCAATAAAATGCAAAAATATACCAAATAGAATCGGATAAACTCCTGTCTATTGTTGGAATATTCCAGTCGACTGTTCTCAGATTCTGATCCATGTTTGGAACATTGCAGTCTAATGTTCTAAGATTCTGATCTCTCCTCCCCTTCTCTCTAGATCTGCTGATCCCTGTCAGTGCTGTCGGTGATGGTCCTGCTCATGTTATGGAATAACACATTGAACGGCGCCCATTTATCGTCAAAAGATGGAAACCATTCACTGGGATTAAGAATCCATGGAGATTGGCATTAATCACAGTCACTGAACAAATAGGATCAGTTAACCAGCTCTATACATCACTTTTCATATCACGATAAAAGGGAAGATTTACTGGTTTTGGATGGAATGGATAAGGGCTACTGAGTGATGGACCATAAATCTTTCAATCTTTTAATCATTTTTTTCCTTGCATACGAGTATATTAACAGGACACTGCACGGCTCTATATATATTCCACTCTGTTTATTAAAGGAAGCAGTTATAAAATAACAGATCGGCTACATAAAAGAAGGTCGGATGGGCAAGTTTCTAGATACCTTAACACAAAGTATGATACGTATTATCCGGTGTGAGGATACTCCTGGTTTTAATTCCCTGTTTTCAAATCCTTTCATAACCTTGATACAGAGCACTGACACTGCTGCTCAGGAAGAGGCCAAAGCAATTCTGTCCCTATGGGCATCTTACAGAAGGAAAGGAGAAGGGCATTCAGTCCATATTTGCCTGTTGCTACTTGAAAAGGTGGAACGCTGGAACATTAGCACAGTTTGCAAACAATATCATTCAAAATAAAAGGATTTGTCACTGCAGCTGTATGAGGTGTTACTGAGAGGACACCTGGAGTACATTGTGCTATTTGTATTTCTGTAACTGAGAAGGGATGGACCTCCATCAGATACAGTTTAACGGCTGCTCATACTCCATGAGTTGCTGTGTTATTTAATGTCTCGGGTCTGTTACACAGGGACAGGAGGAGGCCAGTCAGCCTCTCCAGTCTATTACAGAGGGACAGGAGTAGCCTATTCAGCCTCTCGAGCCTGTCACAGAGGGGCAGGAAATGTTTATTTAACATTCAAGTCTGTAACACATAAATATTAGTTTTAACTTAGTTGTGGAATAGGAAAGACCTGATGTCAACATTAAAGTTCTAACTGTGAACAAGGCCAATTTTGAAAGTGTTAGGCTAGCCCTGTGAAAGGCTGATTGGAATACCCTATTCACAGGTAAAGGGATGGTTGGGAAATGCAAGGCCATGAAAACTTGGATCCAGAGAGTCCAGAGCCAACGTGTTCCAATTAGTGAGATGGGCAAGGCTGGTGGGTGCAGGGAGTGCTGGATGGCTAGATATATTGATGCTCTGATCAAGGTAAGGAAGGAGGCCGATGTCAGGTAAACAGAGCTGAGATTAAGTGAATCCCCAGAGGAGTATAAGGGCAATAAGTGTGTAGTCAACGGGGAATTCGGGCCAGAAAAATGTGAACGCGGGTTGGCTTTTGAAATAGGGTTAATGAGGTATTGACGAAACTCTACAAATCTTTTAGTGGCAAAAGATTAACCATGGAGAAAATAGGGCACCTTAAAGATCAGTAAGGCTACCTATGTGTGGAATCACAAGAGATGGGAAAGATATAAAACAAGTATTTCTCCTCAGTATTTAATGTGGAGGAAGTTACAAGAGTGAGAAAATGAAGAAATGCAAAGTGAGATCTTGAAAAGTATCTATATTACAAGGAGGTGTTGGACATTGTAAAACACATAAAGGTGAACAAATCCCTGGGACCTGATCAGTTGTATCCCAGAATATTGTGGGAAGCTAGGAAAGGGATTGCTCAGCCTTTTGCTGATAGATCTGTATCATTGATTTCCACAGGTGAGGTGTCAAAAGACTGGAGAGCTGCTGACATAGTGTCATTATTTAAGAAAGGAACGAAAAACCAGGTAACTATAGACTGGTGAGCCTGACGTCAATGGTGACTAAATTGTTGGAGGTTACTTTGAGGGAAAGGATGTATATGCATTTGGAAAGACAAGGACTGAAGAGGGCTTTGTACATTGGAGATCATGTCTCACTGACTCGGTGGAATTTTTTGACGAAGTGATGAAGATGATTGATGAAGGCAGGAGAGTGGATGGTGTCTTTATGGAATTCAGTAAGAAAACCAAAATGTTCTACATGGTAGACTGGTTAGCAAGGTTAGACTGCCTGGGATCCAGGGGGAGCTCACCTGTTAGATCCAAAATTTTCTTGAATATTGGAGACAGGGCGCGACAGTGGACATTTGTTCATTGAACTTGGAGACCTGTGACCAGTGGTGTGCCACAAAAGTCAATAGTGAGTCCACTGCCTCTTGTCACTTATACAAATCATTTGCATTTGAGTATATGAAGTATGATCAGTAAGTTTGTAGATAATTCCAAATTTGGTGGTGTAGTCGACGGTGAAGAATGATATCTCAGAACAAAGTGAAAACTTGATTAGGTGAGCCGAGGGGTGGCAGATGGAGTTAAATTTAGATAAATGTGAGGAGTTGCATTTTGGCAAGACAGATAAGGGCAAGACATGTAGGTAGGGTCCTGTCGAAAGTTGTCAATCAAAGAGAACTCCATAGAAATTATAGAATCCCTACAGTTAGGAAACAGGATTTTCGGCCCATCGAGGCCACACCGTCCCTCTAAACAGTATCCCACTGGACAAACCCCTCCCCTATCCCTCTGAGCCTGCATTTCCCATGGCTAATCCACCTAGCCTACACATCCCTGGGTACTTGGAGCAATTTAGCATGGCCAATCTACACTTGCCTGTATATCTTTGTACTGTGGGAGGAAAATGTATCACCTGGAAGAAACTCACGCAGACACGGGGAGAATGTGCAAACTCCACACAGGCAGTCATTCAAGGATAGAATTAAACCCAGAATGTTGTGCTCTGAGGTAGCTCGCCACTGAGCTACAGTGTCACCTGGTGGTGCAGGTTCTCCGTTCCTTGAAAGTGCCGTCACAGGTCGGCAGCGCAGTGAAGAAGGCACTTGGTGATCTTCCCTTTATTGGTGCGTGCTTTGAGTCTATGCGTTTGCATGATATGTTGCATCTGTACAGGACATTGGTTTGGCCACATTTGTAATACTGCCTTTAATTCTGGTCACCCTGCTGTCGGAAAGATGTTGTCAAACTTGAAAGGGTGCAGAAGAAATTTAAAAGAATGTTGCAGGTGTTGGAGGGTTTGAGTTTCAGGGAGAGTTTGAATAGGCTGGGAGTATTTTCAAGTGTTGAGGCTGAGAGGTGATCTTAAAGAAGTTTATTAAAATCCTGAGGGGAATAGATAAGGTAAACAGTCAACGTCTTTTCCCCAGCATAGGCTAAGTCGAAAATTACAGGACAAAGGTTTGAGGTGAGAGGAGAAAGATTTATAAAGGGAAATGAGATACAACACTTTCAAAGAGAGACTGCTGTGTGTATGGATTGAGCACCACATATTGGTGGTGGAGGCAGACACAGTTACACCATTTAAAAGGCATTAGAATGGGTACATGCATGGGAAGGGTTTAGAGGGATATGGGTTTAGTTTTGGCAAGGGGGACGAGATAAATTTAGGATATTTGGTCACAATGGACAACTGGATCGAAGGGTATTTTTCCGTGCTGTAATCACTGAGACTCTGTTGACTCTTGAATGGATAACACTGGAACAGGAAGAGGCTATTCAGGTTCTGAATTCTGTCAGTCAGCTTGTTTGCTCAATTACTGACAGTCAAATGCAAAAATACATCATTCAGATTTTGGTGGTGTTTTACAGAAACAGGAGAAAGACCTTTAGTCAAGAGAAGCTGGAAGTAATGTGAAGAGGCCATTCAGTCCCTCAACTACATTCCACAGGAGCAGCAGGTGAGTAGAGAGGAATTGGAGCCTGTTAGTCAGGAGCAAGAGGAGGACATCTACTTTCACAAACTTGGGATCAGGAGGCAGTCACTCAACTGCTCGAGACTGGGACACAGGAACAGGAGGCAGTCACTCAACTGCTCGAGACTGGACACAGGGACAGGAGGTAGTCACTCAACTGCTCGAGACTGGGACACGGGGACAGGAGGTAGTCACTCAACTGCTCGAGACGGGGACACAGGGACAGGTGGGAGTCACTCAACCGCTCGAGACTGGGACACAGGGACAGGAGGCAACCACTCAACTGCTCGAGACTGGGGCATGGGAACAGTAGGCAGTCACTAAACTGCTCTAGACTGGGACACAGGAACAGGTGGGAGTCATTCAACTGCTCGAGACTGAGACACAGGAATAGGAGGGAGTCACTCAACTGCTCTAGACTTGGACACAGGAACAGGAGACAGTCATTCAATTGCTCGAAACTAGGGCTCAGGGAAATCTGGAGCCTAGTGAGGCCCGAGGATCCTGTTACGCAGAAACAGGTGGAGGGGACTCACTCCCCACCAGTATGGGACACTGGGAGAGAAGGGGAGTTTGCCTGTTACAAACAGAAATAGATGAATAAGTTACTTTTGTGGTCCACACAATCCTGCCCCACCATTCACTAAGACCACGGCTGATCTGATTGTGATTTCCTCATCCCATTTTACAGAGATGCCCCTCTCTGCAGCCTCTGCTCTACATGTTGGACATGTTGCAGACTCAGATGCTGTAACAACAGTCACCATCACTCATCCAGAGGGTCGGGTCTAATCGGATGAGTCAGGATTTGAAGTGTCCAATCACAAGACTGAAAACACAAAATAAAGGCATGGTCAGATGTTTAGTTCTCTCACATTCGCAATCCAACTCACATAACCAGCCCATCCATTGTACGTTCAGGATGGAGCACTGTGTAGATCCGGCTAACGAACTGCTGAATGCAACCCAGCAATGCCTCGAGTGGAACTCTGTGCAGCCCACACCAATGCTTGATCTATAATCCTAGGCTAAATGTCCAGCGTGAGGAGCTGTGCAGACCGCACTGGTTCATTCATATATAACTCCAGGCTTTTGCATTGTTAGGTAATACTGTGTTAGATCACTGCTCAATGTGGGGAAACTTGCAGCCGATGCTGGCAGTGACAGGATGTGCAGCTCCCATCCATTTACAGCTCAATATCTCCACTCTACCTTAACAAAGGGTGCTGTGGGTGTCAAAATCATTGCAAAGCAGAGATGTAAATTGAAACAGTTTAAATACCAATAGTTCTGATTCAGGTGCACACCACTCCAGTATTTAAAGATAAAATAACTGAGATAATGTCCAGTGAGGTTTTGTGGATGGTGCAAAGAAGTTAGAGGTGGATGGCGATGTTACGTTGTTGCACTATAAGCCTCCAAATAATCAATGCGAATTGGAGGAACAAATATGCAGGGAGACTGGGGAGACTTGCAGGAACAATAGGATTGTCATAATAGGTTATTTTAATTATACTAACGTAGACTAGGACATCTAGATGGTTAAGAACCTCGATGGAACGTAACATCTTAAGTGTGTTCAGGAAAGTTTCCAAAAGCAGCATATAGAGGGTCTTACTCGGGAAGGGACAAACTCACCTACTGTTGGGGCATAGGTGACGGAGGTAAAGTGCGGGAGCATTTTGGGACCGGTGACTAGAATTTTCTGAATTTTAAAATAGTTATGGGAGGGACAGAATTGGTTCACAAATTCAAGTTCTAAATTGGGGCGAGGCATATTTTGTTGGACTTAGACAGGGACTTGCAAAGGTTGATGGGAGTAGCTTGTTTCCAGGAAAAAGGATCTCTGGTAAGTGGGAGGCCTTTAAAAGTCAAGGTCCATATGTTTCTGTGAGGGTGAAGGGAAAGTGAGGCAGGAAGAGAGAACCCTGAATGACAAGAGATAATCAGGCTCTGACTAGCAAAAAAGGAGGCGTGGCTCAGGTTCAGGCAGCTGGAATCATTGGAATCTCTGGAGAGACGCAAGGGATACAGGAGTTTACTGAGGAAGGAAATCATGAGGGCGAAAAGGGGGTATGAGATAGCCTTGGCTGAGAAAATGAGGGTGGATCCAAAGATGTGCTTTCAGTATAGTAAAGAAACAGAAGGACTAGAGAGAAACTCGGACTCCTTAAAATCCAAAGTGGGCATTCATGAATAAAACCACAAGAGTTGGGCGAGGTCCTCAAATTCCCCTCTGTGTTTACCATGAAGAAATACATGAAGATCTGTGAGCTTTGGGGGGGGGGGCAGTGGTGGGGGGTGTTAGTTGTCATATCTTGGTACCGTTCATATCGCAGTGGAGGTGTTGTTGGACATATTAGAATGCATAAAGTCAAATAAATCTCTTGGTCCTGAGCAGATATATCCAAGAGCACTGCAAGAAGCTAGCGAAGACAGGTCAGGGGTGAAGGTCCCAGAAGACTGGGCAGGAGCAAGTGTTGTGCCCTTATTCAAGAAGGGCTGCAAAGAAAAGCCTGGGAAATATAGACCAGTAAGCTTCACATCTGTTTTCGGTTAACCACTTGAGAAGGTTCTGAGAGATAAGATATGCATGCATTTGGAAAGACAGAGTTTGACTTGAACAGTCAGCATAGCTATGTGCATGACAGATCATGCCTTACAAATTTTGTTCGAATTTTTTGAGGAAGTGACCAGGAAGGTTGACGAGGGCAGTGTGGTGGACATAGTCTATATGGATTTCAGTAAAGCCTGTCATAAGATTCCACATGGTAGGCAGCTCGGACAGGTTAGATCGCATGGACTCCAAGATAATCTGGCAAATTGGCGACACAATTGGCTTGGCGTTAGGAAGCAAATGGCTATGGTGGAGGGATGCTTGTCGGACTGGAGGCCTGTGACTAGTGGAGTGCCTCAGTGGTCGGTACTGGCCCCATTGCTGTTTGTTATCTATATCAATGATTTGGACCAGAGTGCACAACGCAAGGTTAGTAAGTTTGCAGATGACACTAAAATAGGAGGCATCCAGTGAGGAACGTTATCAGAAATTGCAGCAGTACCTTGATCGGCAGGGGAAGTGGGCTGAGAAATAGCATGTGGAGTTTAATATAGATAAGTGTGACATCTTGCATCTTGGAAAGTCAAATTCAGGTAGGAGTTTAATGATGAATGAGAGTACCTTAAGGAGTGTAGTGGAAAAAAAGGACATTAGAGATTAGGTGTACGGTTGTCTGAAATTTGAGTCACAGATACACTGGCCTTCATCAGCGCATTGAGTATAGAAGTTGGGACATTATGTTGGAATTGTACAGGATGTTGGTAAGGCTGCAGTTGGAGTATTAACTTCAGTTTTGTTCTCCTTGCTGTAGAAAGGATATTATTGAATTAGAAAGAGTGTAATAGAAATTTCAGAGATGTTTCCTGGGCTAAAGGGTTTAAGTTATAGGGAGATTATGGACAGGTTAGCACTTATTTCTTTACAGCCTAGGAAACTGAAGGGGTTCTAATAGAAGTGTAGATCTTATCAAATTATGAGAGACGTGCATAGGGGTGAATACTTCAAGTTTTTTTTTTGCAAGGTTGGGGAATCGAGGTCTAGAGGACATCTGTTAATGCTTCGAGAGGAATAAAATAAAAATTAACCCGCGGGGCAGCTCTTTTACACAGATAATGGTACACATATGGACTGAGCTGTCAGTGGAAGTGGTTGAGGTGGGTATAATAACAACATTGAAAAGGCACTTGGACAAATACAGGTAGGAAAGGATTACAGGATACAGAGCGAGGGCAGAGAAATTGGATGAGTGTGGATGGACATTTTGTTTGGCATGGAACATCTGGGCCGAAGGGGTCTGTTTCCGTCTGTAGAACCGTAGGACTGTAAATCCGTGTGTTTTGGGAAAGAGACAGGGAGGGGGAGACCGAGAAAAAATGTCATGGAACGATATGTTCACTAGTTTCAGAATGCTGAAATGAAGACATTTCGACAGTATCATGCAACACGGGTCAGTATTATGAAGAATTATGAGTGAATGGTATATTAGTGTGAGTTCAGGCGATGGAGAGTTTTGAATTAGCATTTGTCCTGTAGCTTTGCAACTGGGAGGGAGTTCTGTAGAGTCTTCGACACATTGAGCTGTATAAAACAGTAATTTGTCTCAATTTCATTTTCATTGAATGTGACAGAGGGATTGTCTGTACAAAGCTGAGCTGGTTTCTTGGTGCTATCTTATTGAACTCACCTCATGAGCTACCTACCCCACCCCATGGTGTCTCTCTCATTCAATACCAGCCCGAATCTCCCACCCATCATAACTGCAGGTACACACAGTCGCACGGGTACCCCGGATATTCCGTGATCCTTGGCACTGGTGCCATCTTTAAAAGGCCAATGGGCACACGGTTGAGCTTTCTCAGGTTGGTGCTGTGCTGCACAGATTACCCTGAGCATGGCATATAAGGGGAAATTACACCACGGTTTGTTGACAGAGCATGGCGGGCTTGGTGGATGGGCTAGTACAGAGAGGGACCATTCCCTTCCCAGAGGGGACCATACCACCAGACCCACCGAGCGTGGTCTGTGCTCACTACCCAGCTCAGTGCAGTATCTGCGGTCTGAAGAAATACCCAGCAATACAGGACACGCATCAATAACCTTCCCCTTTCTGTCAGGGTAAGGGTCACCATATTCTCTCTGTTCCCTCACAGTCACTGTATATCTGTTACAGCACCGACCCCCAAACAAGGCTCATGCTCCAACACGCTCATTGCAGCGCCTTCTCTCTCTCTCTCTCTCTCTCTCGTTTGCAATACCCAACGCCCCCCGCCCCCTGACTACAGTTATAGAATATTCTGGAGAATGCCAATTATGGAAAATTCCAAATAATGTTCCAAATAATTCCCAGTTTCAAGAAAATGGCAGTGCCCCATTGTATAACACATAAGAGGAAGGAGTGGAGATGTACGTTTTTCAAATCACACACAATTCAAACCACACTGAGGTGATTCAGCCCTTCAAACTTGCTCTAGCATTTAATACGGTCCGGCTGATCTGATGGTTTTCTCAGCTCCATGTTACAGGAATTTTTAGTCATTCAACTCTCTGGGTTCCTGTCACTGACCAGACGGCACTCAGGCACTTTTACCCCAGTTTTCTTCAAACGCCTGTTCGTGGGCATTTCCCATGGAATTCTCTCTCCTAACAATATATTCCATCAGCTATATACTTTCATGCAACGGTCAGCATGCTTTACACAGACCAAACAAAAATCTACACTTTTTTTTGTTATAGATGTCCAATCACACTTAATCATTCTGGTTATTTCACTTGACTCACCTTAATAATATTAAATCAAAGTCAGCTTCTAAGCACGTCTTGTTATAAAATACAATTTCGAGCAGAGAACGTTTTTACCCTCAGCCGTTATCTTGACCATTATCTGAATTGTCCCCTTTTCATTGTTATGAAAGTTTCTCTTGCCCTTTGCCTGTGACTGCTTCTGTCTGTAACAGTTGCTCTATTGCCTGTCAGTTGGCTGGACGGCAGGTTTGTGATGTAGAGGGAGGCCAACTGCGCAGGTTCAGTTCCTCACACTGACTGAGGTTACCATGAAGGGGATGCTCTCTCAACGTCACCCCATCACCCGAAATGTAGTGACCCTCATGGTAAACCAGCATGAGTGGTCTCTCTAATGAAAGTTCTTTGGGACTCTATTCTATCAATGTTAGCATTTTAATTTTAAAAATAGTAACTTTATTGAAAAAGAGATTTTTAATATTATAATAACCCAATAACAACACAACTTAAATAGCTGATCAAAATTACACTCATGTGCATATACATACAAAACAAGTTAAAAACACTAAATAGACAGAGAAAAAAACATAAACAATAAATAATGAATAAATAACACAGGTCAGCATAACAAAACAACAGCTCTCGTTCTTCAAGAGCATTAACTGATACAAATTTTTATGTTCATAATTCTTCCTCGCTGGATCATATCGTCATGGCTATATACAAGCCCTTCTTAATGTGACAGATAAACCTGTATCGTGGTAATCCAAAAAGGGCTGCCATGTCTTATATAAATCTCTGTTTTTTGATGCACCACACTGGTGAGAAAGTCCAAAGGGATATTCTCCATGAAGAACCTACGACGACCCAACAGACCCGGGGTTTTCAGACATCCAACACAACAGAACATTTTTCCTAGCACAGAAAGTAAGGATATATTTTTTCCTCATGTGCATCTATGTAAAGTACATTGGGCTTTACCCACGAAAAGAAAAACCGGGATGTGTAGGTTGGGGCATTAGTCAGGGTAAATATAGGATGGTAGGGGAATGGGTCTGGTTGAGTCGAAGTCAACTTATTGGGCCCAAGTACCTGTTTCCACACTGTAGGGATTCTACTAATTCTAAATCACTCAAGCAAGTTACATCCCTGGCTTCCCATAGTTTAAACATGGAATCCATTATCCCTGGTTGCCAACTTGGTATACCAATTATTGCGGTAAGAAACAAGGTTTTGGCTGTCGTGCCCTCGAACTGATGCATTGGCATTCATGCTTTAACTTTATTGATAATTATTGGGTTATGATAACACTCCATAAATGTTGTCATTTTGTCTAAGAACAACAGACTAATAAGGGTTCACTTTGTCTGAGAGGGTTCAATATCGAACCATATTGACACCGAGTCCTCAGTGGTCCACACACTAACATAGGATAATAAAGAGCTTAATTGATAGCATTTAATCTGGGAGATCTACTCCCCACAATCTGTGGTGTAGTTGCAATTTGGTTAGCTTGATAAAGAGTCGCTTATGGTGCCAAATAAAAGAGATAAACCAGCCATAAAGTCTCCTAAGTGTCTGTCTGGGAAACATCAAAGGAAGCATTCACACAGGGTATAGTAAATGCGGAAGGATATTCATTTTAAGAACAGCTATCCGACCTAGCCAGAATATTGGAAGTGCCTCACATCTTTGAAGGTCTTTTTTAATTTTGTGGGCGGCACGGTGGCACAGTGGTTAGCACTGCTGCCTCACAGCGCCTGAGACCCGGGTTCAATTCCCGCCTCAGGCGACTGACTGTGTGGAGTTTGCACGTTCTCCCCGTGTCTGCGTGGGTTTCCTCCGGGTGCTCCGGTTTCCTCCCACAGTCCTAAAGATGTGCAGGCCAGGTGAATTGGCCATGCTAAATTGCCCATAGTGTTAGGTAGGGGTAAATGTAGATGTCGGGGTATGGGTGGGTTACGCTTCGGCGGGGCGGTGTGGACTTGTTGGGCCGAAGGGCCTGTTTCCACACTGTAAGTAATCTAAACATGGACATAGTTCACTTTAAATAAATGATAAAAGACAGATGCAATGAATATACTAAAATAGGGAAACCATGCCAGTGACCATTTAAAAGGAAATCAGGATTTGCTTTCAATATCAGGTGTTTCCCTGAGACCTCCCATAGGCATGGCCACAAACTTTGTAAAATTAATCTTATAGCCCGAAAAGGTGATAAGCGAATTAATGCATTGTATCACGTGAGCTGCCGAAACTGTGGGATTTGTCAAAAACATGAGACCCTCATCTGCATACAATATAATCTTATGTGATTTCTATCTTAATTCTGGGGCAGGTATGTTGGGGTAATATTCCCAATTGTGCAGGATGTCACCGTGTCTAAGATTGTTGCAGGGATGGGGAAGAGTTTAACCCTCGTGTGGCATTTGTGCGGGTTAAAGAAGAAAATAAAATCACTACTTGTGAGGTAGATCTACCTCCAGGTATCCACCAGCTCTAACCCACTAATTCCTTACTTTATAACGAGGGTAAGTGGGGACCTTTCGACATTCTGTCCACCGTGGGGCCATAAGACAGTCGAAATCTCCTTCTACAATAATGTGCCATGATGCAAGATAACTTACTTTGGATAATGCATCTTTCAGGATTTTAAGACAGTGCACCAGGGAGCAAAAAACATTCAAAATATTGTATTATTTCCCATAATTCAAGACTTTGGGAATGATGATCCTTCCTTGAGTGTCTAATACAATCTACTAATTTAAATGGAAGATTCTTCTTCACTGGTATGGCTTCTCCCCTACTCCTAGTATTAAAAGATGTGAAATAAACTCGATCAAACCCACCCTGCTATAACGTCAAATGCTCCTTGTCATCAAGGTGCATCTACTGCAATAGGACAACATCCACCCTCTCTGTTTTAAGACGAGAAAGTACATTTTTCTTCTTGACTGGCAGATGTCTCCCCTTAATGTTCCAGGTACAACATTTAAGCACATCATTATCCATGGGCGGCACGGTGGCACAGTGTTTAGCACTGCTGCGTCACAGCGCCAGAGATCCGGGTTCAATCCCTGCCTCAGGCGACTGACTGTGTGGAGTTTGCACGTTCTCCCCGTATCTGCGTGGGTTTCCTCTGGGTCCTCCGATTTCCTCCCACAGTCCAAAGATGTGCAGGTCAGGTGAATTTGCCATGCTGAATTGCCCATAGTGTTAGGTAAGCGTTCGCATAACTTGGTGAACTCAGTGACTAAAGCCTGGTCAGTAACTGGGTCTCATGGAAGGAGCAGAGTGGGTTGCAGCTACAGCCTCAGGCATGCTCGATGCTTCTGACGGGTGCACCGTGTGTTGGGACTTACTCGATCCTTTCCCATGTTCTGTCATTTCCACTTGATAAAACTGGATTAATAAAGATTCCATCAGTCTTTTAGTGTTGAATTTTAATTAAATGCCAGGGATGGGGTGGGTTAGAGAACCACTTTGCCCATGTGTTGATGCAAAGCCCAGCAAACCAGACCTTCTGGATCGCCGCCATCTTGTATTCCCTCTTAACATTTTATCGATATTATCATTACATTTTACATTATATTCCTGGAGATTCTGAAGCCGTGTTATTTGATACCACTGAATACATTTCCTCCCACACTGCACATTGCTGCCCATTCCTCGATAATCCTTAACTCTGTTGTTATTTATGAACCTTCCATCTGTGCCTCAAAAATATTCAATATTTCTGCCTCCAATCGTCTGTGGGGAAGAGTGTCCAAAGACTCTCAGCACTTTGAGAAAACAATTATAAACATTATGATTTGAGTGTGAGATTAGTTTTTTTTTGTGTCTCCTTATGTGAGAAAGGATATAATTACATTGGAAGCAGTTCAGAGATATTTCATTTCACGCCTCCCTGGGGTGAAGGGCTTATATTATGAAGTCCTTAACAGGTTACTCTTGGAATGAGAATGAAATATACAAGACCTTGATAAGAGTGGATTAGGTATGTACCCACTGGGTGTTTGTAAAGGCCAAATTTATTGTCATTGTCATAGAACCTCTACAGTGTAGAGGCAGGACATTCAGTCCATTCAGTCCACACTGACCCACCAAACAGCATCCCCCCTGGACGTGTCCCCCAGTCGTATCGATGTAACCCGGCATTTCTCATAACTAACCCTCCTAACCTACACATCCCTGGACACTATGGGCAATCCACTTTAAACTGCACATCTTTGGACTGTGGCAGGAAACTGGAGCACTGGGTGGAAACCCACACAGCCATGGGGAGAATGTTCAAACACCACATAGGGAGTCGCCCGAGGTTGGAATTGAACCCAGCTCCTTGGTGATGTGAGGAAGCAGTGCTACCAATATTTCCACTATACACCTCCGTTAGTTCTGTTAGTAACTTGTGGCTGACTAAAGAAATCTGCCTGACTTGTTCTTATCACTGAACCTAACCCAGTCTGTGACCTTTATCATCGGCCATATCACCAGCCTGGTTACATTTAAAATTTGTTGTGAGCAGTGGAAGAGTTGGACGAGAAAAGGAAAGAGTGACACCCTCCATCCTCAGTCACAACTGGAGTAAGAAAAAAAATCACAAAGTGGGAATTCATTCAAGTGGGAATTCTCTTTCCCAGAAGTTTGGGATAGCTTTATATTACATTATATTATATCGAGGCTAGCTTTGTCTGATTTTCCATAGACAGGTGAATCGGGGATAATGGTGCATGGAGAGAAAATTGCTGCTGGGACCACAATGAGATGAGCCAGGACTTTATTTACTGGTTGAGTGGTGTCAAAGGGCCGAATGGCCCACTCGTGTCCCTCAGCCCTGTGCTCTGAACTTCCAATCAGCCCTTCGGACCTGCTACACAGGGGCATATCAAGGCCACTCCGATGGTCAGTGCAGTTTTGGAAATGTACTTGGAAAATCCAGGCTGGGTCACGAAGTGACACTCACCCCCAATCTCTGTTTCCAGGATTCCCCTCTCCGCAACGTCTGCTCCAGATGTGGGTCGTGTTACAGACCCAGATTTGCTGTGAATACAGCCCACATACCCCACCCCGCGTTAACTCAAACAAATCATCTGCTCACCCAAATGTAGCATTACACAACACAACTTCCGGGAAAATAACCAGTTACTTTGCAAAAGCATAACAAGTGAAATTAACAAATAGGAACAAGACTATTCGGCCCCTCAGGTTTGCCCTGTCACTTATTACGAACATGGCTGATCTACTCCAGGTCTAACTCCACTTTCTTGCCAACTCCTTGCATCCCTCCACAACTCTCTGGGTTAGGGAATCCCAGACATTCGCTACCTTCTGAGAGAAGACATCACTTTGCGTCTCAGATAGAAATCGATGTTCTATATTCGGAATCTATATCATCGAGTTCGAGACTCCACTCAGGAATGGTAACAACTTCTCAACATCTACCTTCTCAAGTCCTTTCTGTGTCTTGTATTTTTCAGCAGTATCGCTCCTCATTCATTTAAACCCCAATGATTAATCACCTCTCCATTTTACAGATTGTCAATAACACAACCCTTTCATCCCTGGAAACCGGCAAATGAACCAACCTAATTACTTGCTGCATCAGCATGCTGACTTTATGTTTCATACACAGGAAGACTCCAATCCCTTTGTACTGTTCCTTTTCTGGAAGTCCTCTCCATTAAATAACAGCCTGCCTTTTGCTTCTCAGTGTCATCCTCGAACTCGGATGTATACTCAGCTCCCTCCTTCAGATTATCAGTATAGAGTGTAAATAACTGATGCCATCGGACTGATAGCTGTGGTTCTCCAGCAGATATACCTTTATCATGAAGATCCATTAATCCTGACTCTCCGATTTCTATATGTTAAGCAATCATCATCCCATGTTAATACATTCTGCATCATTCTAGGAGCTTCTGTCTTGTGTAAGAACTTTTATTTTGTAATACCTTGTGGAAAAACTCTGGAAAGCCTGGTGTCTAACAGATCCCCTTTATCAAGTCCACTTGTTACATTCTCAGGCATCTCCAGATATACTTTGCATAATTTTACAGAGCAAAATATAACTTCCGTTTCACAAAACCACTCTGAACCTGCGTGTCCATGTGAGCCAGGTTTTTCAAATTAAGCTAGTCCCATCTGCTTTCATTTGGCCCATATGCCTCTAAATGTTTCCCATCCATATGTTTGTCCAAATGTTTTAGCTGTATATGTACCTCTTTCTCTGGCAGCTCAGTCCATACCCACACCACCCTCTATGTAAAAACACTGCCCCTGCGTCCCTTGTAAATTTTCCCTCTTTCACCTTAAACCAATGCCTACTATGGCTGAACTCCCCCATCCCGTGGAAAAGACCTTGAATATTCACCCTATCCATACCTCTCATGATTTTAGAAACTTCTATAATGTCATCCCTCAACCTTCTGCACTCCATCCAAAACTAACTTCAAGAACAAGCATTTGAAGATAAATACTGCAAATTTGAAACTATTTTAAACATGACAGGTAAACAATACTCAGCCGAAACTTCATACTGTGATTTGTTTTTTTCTCCCTATTACAATACTAAGGCAGCATGAAACGCTTACTAGTGCCAATAAAAGTCAAGCACCTGATAGCCTTTGTCTAAAGGGGGTGATGATCTCGACAGTGAAACCGTAATTATGGCCAGACCTTTAAAATGCCACATAGTCAACATTCTCCCTCCTGGCCTCCCTATGAACTTGTGTGATTGTGTCTTCTTTATCTTGCACTCAATATAGAGAACCCCTTTCCCCATTCACACCTTAATTTAAACCCATTTTATATCATCTTCTCATTCACCACTGCTAAAAGCCGGTTTGTCTTTGCCACCCCCTCTTTTCCCTGTCACCTATTTCCCACCTCTGGAAAGCTATTAAAAATCCAAGTTTCCAATCCTTTTCAGTTGTAAGGAAGTGTCACACTGGGCTTGAAATGCGAACGCTGTTTCTCTGTCTCTGCAGATGCTGACAGACCTGCTGAATTTCTCCAGAAATGAATAGGCATGGAATAAATTTTCACAAAACAAATAACTATGGATACTGGTAATAAAAATACTAAAGTTGCTTGCGAAATTGGGAGCTTTGTCGAGGGTCACTGTACCTGAAAGATAAACACTGCATTCATTCCAGACGATGCTGCAATTTCTTCAGCAATTTCTGTTTTTGGACAATTTCCAAAGAAGTATGTCAGAGATGCTCAAACATCCTGTCCAGCATGGAGTGTCGTACACTGGGTCCTGACCAATAACGCATGGTGCACAAGTTCCTTGACTACATAAGTCTGGCATCACTGACAGTACAGAGCTCTTAATCACGGTCAGGGAGAAAAACAGAGGGAAACACATTCACTTCAAATACAGAAGTTGACATTGTGGAAGAGAAACGATTTAGATCATTACTTTAAATGGATTGAGTTAAAGTAACAAATTAGAGGTGTGACACCAGGGAGAGGCCCTCAGCAGCATGAGAATATGGACATGCAAGTGTTCCCGCATCAGAAACCAGGTAAGGTACAGAATACAGGGCTGATGGGTGAATGGGTCTCGGTGTGAACTGGGGGACAGAGAGTAGAATTGAATTGTAGATATTGCAACTCAAACTGGGTTATCATTTGATGCTGCAGCAACAGCAGAAGCAGAACTGTATTCAACGACAATCTGTAACATTATCCCGAGGATAATTCATCAGTCTACCATTACCATCAAGCCGATCCATGGTTCAGTGATGACTGTGGGTGAACATACCAGGGTCTAAATCACGTTGACCTAAACCTATTGAAAACCCATTAAAGCTACCAGACTTAACTGGTTAAATTCCGACCAGCAGAACTATTGTCTGATGGAGAGGGGAAATGATCCCAAGACTAACAGATCAGATCTAAGCTCTGTCCGTCCTGCCAAATCCAAACATAGATGTCGATGGACTATGAAACAATTTACTGGAGGAGAGGACTCCACAAATATCCTCATCCTAAATATCGGAACAGCTCTGTACGTCAGTGAAAAAAGTCAAGGATGTGGTGTCTGCACTATCCTCAGCCAGACGGGTTGAATGGATGATCCACCTCACACTCATCATGATTCCCACAGAATCACAGATACCAGTCTTCAGCAATTCGATTTGCTGTATAGTCATGAAGAAACAGCTGAACACAGTAGATACGACAAAGGCAATCGGCCCTGACACCATTCCTGCAATAGGACTGAAGACTTGTGCTGCACAACAAGCCGTGTCCCTGGGAAGCTCTTTCATTCCAGCTCCAACTCTGACATCTCCAACTCTGACATCTCCCTGGCAATGAGGAAAATTACTCAACTATGTCCAGTCCCTGAATAGGAGAATAATTACAATCTGACCAGTTACCACCCCCTCAGTCCCATCACGACAGACACATTGGTGTGAATACTTTTCGATAGAGCTGTCAAGTAGCACCGAAATAATCAGGACAGTGTGGGTTTCCGATCGGTCCCCATGTGGAGATGGTGCTGTAGTGGACATCTCATTGGATTATGAATCCAGACCAGGCCAATGCTCTGGCAGCTGGTGGAAGATAAATATAATTAATAAAGTATCGAGACCTAAAATCTGGTGTCAGTAACAGTGATCTTGTGTCCAGTGTTGATTGTAAACTTCGATCTCTTTCACCAATATACTTTTAGGAAGTGAATCTCCCGTGCTTTCCTGATCTGGCCTAAAAGTGACTCCAGACGCACAGACATGGTCTCTGAATCGGCCAAGTGAGACACTGAATTGCAACAAACTACTCTGAGGTCTTAAATGATAAAACCTGACAGAACACCCGGCATCAACCTCGTTATCAGAAAAGGGAATGGGAAGTACTATCCTGTTGTCCCTGCATAGACATCTTTCCTAACATCTGAGAGCTTGTGACAACATTTACAGAGCTTTCCCACAGACTGCACAGAAACATCGGGAGAGGAGGAGGTCATTCAGCACATTGAGCTTTCCCCATGCTATTTCATGGCCGAACATCTCCTCAATGCAGTTTTCCCCACACAATGTTCATATCCCAAAATATGTTTAAACATTATGAAATATAGTGCCTTCGGCCCATCAATATATCGGGACTTCTCTGATAATTCTTGTTTATTAAGTATGATTTGACTGCAATGCGATTCGTGAACCATTTTCTATAAAGTGAAATATCATCTCTGGCTTCAAATCTGTCTCACCCTGTCAGAGTTTTATATATCTCACTGAGATCTCCACCCATTTTCCTAAAGCCCATGGAATACAGGCCGAGTCACTCCAAACTCTGCTCCCACAACTAACCTGTCATTCCAGACATCAGACTGTTCATCATTCACTGCACTCCCTCAATGTCAGATGTGCCCTTTATTAGGTAAGGACACCAAAACTGCACACAACACTGCACAATGTTCGAGATTGGTGTCCCACCAAGGCCCTGCACAGTTACAGTAAATGACCCTTACTCTTGTATTCTAAATCCCCCTGAAATGAAGGTGAATAAGCATTTATCTTCCTACCTGCTTTCTGCTCCTGCAATATTGCTTTCAGTGACTGGTGTACAGGGAGATCCAGATTCTTTTCAATG
Source organism: Chiloscyllium punctatum (assembly GCF_047496795.1). Lineage (NCBI taxonomy): Eukaryota > Metazoa > Chordata > Chondrichthyes > Orectolobiformes > Hemiscylliidae > Chiloscyllium > Chiloscyllium punctatum. Next base: position 43,317,573 of record NC_092751.1, on the reverse strand, counting down.
TTACAGCTCCCTACTTGCTGAGTCTGTGTACACTGTATACAGCGTGCCAATGCCATTCTCAGTATTGACATCCGTGTTCAGAACTCACTAACCTACATGGACTCGGAAGGCTGCGCAGAAGTATACAAAAATGCAGCTTAAGTTCATTTATTGATCAAATTTTTTCAACCAATCACTTTTCAAATGATGGGCTGCCATTCAATTGATCCCATCAAAGTACACAACCTCTCATCTCTGCCATTGCTCTCCATCTGCCAGGTATTTGCCCAGTCACTCCACTTATCTCAATCACTTTGGAATCATTTTTTACATCTCCTCATTCACTCACAAGCTGACATCATTTAGTGCTGTCAGCAGACTTGGGAAAATTGCAGTTGAGCCCCTCCACCAAAAAATATGATGTGTAATAGGAGTAGCTGGGTGCCAAATCTCGATCCTTGTTATATCCTCCAAGTTTTCCATTCAAAAAACATGGTTTTGTTCCTACTCACTGTTTCCTGCCAGCTCTTCCATTCTAAAACCATGACCATATATTAGCCCCAGTCCCATAGGATTCGAATTTGCTCAATAGGCTTGGGGCTTTATCAAAAAATCTTTCTTGATGCCAATCGCATTGCGTTGATACCTTCGCCATAATTTTGCTCAAATATAATTCCTATTTCATAAACCTCTGTTGACTTTGTCTACGCCTATTAATTTCAGTCCAATATTTTCTCTAAAACCTTTTAGTTGCTAATTTCATTTTATTCTCTTTTTCTCACCAGACTAAAGTTCCCTAGTATTGCGAGGAAACTTTATTTTTTTTTATTCTGTGAAGGCATAACTGAAGTATTTGCTCCATTGATCTGCTATTTTCCAGTCCTCAATTATCTGGTATCAGACTGTAAGAAAGCTGCACCTTTTTCTCTTAATTTTGCCATTGACGTATTTTCAAAAGATTTTACAAGTTCACTCATGTACACTTTGATAAGACATTCTTCAGAAACCCAACAATTCCTATCTTAAGCTATTGAATGATTGATCCTCCACAGCCATACAATACAGAAGCACAGACTCTATACTATCAGAAATACAGCACGGTCTAAAGTAGCCCCACTTTCCAACAGAAAACCCGTCGCTGTGAATCTTATGGCATTTCAAAAGCATAACCATATATTTTCAAATTGTTTTTGAGGTTACCATGACAATTCCCTTCTCACGACGTGCTTCCCAGACCCCAGCACACTTTGGGTTAAAAACAGTCCTCAAGTCCTCACTAAGTCTCAAACCCTTCATTTGAAAACTGTGTCCCTTTGATTAAAAGGACCAGCGGTTATCTATCCACCCCGTCCATGTCCCTCGTAATCTTATACTCCTGAATCACATCCCCCTCAGCCTACTCTGCTCCAAACTAAACAACCCAAGCTTATCCAGCCTCTCTCCATAGCTGATATGCTCCATCACAGGAAACATCCTGGTGAATCTCCTCTGCACCCCGTCCAGTGCAATCACATCCTTCCTGTAATGTAGCTCCCAGAACAACACACAGTTTTCCATCTTGGCTAATAAAAGTTCCGCATAGCTCTTATAATCTATGCTTCGATATGTGAAGGCTGTGTTTATGCTCCAGAATGCTTTCTCAAATTGTGTGTTACCCTGTCCAACCACATTCAGAGATGTGTGGAGAAGCACCCTCTGAGCTTCCTAGAGTGCTGCCATTCATTGTGTCCTCCCTGCCTGTTCATTCTTCCAAAATGCAGGACCTCATATTTATCAGGGTTACATTCCACCTGCCATTGATGTGACCATCCGACCATTCCATCTGTAGCTTCCTGTAACATAAAGCCTTCCTCCTCACAGCCAACTAACCGGCCAATCTTTGTATCAAACACAAACATACTTATGACACCACACCCCCAACCCCTCGTCCATATTCACAGCTGCATCATGTATGATAATGTTTAAATTCACAAAACATCAGCTTATTTATTTAGTGACTAGTGTCCAATGGTGTACCACGGGGATCAGTGCTGTGTCTCTTAATATTTGTGATTCGGAGGTGTTGGTGTTGGACTGGGGTGGACAAAGTTAAAAATTGCATCACACCAGTTTATTCGGTGGCACGAGCTTTTGAAGTGCTTCACCAAAGCGCACAACCACCTGATGAAGAAGCAGCGTTTCGAAAGCTCGTGCCTCTGAATAAACCTTTTGGAGTATAACCTGGTGTTATGCAATTTTTAACTTTGTCCACCCCCGTCCAACACCAACACCTCCGAATCACAAATATTAAGAGACACAGCACTGATCCTTGTGGTACACCACTGGGCACTAGCCTCCAAACACAAACAGCCTTCTACCACCACGTTCTGTCTCCTAACACTAAAGTTGATTTGGTTGCAACTTGGCAAATCACTAATGAGTCCTATCTGTTCCCTGGTTATTCTGTTCCACTGGACATTCTGATAGAATATCTGGAGATTCTCACTAATCTTGCCTGCCAGTAGGTGTCCATGCACCTGTGTTAATTAGTCCCCTCCAAATGATGAATTTCCTCCTTATTGCAGATTTAAATGGCCTGTCCCAGATCCTGCCATTATTTGCCTTTAATGTGGATTAGAAAGCGAGGGAAGAGTTCTGTTCATTTCCAACTTGTCATATGTTTTGTGAATTTTCAAAATTTCACTGTGACCCAGCTCTCGTTCTTTGAAACTCTAGAGAACACAGGCCGAGTTTCCTCATCAGGTAATCTCACTGTCTGAGGGATTAATCTGGAGAATGTCCATTGAACTTCCTCTGTGGTCAGTATGTTCTGAGATTCGGTCACCAAAACTGTGCACAATACTCCAAGTATAGTCCTATCAACACGCTGTGAAACTGCTTCAACATGTCTTTACATCAATGTTCTGACTCTCTTAAATGAAGGCAAACCAAACTTTAACTTTCCACTTACATATCTTCCTCCAAATACCCTTCACATTCATTGCATTTACGGACTCACTGAGAAACCGTTGCGAAAATTCAATATCTGCAACTACTACTGGTTCCCCATTATCTATGTTATAAGAAACAACTTCAAACAATTCCGAAGTTTATCAAGTACGATTTCTCTATCAGAAATGCATGCTGATTCTCTCCATTGTTGATGTTAATTTCTAAATATCAAAAATATCATCCTATGTAATAGATTTCAACAGTTTCCCTACAGATGTCGATTAATTGGTCTACAGTTCTCCACACTATGTCTTCTTCCTTTTGTAGCTGTTTGGATCCCTTACATTCATCTATAGTGCTTGGTTCACGTTTATCCACAATAGTTTCTGGCCTCTGCAGAATGTACAGGAAAACAAAACACAGTCATCGACAGTGCAATTAATACTACTGTTGGTGATTTATTTCTGACGTTTTGTTGGGAAGTACATTTGTTTCGTTAGACTTAGCAATGCTCAATCCAGCTACATCTTCAAGTACAACCTTGTTACTGATTTGAATTGACTTTTTGTCTTTAGCTTCCGAAGGCCGATATGGTCACTTGGAATTACTGGGTGATTTCCTGGATATTACTCCATGGAGACAGATGCAAAGTAACTGGTTATTTTCTTGGCCATTTCCCTGTTCTCCACAATGATCTCTCCTCTCCCAATTACATATTTCCACACTTAACCTTGCTTTTATTTTGTTTCCTTTGAAATATAGATCGTTGATTTATGCAGTCTTTGTGTTCCTGTGTGTTAGCAGGTATGCTCTCTTTTTGGTTTCCTTATCAGTTTCATGGCCCTCCTTTTCTGGATCATAAACTTCTGAGAATTCACAGGTTTCCACAATATCTGGAATTCTTCTGAAGTCACTTCCTATGATTAATAAATTTTCTAATTAGTGATGTTAACCATCATTGGGTCACTTTCTCACTTTTTGGTGTTTGTACCGGAAATAAATTGACGTATTTTTCAGACTTTGCAGTATTTCTAAAACCTCCTGGTCCTGACCAGATATATTCAGGAACACTGCAGGAGGATAGATAAGAAATTGCGGGAGCCCTGGTTGGTTCTTTTCCATCATCGCTGGTCAGGTCCCAGACGACTGGAGGGTAGCGAATGCTGTGCCCTTATTCAAGGAAGGCGACAAAGGTAAACCTGGGAACTAAAGACCAGCAAACCTAAAATCTAGTGGGTAAGTTACTTGAGAAGATTCGGAGATATTGGATATACATGCATTTGGAAAGACAGGATGTGATTCGGAATATGATTAGAATGGTGCTGGAAAAGCAGAGAAGGCCAGGCAGCTTCCGAGGAGCAGGAAAATGGATGTTTCCGGCAAATGCCCTTCATGAAATTCAGCACGTCTTTGTGCATGAGAGATCATGACTGGTAAATTGATTGGAGTTCTTTGATGAAGTGACCAGCAACGTTGAGGAGGGCAGGGTGGTATCCATCGTCTATATGGATTCCAGGAAGGCCTCAATAAGGTTCCACATATTCCGCTGCTCTGAAAGGTGAGATCACATGGAATTGAGCGGGAGCTGGCAAATTAGGTACAAAATTGGCTTGGTGGTAGGAAGCAGAGGGTGATACAGAAAGAATGCTGGTCAGACTGGAGGGCCTGTGACTAGTGGAATGCCTCAGGGGTTGGTGCTGGGACCACTGCATATTACATATGTCTATGATTTAGATGAGAATGTACCGGCATGATTTGTAAGTTGAAGATGACATTATAATAGGCAGCATCATGGAGAGTGAGGAAGGTTATCATAAATTTCAGAAATTACAGAAGTGGACTGAGAAATGGCAAATGGATTTTAATAAAGTGTAAGTTCTTGCATTTTAGAAATTCAAATCAAGGTTGGAGTTTCATGGTGAATGGTTGGGTCTTTAAGAGTGTAGTGGAACAGAGGGACCTCGGAATTCAGGTGGATGGTTCTCTGGAAGTTGATTTAGAGGTAGAGAGTGCAGTGAAGAAAGCTTTTGGTACATTGGCCTTAATCAGTGTATTTCACTGAGTATCAAAATTAGGGAGTTATGTTGCAGTTATACAGGACGCTGCTGAGGCCATATTGGTAGCGTTATGTTCAGTTTGGTTCACTTTGCTATAGGACGATGTTATTAAACTGGAAAGAATGCAGAAAAAATTATAAGGATGTTGCCAAGGACTCAATGGACTGAGTTATAGGGACAGGTTTGGCAGGCTAGGCCATCTTAATTTTGTGTGTGTGTGAGACTGAGGGAGGATCATATTGAAGTCTGTAAGATCATGACAGGCATGGATAGAGTGAATGTACCCTGTCTTTTTTCCTCCAAGTTTGGGCAATAACAGATCAGTTTAAAGTCAAAGAAGAAAGAATAAAAGGGAATCTGAGGAACAACCTTTTTACACACAGGGGCTGGTACGCATATGGGATGAGCTGCCATGGGTAGTGATTGATTAACAACATTTAAAAGGCATTTGGACAAATACACGGATAGGAAAGTATTAGAAGGATACGGGGCAATGGCAGGGAAATGGGGTGAGCGTGGATGGACATTTTGTTCAGACAGTTTGGGCTGAAGGACCTGTCTCCGTGCTTTCGCACTCTATGACTCTAACAACCATTGCTTGTCTCCCACTGAATATTATATTGTACTTTCCAAATTCACTGGAGCTATCTTGACCCTCTAGCCTCCAGTCTTCCATGATGTTTTACTAGAAAGTTCAAGGATTCTCTATTGTGCGCTGACGCCTTGTAAAATGCACTTTATTAATGTCATTATTCCTTAAAAGCTGCTTCATTACAAGGTTATTAATTCATCATTTGGACCAGATAATGCTAAATCCAAAGTAACCTGCTCTCTAGTTTTCTTCACAACATACTCTTGAACTTACGGAATTTATTTTTCAAACATGAGCAGTCACTTAGTTAACGCAGTCCAGATCAACTTGAGACCATCCAATAAGGTTGCAGTATCCACAATACTTGCATACCTAATTTCCAGAGCATATGTTGCTCAGATTTTCTGCGAGCGCTTTGGTTTGGTATATAACACACCAATATTTGCTTCTCCTTTCTATCTGTAAGCTGTCCCTAAACTGATTCTGTGGAAGCTGAGGGACAGGTCTGTGTTGTTTTTAGTGATGGACTTGGACAAGACATTCGGGGAGCCTCACCTCGACACTGAGATGATCTGAAGAAATGTTCTGCAATAAAGGATAAGCATTGATATCCTCCCCGCTCTGTCAGGATAAGAGGTACTGTATACTCTCTGCTCGCTCATACTCACTGTATATCTGTTATAGCACTTACCCCCGAACAAGGTTCATGCTCTATCTCCAAATAAGGCTCAGGCACGACCACTCTCAATATTGAATTCAGTAACTCTTCCTCACTTTCTCTGTCACCTCCGCAGTACCCCCCACACTAATAATACTATAAGGATTCAAAACTGTCGACTGACTAATTCCAGACACCTCACAATTCCGCCCAAGTACACCAGCACTAACAGCATGGTCACCCATTCCCACTCTCCCTCCAACCCTCCCTTTCTCCCATTCCAGGAGGAAGAGCCTGGAATAGGACAGAAAGGCAAAGCCGTGTGTTGGAGTGTCCGATATCCACTCCTTCACCCCCTCCCCTTGCCAAGTGGGTAAGACACTGGTACGAGCCAGAGAGGACAGGGATGTCTCGTGTGGAGATTTTGAAACATCCATGTCCCACTGACCGATTAAGGAGCAATGTTCAGTGAAAGACAATTCTCACTTTAAATCCACTGGCAGTTCCAACGACAGTCCTTTCACTTCCAAAAAAAGGACACAGATACCTCACTGCACAGAGACGCAGACACACAAATACACAGAACTATTGGTAAACAGCCCAATATGCAAACACGCACAATACTTACAAGGAGATAGGCATACATACAGGTAGAAATGCACAGAGACATATACAGTCACATACAAATGGACACAAAGACAGTTAAGAATTACACAGGCTGACAGATATAGACACACAAACACACAGATAACAAGCACATGGACATGCACGTATATACGTACACACACACACACACACACACACACACACACACACACACACACACACACACACACACGCAGAGGCAAACACACAAACACACGCAGTCCCAGAGGAACAGAAACTAGTGTCATTAAGACGCAAATCAATATGCTTTGGATTTGTAAGAATATCAAGAATTCTAGGGAGAAGGCAGAAGAATAAGATTGAGGTACATATAAAAATAATTTAACGGAATTTTAGACTCGATGGGTCGAATGGCCTCATTCTGCTCCTTGCTTTAATGTTCTTGTGGTGTAATGCTATCAGGGATTCTCTACCTGAGACAGCAACAGAGGCTGGGTTTGATACATGTTTGGTTGGAAAGGGTCAGCGGGAATGTGGAACAGGTTTGAAGTCCAGAATGCTTTGTGTATTCCGAATTATTGTGTCCTTATGTCTGAAAAGAAGTGTTGATTTGATGTTAGGTTAACACGGTTTAAAATAACGGGTCCCAGAATTAAGTAAGGACATTCCTTTCGCTTTAGTGTTGTGCCATCTGTGGTGTACTCATCCTCAGGGAACAGTGAATACTCGATATTGAAGATGTTCAATGCTGAGCTTGACTGATCTTTGCTGGACAGGACAGTCAATGTTTATTTGGAACAGACCATGTACGGATAGTCAGGCACAATTGGATTAGTTATGAGCATTCTGAATGGTGCAGCCAAAAGGCGAACTGCTGCCCCTACCCCATGCGCTGTGCCCTCAATCCACGCTTGAGTCTATTACAGAGATGTACTTCGGCCCCTACCCTGTGTGTTGTTCCCTCTATCCACCCCTCAAGGCTTTCACAGAGATATACTGCTGCCCCTACCCCTTGTGTTGTTCCCTCAATACACCCCTCGCAGCTGTTGCAGAGATATACTATTGCACCTATCCCATGTGTTTTCGCTCAATCCACCTCTCGATGCTGTTACAAGGTAGGGGGACCACCCTTTCAGTCAGGCAGGATCGTTACAATGAGACGGGAGAAGACCATTCTGCCCCTCGAAGGAGTTACACAGGAATAGAGAATGAAGTAATTCAGCTCGTTGAGTACATTACACAGGCCAGGAGGAGACGATTCAACCCACCTTAGGTGCTACACAGGAACGGGGAAGCTGTCGCTAACAGGAAATAGAGAGTAGAGGTAAATATTTATTTTCAGGTTGCAAAGCTGTAACTAGTGTAGTTCTCTGGAGATCACTGTGGGATCATCAATGACAAATAATCTGTATCAAAGATCTGGTAGAAGGGAACTGAATGGCGCAAAGCTCAATTAGCGCATCACCGAGATGATCATTCAAGATGTCGTCAAATGGAGGTACTGAGTCTGCAATGTGATACAGACAGGGAAGGTTAGTGAGCAAACCTTCACCAGAAAGAACATAAGGTGAGTTGTCTACTGTGGCAGGAAGGATAAAACAATGGAGAACAATTTATTTGGAGAGAGATTGCAGAACTCTGTGATACTGGTGGTTTCCATGTTCCTGGGAGGTGAATCATATGAAGTCAGTCTGCAGATGCAGCAAGTGATTTGGAAGGTAAGTGGAATGATACTGTTTCTGGCAAAAGTTATCACGTTTAATGAGGAATGTTTTACTGCATCTGTACGGGGCATTGCTGAGACCACATCGGATTCACTGTGTGCAGTTTTGATCGCCTAAACGTAAAAAAAAGATATAATTCTTTCAGAAGATTTTCATGGATGCTTCCCTTCACACATTCCTGGAAGGAAGGCCTTTTGTTATGGGGGTTATCAGTTTTGATCTGAGATGAGAAATCTTCTTGAACCATACATGACTTTCTGAAAGGTGTTTCAGCTGGATGCGTGTTTCCTCTTCTTGAGGAGTTTAAAGCTGGAGAACAATTTTAAGAATAAGATGTTTTGATATCAACACACGTATTATATAGATATTGACCGATATTTACAAATTACACAGACGCATATAAACATCAGATGATAAAACAGGGACTTTTTTTCCTAATGAAAGACACTGTGTACAACAACAGCGATGATGCACCTTCATATCGTCCATTATCCTCCCTTCGAGAGAATTCTCCAGGAGAGCACACATGGGCCAGCTTGATGTTCAGTTGACATTATTGTATGGTTCAACACAGAGAGGGAGAAAAATGTTCCCTGCCTGAGAAGCAGCAGCTGATTGATCTCTCTCTCTTACTTTGTCCACCAGATAGCAAAATGTGAGACAATAAAATCCCTGAGTTATCTTCACCACTTGTGAAGGATTCCTAGTGAGGACTCATTGGAATCTCTCCACTGCTGGAAGCCAATTCCAACTATTCCACAAATAAATCTCATTACCAGCAGATTGTGTGAGCAGAATAATTTCAAAGTCAATAGAACTTTTGGGACACTCTATCTTTTACCATTTGTTGTGAGTTCAACTTCCTGCATTTCACATTTTTCTCAAAAATGACCCAGTCTGAGTCCTATACAATTGGCCATAACACTAAACTGGCTACATTTAAAATTTGCTTTTTTTTTTAGATTACTTACAGTGTGGAAACAGGCCCTTCGGCCCAACAAGTCCACACCGCCCCACCGAAGCACAACCCACCCATACATCTACCCCTTACCTAACACTACGGGCAATTTAGCATGGCCAATTCACCTGACCTGCACATCTTTGGACTGTGGGAGGAAACCAGAGCACCCGGAGGAAACCCACGCAAACACGGGGAGAAGGTGCAAACTCCACACAGTCAGTCGCCTGAGGCGGGAATTGAACCCAGGTCTCTGGCGCTGTGAGGTAGCAGTGCTAACCACTGCACCACCGTGCTGTAATCGGTGGAGGAGTGGGACTCGAAAAGGACACAGTGACCCGCTAACATTTGTCGGAACATGAATGAGAAATTCTTATTGGACTGTTTATGTGGGAATTAACTTTATCAAACGTTTGTGGTGCCTGGATGTTTGCATTTGTTCAAAGTTGTGCTGTACTCAAACATTTGACAGACAAGCGCATGTGAGAAAATTATGTGCAGATTGAAAAGTGCTGCTGAAACTACAATCAGAGCAGCTACGATCTTAGTGCCTTGTGGGGAGTGACAACGTGTCTGATGACCCACTCCTGCTCCTCAGTCCTATGTTCCTATGTTCAATTCAGCCCCTCAAACCTCCTACACTGGTGCTGACGGGGGCATCTTGTTCCACATACATGGTCCACAGTAACACAGGACCTCATTCTGTCCCTCCCAGCTGTCACACACCGTTTGGTGTGGGTTGTAAAATGTTACTTCAAAACCCAGGCTGGGTTTGAAAGACAACTCTGGTCTCTTTACAGAGTGTCTCCTCTCTGAAACTTGTGCTTCATTTGTTGGTCATGGTATAGACCCAGATTCACTGTGAATTCAGCCCCCAGAGCTCACTAAGTGATGACTCATAAAGTACTTTGCTCTCTCTGATTGGAACGTTCAAGAACAGTATGTGCAGGACAATTGCAACCATTAACTTTGTAATTACAGAATAAGAGAACATAAGGAACAGGATCAGGTCGTTCGGATAATCAAGACATTGTATAAAATCATGGCCAATCTGCTATTCGTATTAACTCATCTTTCATGTCCAATCCTTCACATCCTCTCAGATCTCTAGCAGATCAAAACTCCATCTATCACCTTTTAAAAATACTTTCAGTGATGTAGCTCCCCTAGCTCTAGAGACAAGATAGTTCCTAACATTCACTACCCTCTGTGAGTGGAAAACACTCCCCATACAGACGCCATCACCTATTGATATGAACAAGAGGGGAACACAGGGGCTCAGCAAAGAGAGGATAGCCTTGATATCAAGGCAGTATTTGACTGAGAATGTCTGAGAATTTGTCTGAGAATTTGACTGGAAGCGCCATCTTATTTGAGCTGAATGGGAATCAGGTGTCCCGTCCCCACTGTCTGGGGTCTTTCAGAGCACAAAGGAAGATGCCTGTGGGTGGGGACCGAAAATCTTCTCAGTTCTGGGAAGTCTCTTCAGGAGATCCTCAAGGTAGCTTCCTCAGCACAAACATCTTCAGCTGCTTCATCATTGTATTTCCCCATCATAAGGCCGGAGGTGGGGATGGTCACTGAGGGTTACACAATGTTCAGAACGTTTTGTCTCCCATCAGCTCCTGATGCAGCCTGTGTCCGTATTCAGTAAGACCCGGACAGCATTCAAGCTTTGCTGTTAAAGTGTCGGTAACATTCATGTAACAGTGCTGTCAGACACAGTTAAAAGAGGAGCTCATTCAACATCTCAAGCTGGATTTTGAATAACGTGATGTTCAGTGTAGGATAACAAACCAAATGCACTATATTCAAAGTCTGACTCTCTCTCTCTCTCTCTCTCTCTCTATCGATATAGGGAGTGGGGGTGGGGTGAGGGGAACGTCCTCAGAGGGTCTTGTAACTCGAGAAAAACAAGCCAAGGATTTTATCACTGTATCAATATCTGTCTGAACATCATGAGAGGCTGTCCATTCCTCTTAAGTTTCAATGCAATCATCTTTTATTCTCTCACAGCGCTAAAGAATATTCTTCATTCACACCTCATTTTACCACCATCCCAGGGATTGGTCTGGTAAAAAAACGTGTGCACTCTCTCTGTGGCAGGGCGATTATTTCTTAAAAAGGAAAGACAATCTGTCCACAAATTCCCAAAGACTGCATCAACAACACTCTTAGGTTTGATCACAATAAGTTATTTTCCTCATTGAGACATCTCTGTTTCTTTCCTATGGCGTGAAAAGCCTTTCCTTCTCATTACACTGCGCCTGACGTGGTATTTAAAAGCTCCTTACATCTATATATGAGCATCAACAAAGCCAACAGCAGAGGTGCTGCGGGAGATGAACATCACACTCAGGGAAAGCCTAAGAAAGAATGCACTTGAAATAAGGAATGGTCACCACCTGAATGGAAATGAGCTGCAGGAATATGGGAAACAGGCAGAGGAAGGGAGTTATCTTTCCTTTTGTTCTTCCCTCACAGGTCAGGCCAGCCTGTTATCCCTATCTTGAAATGAGAGGCTGGTTCTGCTGTTCCACAGGACAGTAAAGAGTAAAACACATTGCTGTGGGCTTGCAGTCACACAGAGACCTGATCAGGGAAGGATGACCCATTGCCTTCACTAAAGGACATGAGGCAAGCAGATGGGCTTTTTATATTTAACGAAGATGGTTTCACTTCAATGCCACAAATTTCCTTCATATTAACAGATTATTATTCTGTGGCTCTAGATCATGAGTCAATGACTTGAGCACGATGCATTATCTTGCCGTCAGACAGTTTTTGTGCAGAGAACAAGTTAAACGTTTCAAAGGCAATTATTTTGTGATTGACATGTGGTTAGAAGGGGCTTGAAACAGGTGATTCCGGATTTAACAGAGGCCCAAATGATGGTTTACTCAGAAGGTGCACTGTGGCTGAGGAGGAGTAGGGGTATCATGATGGTGGTATTGGACAGATTTAGCGAGTGGGGGGGATATGGAGAAATAGATCTGTTCAGGGCTAGAAGGATTATGGAGTTTTCGAGTTTCTCCTCGCATACTGGTGAGTCATTTGAAAGTAGTGATTTGCTCATTATAATTTCTAAGGAAAGGAATTTTTCATTGGAGCTGAAAACAATGACTTCCACCTTTCCTAATTTTAATAACATGAACAACAATTCATTGTAACCTGTTTTAAAAGACAGAATAACTTACCAGGAACACCAACTATAGCGAGGATGGGATAGTAACCAGCTTGAATAACCATCAGCATATCATAGATCCGCCATACTAATGATATCCAAGGTTGGGAAAGCCAGTAAAGACTACTGGATAAACCCCTGTCCATGTTGGATCATTCCAGTCTAATGTTCTCAGATTCTGATCTCTCCTCCCTATCTCTCTGGAGCTGCTGATCCCTGTTAGTACTGTCAGCGATGCTCGCACTCATTCTATGGGATAACCCATTGAACTGAATCCTTAATTAATAAAAGAGGCAAGCCCTCCAGTGACACATTTAGGATCCATGGAGACTGACATTAATCACAGTCACTGAACAAATAGCTGCAAACAACGCCTTTCAATTCAATACTGTTTTATTAAAATTCAAAATAATGATTAACATTTACACAGTCTGGATTGGATATGCGATGGTGAATGAGGGAGTCTGGTAGATTAATTGTGTGTAACCATTCAGTCTGCATTGGATATGAAAGTAATGCCAGAGGTTTATCGGACCACCAACATGTTTCTCTGCTTATAAATGGAAACATAGACCCTATAACTACTGCTGAGGCATGACAATGTCAGTAAGAGATTGAGAGAACTTTTATAGGTCATGATCTGGAGAGAATATATATCTAAGACAGCGTGGGGTTATAACAGACATGTGGGGTTAACAGAGAATTGTACCTAAGTAACAATGGGGACTCCAGATGATGGAGAATTCAGTGTAGATAAAGCATGATAGTGGAGAAGACACAGTCGGTCAGGCAGCATCCGAGGAGCAAGAGAGTCAACGTTTCAGGCAGGGCCCTTCTTCAGAACTGCGAACGAGTAAAAGGGCCGACAAATAAATGGGTGGTGAGGGTGAGGCTGGGGGAAAGGTTGGTGATAGGTAGGCGAAGCTAGAAGGTGATAGTGAAAAGTCGGTGGGAAGTTGGAGTGGATAGGTGGGAAAGAAGATGGACAGGTAGGTTCCCACGAGAGGGCGGATCTGAGTCGGAGGGTCGGATCTGGGATCTGGGTCATCGAGGGGAGATTTGCAAATTAGTCAGTTCAATGTTCATGCCATGTGTTTGTCGGCTCCCAAGACAGAAGATCAGGTGTTCCTGGCGACATCCTGGTATATCTCTTCTGAACCCTCTTCAGCTTAATAATCACCTTCCAATAACAGAACTGAACACAGTGCTGCAAAAGAGGCTTCATTAATGTCCTGCACTATCTCAGCATGACCTCTCATTTGCTAACCACAAAAGTCTGAGCAAAGAAGTAACCTTAAACACATTGTCTGTCAGTGCCGCAAACTTCTGTGAATTCGATCTGCACCTGTGGGTCCCTCTTTTCTACAACGCTACCAACGCACTACTATTAATTGCACAATCCCCCCTGCTTTTTATTTTACCAGAATGCAATACCTCGCATTTATCCAAGTTAAATTGAATTGCCACACCTCAGCCCAGTGAGTGATATTACTGCCCCCTCACCCTCCTGCTTCAGGTTTAAAAGACCCTCTCCTCTCCAGAAGGCCTACAAACACAGGCCTTGAGTTTCCAAAAGACCAAGAGCTTGATTTGCTTTGAGCAAGCTGAGGGAGGAGAGGGTAAGAAGAGGCTGGAAAGTAAACCGATGCCTTGTATCACTTAATAATTTCAGGAAGAGGGAAGCCACATGTGAGAATGGAAATAGCGGCTAGTGTTTTTTGGCCAGAAATTGTGCTCTTTCCTCATCTTTGGTGTTCAGTATTGATATCTATTCGAGATCCCGCATAGTGCAGAGTGTTTCTGCACGATTGCTTGCCTTAATATTAAATATTACAGATAATAGCTATGTAAGCTGGAAATCATAGCCAAGCAATTAAAGAAGTTCATTGTTAATCTCGATGGCAGAGCACATGCACTCGTCATCCTATAGTTGAGGCTAATATCTTTTATTTGTTTAACAATGAGAACTGTTGCCTGTGTTTTTCAGTAATGTTAATCAGAATGTAATATATCCATGTAGAGCTGAAAACTGACACTTAAAATATGACTAAAATTCTGGGCATGGTTTAAGTCTTGTGTCGTGGGTCATACACCTGCCCCTGGGTCAGAGCTCTGAATTCGATTCCCTTCAATGAACTTGTGGCAGTGTCACTTTCTCTGGAACAGATGATCTCGATTCTGTTGTGGGGGTGTGTAAGAGTACATTCAAAGAAAGCTGATGATCAAACACACAGGAGAATCATGTTGCAGCTTTAGGGGCTATTGCTGAGTGGTGGTAGTGCCCCGACATCTGAGCCTTAAGGTTCGCATCCCACAGAGATGTTTCATTTTCTGTCTGAGCCCATGGGTTAAAATGATTTTTGAAATGTGACTTGATGGTGTCCATGCAACGACTGCACAAAACACTTCATAGGACAAACAGGGAGACAGCTAACGTATGCATCCATGAACGCCAACTAGCCACGAAACGACACGACCAGTTATCCTTAGTAGCCACACACGCAGATGACAAGCAATATGAGTACGACTGGGACAACACTACTATTATAGGACAAACCAAACAGAGAACAGCCAGGGAATTCCTAGACGCATGGCACTCATCCACAGATTCTATCAATAAACAGATCGACTTGGACCCAATATACCGGCTACAGAAACGGACAGCTTGACCCAACAACAGAAGCGGCAGAGACAAACCACTATAAATGCCGGAGAAAACATCACAGAAGCGCTTCACAGGAGGCTCCCAAGCACTGAGGATGTCACTTAGACAGGGGATGAAACGTCTGCAGCATAAATTCACAGCTCGGCGAATAGAACCACAACAAGTATACACAAAAGCACAGACAAACCACCCTCCACCACCACTTGTCTCCTGCCAGTAAACAGTTGTACACCGAAACACACACACACACAACCCTACACCACTAAGTTGTTTCCTGCTATTGATCAGATATACACAGAAACACACACACAATCCCCCTCTACTACTCTGTCTCCTGCCATTAAACAGAAATACATAGCAATGGACACACACAACCCTCTAACAACACACTGTCTCCTGCCATTGAACAGATATATGCAAACACACACAAACAACCCTCCACCGCCGCCCTTTCCCCCGCCTGTAAACAGGAATATTCAGAAACGCATACACACCAACCTGCACCAATACCTGTCTCCCGTTATTAAATAGTTATAGACAGAAACACAAGCACACAACCTTCCACCACTATCCCGTCTCATGCCATTAAACAAATATATGCAGAAACACACACACACAACCCTCCATCAGCACGCTGTCTCCTTCAATTAGATAGATATACATGGAAACACACACACACAACCCTCCACCAAAACCATGTTTCCTGCCATTAATCAGATATACACTAAAACACACGACACAACCCTCCACCACCACGTTGTCTCCCGCTATTAAGCAGCTATACATAGAAACACACACACACGCACACCCACAACCCTTCACTAACACCCTGCCTACGGTCAATAAACAGATATACACAGAAACACACACAAAACTCTAAACCACCTTTCTGTCTCCTGCCATAAAACAAATATAACAAAAACACACACATAAGACACTCCATGACCACCTTGTCTCCTGTGATTAAACAGATCTATACAGAAACACACACACACACAAACCTCCACGAACATCCTGTCTGCTGCCATTAAACAGATATACACACAAACACACACGCGCACACAATCCTTGACACCCAATTTGTTTCCTGTCATTAAACAGATATACACAGAAACGCACACACAACCCTCCACGACCACCCTGTCTCCTGCAAATAATTAGATATACACAGAAAAACACACACACAACCTTCCACCATCGCCCTGCCTCCCGCCATTAAACTGGGATATGCAGAAACACATACACACGAACCAGCACGAAAACCTGTCTCTAGTTATTAAACAGATATAGACAGAAACACAAGCACACAACCTTCCAACACCACCACCCTGTCTCTTGCCATTAAACAAATATATGCAGAAACACACACACACACACACACACACAACCCTCTACCATCACGCTGTCACCTTCCATTAAACTGCTTTTTGCAGCAGAGAGGGCGGCAGCTGGGTGGAAGTGAAGTCGGAGCACAAAGCCCGTCAGGAAGGTAAGTACTTGTTATTTGAGTGGAGAAGGAACCCGAGACAATACACGTGTAGTGTCTCCTACCCTCCCTCCACCTCTAATCTAAAAAAAAGTAAGCTACTTGGTGTTCTTGTTTTGGGGACTAAGTGTAGAGTTATGGCAGTGCAAGCAGTGGAATGTTCCTCCTGTAGGATGGTGGAGGTAGGGGGTGACCACCGATGCAGCTGACAACTTCATCTGCAGGAAGTGCAGCCAGCTCCAGCTCCTCACAGACCGCGTTAGGGAACTGGAGCTGGAGTTGGATGAACTGGGAATTATTCGAGACGCAGAGAGGATGATAGATGGAAGCTACAGGGACATAGTTATGCCAGAGAACAGAGGTAGCTGGGTAACAGAAGTGGGAGGGGGAGGAAGTAGGCAGTGCAGGGATCCCCTGTGGCCGTTCCCCCCAACAATAAGTATCCCGCTTTGGATATCCCGCCTAGCAGGGGTAAGCTGCAGTGACCGGGTCTCTGGCACAAGGTCTGGCTCTGAGGCTCAGAAGGGAAAGGGGGAGAGGAGGAGAGCACTAGTATTAGGAGAGTCTGTAGTTAGATAGACAGACAGGCGGTTCAGTGGACATGGGCGAGACTCTCGGTTGGTTTGTTGCCTCCCGGGTGCCAGGGTCCGAGTCGTCTCGGACCGTGTCTTCAGAATCCTTAAGGGAGAGGGTGTGCAGCCAGAAGTTGTGGTGCATTTTTTCACCAACGACATAGGTAGGAAGAGAGGTTGGGAGGTCATTCAGGAGCTCAGGGAGTTAGGCTGGAAGCTAAAAGCTAGGACGGACAGAGTCGTATTCTCTGAGTTGTTGTCGGTGCCACGTGACAGTGAGGCAAGGAATAGGGGGAGAGTGCAGTTGAACACGAGGCTGCAAGGATGATGTAGGAGGGAGGACTTCAGGTATTTGGACTGCATTCTGGGGAAGCTGGGACCTGTACAAGCAGGACGGGTTGCACCTGAACCAGAAGGGCACCAATATCCTGGGAGGTCGGTATGCTAGAACTCTTCGGGGTGGGGGTGGGGGTTTAAACTAATTTGGCGGGGGATGGGATCCGTCCTTGTAATCCAGCAAGTAGGTTAGCTGTTTTTCAGGATGTCCAAGAATGTAGGAAGGCTGTGGAGAAGGTAGCACTGACAGGGAATATTTGTGGACACAGAAATGGGTTCAAGTGTGTATACTTCAACGCAAGGAGTATCAGAAATAAGGTGGATGAACATAAGGCGTGGATCGGTACCTGGGACTACGATGTTGTGGCCATCACGGAAACGTGGATAGAAGAGGGACAGGAATGGTTGTTGGAGTTTCCTGGATACAGATGTTTCAGTAAGATTAGGGAGGGTGGTAAAAAAGAGGGGGTGTGACGTTGCTAATTAGAAATGGTATAACGCCTGCAGAAAGGCAGTTCGAGGGGGATCTGCCTTTGGAGGTAGTATGGGCTGAAGTCAGAAATAGGAAAGGAGCAGTCACCTTATTGGGTGTTTACTATAGGCCCCCCAATAGCAGCAGAGATGTGGAGAAACAGATTGGGAAGCAGATTTTGGAAAGGTGCAGAAGCCACAGGGTAGTAGTCATGGGCGATTTCAACTTCCCAAATATTGATTGGAAGCTCTTTAGATGAAGTAGATTAGATGGGGCGGTGTTTGTGCAGTGTGTCCAGGAAGCTTTTCTAACTCAGTATGTAGGTTGTCCGACCAGAGGGGAGGCCATATGGATTTGGTACTCGGTAACGAACCAGGGCAGGTGACGGGCTTGTTCGTGGGCGAGCATTTTGGTGATGGTGACCACAAGTCTGTGACTTTCACCTTGGTTATAGAGAGAGATAGGTGCATGCAACAGGGTAGGTTTTACAATTGGGGGAAGGGTAAATACAATGCTGCAAGACAGGATCTGAGGAGCATAAGTTGGGAGCATAGGCTGTCAGGGAAGGATGTCATTAAAATGTGGAACTTTTTCAAGGAACAGGTACGATGTGTCCTTGATATGTATGTACCTGTCAGACAAGAAAGAGATGGTCGTGTGACGGAACCTTGGTTGACGATGGTGGTTGAATATCCAGTAAAGATGAAAAAAAGAGTCTTACATAAGGCTGAGGAAACAAGGTTCAGACAGAGCGTTGGAGGGATACAGGATAGCCAGGAGGGAGCTGAAGAAAGGGATTATGAGAGCTAAGAGAGGGCATGAAAAATCTTTGGCGGGTAGGATCAAGGATAACCCCAAGGCCTTTTATGTGTATGTGAGAAACATGAGAATGAAGAGAACGAGGGTAGTTCTGATCAAGGTCAGTCGTGGTAGGCTGTTTATTGAGTCAGAAGAGATAGGAGAGGTCTTGAATGAGTACTTTTCTTCAGTATTTACAAATGAGAGGGACCGTATTGTTGATGAGGAGAGTATGAAACGGACTGGTAAGCTAGAGGAGATATTACAAAGGAATTTGAACAACTTGAGGATAGACAAGTCTCCCGGGCCTGACGGGATATATCCTAGGATATGTGGGAAGCAAGAGAGGAAATTGCAGAGCCGTTGGCAATGATCTTTTGGTCTTCACTGTCAACGGGGTGGTACCAGGGACTGGAGAGTGACGACTGTTGTGCCGCTGTTCCAAAAAAGGGAATAGGGATAACCACGTGAATTACAGGCCAGTTAGTCTTACTTCGGTGGTAGGCAAATTAATGGAAAGGGTACTGAGGGATAGGATTTATGAGTATCTGGAAAGACACTGCTTGATTAGGGACTGCCAGCACGGAATTGTGAGGGGTCGGTCTTGCCTTACAAGTCTTATTGAATTCTTTGAGGAGGTGACCAAGCCTGTGAATGAGGGTAGAGCAGTAAATGTAGTGTACGTGGATTTAGTAAGGCATTTGATAAGGTTCCCCATGGTAGGCTTAAGCGGAAAGTCAAGAGGCATGGGATAGTGGTAAATTTGGCCAGTTGGATAGAGAACTGGCTAACTGGTCGAACAAAGAGAGTGGTGGTAGATGGTAAATATTCAGCCTGGAACCCGGTTACAAGTGGAGTTCCGCAGGGATCAGTTCTGGGTCCTCTGCTGTTTGTAATTATTATTAATGATTTGGAAGAGGGAGTCGAAGGGTAGGTCAGTAAATTTGCAGACGATACGAAGATTGGTGGAGTTTTGGATAGTGAGGAGGGCTGTTGTCGGCTGCAAAGGGACTTAGATATGATGCAGAGCTGGGCTGAGGAGTGGCAGATGGAGTTCAACCCTGTCAAGTGTGAGGTTGTCCATTTTGGAAGGACAAATAGGAATGTGGAATACAGGGTTAATGGTTAGGTTCTTAGTAATGTGGAGGAGCAGAGGGATCTTGGGGTCTATGTTCATAGCTCTTTGAAAGTTGCCACTCAGGTGGATAGAGCTTGTAAGAGGGCCTATGGTGTATTAGCTTTCATTAGCAGAGGGATTGAATTCTGGAGTCGTTAGGTGATGTTGCAGCTGTACAGGACCTTGGTAAGGCCACATTTGCTGTAGTATGTGCAATTCTGGTCGCCTCATTTTAGGAAAGATGTGGAAGCTTTGGATAGGGTGCAGAGGAGATTTACCAGGATGTTGCCTGGAATGGAGAATAGGTAGTATGAGGATAGGTTGAGAGTGCTAGACCTTTTCTCATTGGAACGGCGAAGGATGAGGGGTGACTTGATAGAGGTTTATAAGATGATCAGGGGACTAGACAGTCAGAGAATTTTTCCCCAGGTACAACAGTGTTACAAGGGACATTAATTTAAGGTGAAGGGTGGAAGGTATAGGGGGGATGTCAGGGGTAGGTTCTTTACCCAGAGAGTGTTGGGGGCATGGAATGCGCTGCCTGTGGGAGTGTCAGAGTCAGAATCATTGGTGACCTTTAAGCGGCAATTGGATAGGTACATGGATAGGTGCTTAAGCTCGGACAAATGATCGGCACAACTTCGTGGGCCGAAGGGCCTGTTCTGTTCTGTATTATTCTATGTTCTATGTTCTAGATATACACAGAAACACACACACAAAACCCTCCACCACACCCTGTTTCCTGCGATTAATCAGACATACATTGAAACACACAACACAACCATCCATCACCACGCTGTCTCCCGCTATTAAGCAGATGTACACAGAAACACACACAAACACAACCCTCCACTAACACCCTACCTCCTGTCAATAAAGAGATATACACAGAAACACACAAAACTAAACCACCTCCGTCTCCTGCCATTAAACAGATATACATGGAAACACGCACACACAAGCCTCCACGAACACCCTGTCTGCTGCCATTACACAGATACACGTCCATCACACACTTTCCGGCAATTAAGCAGGTATAAACAGACACACACATCACGACTCCATCACCCTGACCCCTGCCATTGAGCAGATATACACAGAAATGCACCCACAATCCTCGACTCCATAACCCTGTTTCCTGTCATTAAATAGATATACACAGAAACAAACACACACAAACTCTCGACCACCACCCTGACTCCTGCCCTTAAACAGATATACACAGAAACACACACACACAACCTTCCACGAACACCCTGCCTACTGCCTTTAAACAGATATTCACAGAAACGCTCATACATAACAACCCTCCGCCACCATCCTGTCTCCTGCCAGTAACGACATAGACACAGAAACACAGACACTCTACATTCTACCACCACACTGTCTCTTGCCATTAAATAGATATACACAGAAACACACACAGATACCACCCTCCTCCACCACTGTGTCCTGCAATTAAACAGATACATACAGAAACATACACACATATTTCCAGCACCACCCTGTCTCCTGTCATTAAACAGTTATAGCTGAAAATGTGTTGCTGGAAAAGCGCAGCAGGTCAGGCAGCATCCACAGAGCAGGAGAATCGACGTTTCGGGCATGACCCCTTCTTCGCGTTATATGTGACCAAGATGCTTTAAGGTTATCATTAATCCTGCTGGTTAAGGATATCTCATGACCCCTTTTCGCCCTCTTAATTCCTCACTTCAGATTGGTCCTACATTCACAATATTCTTCCAAGGCCTCCTATATCTTCGTTCACCTAGATATTATGTACTCATTCTTTTTCCTTTTAGTTAGTGTCACAATATCACTTGTCATCCATGGTTTCCTAACCTTGCCATTTCTATCCATAATCTTCACAGGAACATATCTCTCCTGAACACTAATTAACCTCTCCTCAAAAGCCTTCCACATATCATTTGCGGATTTCCCTTCAAACAGCTGGTCCTAATCCTCGTTCCCCAGCTCTTGTCAAATTTTGCTATCGTTGGCCTTCCACCAATTTAGCACACTTCCTTTAGGACCACTCTCATCTTTCTCCATGACTATTGTAAAACTAAAGGAATTGTGATCATTATTCCCAAAGTAATCCCACACTGTAACTTCCATCACCTGGGCGGGCTCAGTTCCCAACACCAGGTCTGGCATGGTCGCTTCCCGAGTTGAACTATTTCTACACTGCTCTGGAAAATGCTCCTGGATGGTCCTACAAATTCTGCTCCATCTAGACCTCTAACACTAAGTGAATCCCAGTCAATGTTGAGAAAATTGAATCTCCTATCACCTCCATCCTGTTGCTCCCACATTTTTCTGTGATCTATCAACGCATTTGTACCTTGATCGGTGGCGGGAGGACTGTAGTACAATCCCAGCATTGTTACTGCACCCTTTCTCTTTCTGAGCTCTGCCCATATTGCCTCACTGCTCGAATCTTCCATGGGACACTCCGTCAGCACTGCTGTGATATCTTCGTTGACCAGTGGCGTTTGTCATCCACCCCTTTTACCTTCTTCTCTACCCCACCTGAAGCATTAATGTCCTGGGATATTTAGTTGTCAATCACGCCATTCCCTCAACCAAGTCTCAGTAACAACAATAACATTATAGTCCCAGGTACTATTCCAAGCCCTAAGTTCACCTGCCTTACCTACTATACTTCTTGCATTAAGACGACAAGTCTCTCTTTGTTCATCCTGCCTCCTCTTCCCCTCAGACATGCTGATTTCATTATCTCATTACTTAGGCTTTAGTTACTACCTCCTTTCTTTTCACTAAACAGATTTGTTACCCGATCCTCTGCCACATTAGTTTAAACCCTTCCCAACACCGTTAACAAATGCACTCCATCGAACACTGGCTCCAGTCCTACCCAGATGTAGACCATCCAACTTGTAATAGTCTCACATCCCCCAGAACCGGTCCCAATATCCCCAAAATCGGAACCCCTCCCTCCTGCACCATCTCTAAAGCCACACATTCTTCCTGATTATTCAATCATTCCTACACTGACTAGCATTTGACAATGGTAGCAATCCTCCGAGGTCCTACTTTGTTAAGTTGGTTCCTAACTCCCTAAGTTTTTCTTGTTGGACCTCATGCCGATGGCACATTAATGTGGGGAGAGATCATTCAGGCACAAAAAGTATCAGGGATGCTATATTAGACTGATGAATGGACTCTGTAACTCCAAATAATAAAGATCTTGTTCATGTTGATCATGTTTTTTGAATGTCCTGCGCATTGTAACCTGCACACCTTACTATGTCCAAATTTATTTTTCACCCTATGATCTGTGCGTCCTTGCTTACTGTCATCTGCCTGTACTGCTCACAAATAAAGCTTTCACTGGCCTTAGGCACATGTGACAATAAATCTAATCAATTAATCATTTCTCACCCTAACAGTGTCTCTTTCAGAAATATGTGATCGTCACTAATCCTCACGTTTCAGCGCAATCATCCCTCTTTGTCTCCTAGCACGACAGATTAAATACTCAGTTCCATCACTGTCTCCTCATGGAGTCATCATCTCATGGATTAGACTGCTAATACTTGCTTGAGTTGTGTCTGTGTTAATGAGATCGTGCCTAACAAAGAAGATCATACCTCTTCACAGTGCCCCAAATACGCTCTCATCAAGGCCCTAGAAATACAGGAAGACGGCTTTACTTATGCACTTGAATCATATTACAATGAAGGGCAGCATACAATATAAGATGTCAATACTTACGGCCTTGGATGTGCTATTTTTGGTGACTCATGATCAAGGATATTCAGGTCCTTTTGAAAAACAACACTTCTCAACCTTGTACTATTTAATCAATACAAAATGAAATACATGCTGTTTATTTCTCATATCCAAATCATTTCTATGCCTTGCAAATTGTTGTGGTTCAAACACTGAAACTTGTGATATCCCATGAGTAACTGCCTTCAGTCCATAAAAGTGCAAGAAGCACTGTATTGCTTCCACTGACCAATTCTCAATTCATGTGGTAGATCCAGATCACCCCGTCTGCAACTTACCAATGTTCTCCAACTTCCTTTGTTCACTTGTTAGCAACAATGTAAAAACAGTATTCTGCAAATTCAAATACACCACTCGCCCTATCTCTCTTGTGGATGTATCAACTAACACAAACTCCACAGGTTTCTCAACGATGATTTCCGGTTTCTAAGTCTAAGCTGACTGTACCAAGTCACATCATGATTTCCCAAGTGTCGAGTTATAAAATTTCTCATAAAAGGTTCTAATATTTTCCTCAGACCTAACATCATGGTACCCATTTTATTTTCGCTCTCACTCCGGTTTTAAATATTTAAAATTACAATAATTGCTTTCCAGTCTGCAGGAACGATAAATTCCAAAGTCTAAGGAAATTTGGAGGGTAATCAATACTGCTTTCTTGTCGTTACAACGTTTAAAAGACATTTGGATAAGTACATGAATAGGAAAGGTTTGTACGGATATGGGCCAAGTGCGGGCAGGTGGGATTAAGTTAGTTTGGAATTGGAATAGTCAGCATGGATTGGTTGGACCGAAGCGTCTGTTTCTGTCCTGTATGTCTCTATAACTCATTCACTAGCTGCAATGCCACTTCCCTGAAAACTCAGATGGAACTCATTTGGTGCAGTAACTTGCCAACCTTCAATTCAATTAGTTTTTGAATAAGTTCACTTTATTAATTCGAATCATGTTCTTATTTTCACCAGTGAATCTGTCCCATATTATTTCTAGACGATTTTCGGTACCTTCCATTATGGAGACAGGACGAAGGTATTACCCTCAGCAGCAGGCAGAGATGGATTCCGTCACTGTGTGAATACATCAGAACACTGCAATTGGGAGATGATGGACGTGACACCCACTCCTGCTCAGAAAGTTCTAGAATCAAGACAGTTCAATGAAACTGTCACTTCCTGGTCACTGACAGCATAGTCCTCTACGTCGTGTGAGGTTACAGATTATACTGAAAGTCTTTTTAGAATCAAACTGACTTCACACTTTGCACCTGGCATAGGTCCAAGTCGAGGTAAGAAAAAATTTGTTATCAAAATATGTGTAACGACAAGTGTTGCCAGAAAAGAATTGTAACTGGAAAGATGTGGATGATGGTTTATTCAGAAACAGTGTTGAGGCAGAAGTGAAGGCTGGGGATATTGTGAAGGTGGGAGTGGACAAGTTTTGTGGTAGACGGAATATTGAGATATAAATCAGTTCAGGATAAAATGGGGTAATCGTGGTTATGAACACTTTAGTTTCTCCTCAGATGCTTGTAAGCGAGGGATATGAAATTCATGGTATAGAAATGGAAATTGTGATTGAAAGCCAAGACAATATTTTGGATCTTTCCCAAATATACACTACAGAGAAAACGATGACATTCATAACGGGTTAGAGAATTAGTAAATGGGCAGAGATCGATTCACCAGGAATACCAACAATAACGAGGATGTGGAAGTAACCTGCCTGAATCGTCATCATTACACAGCTTCAATCGAGATGTTGTTACTACACTGAAGTCTCCTCCACCACAACAACTTCCAATATAAAAACTGCTTCTAGGCACAACTGCCCCGAACATACACAAGAAATAGGGATTTCCCTGGATTTTACTCTCACAGCTCTTACCAGTTAATTGTTTATCGTTTACACAAGGCAATTCTATAATCTGTTTGTAAAGATGCAAACATCTTATTGCACAATTTGTATGCCTTTTCCTTTAGGGATGTTTTGTAGCCTTAGAGCAAAAGTAAGTGTTCTGTTTAAAATTGACCTGTTTATTGGGATTCAAGGGTCAGACACAGTATGTATTTTTCATGGGTTAATAAACAGAAAGAAAGAGAAGACAGTGGCTGTGGAGACTGATGAGGAGCAAAGTGACATCCCCACCAGTCCCCAATGTCTTCTTGACAGACAGAATAAAATAAAATGCAGTGAAAGAAACAGAATATATTCGGAAGAAGGAATGGCAAGTGACAATGTAAACAAAACAGTATCATTTCAAATGGAATGGCTGAACAGTGGCTGAACAGTGATTGGTGTGTGTGTGTTTGTGTGTGTGCAGATAGATAAGATTGTTCATATGTGTGCAACATATTCAGAATGAACAAGAGAGACATGCTTAACAAACATGATGCATGTGATATACAAAATTTATGAAATATTAATATGTTATTTACTCTTCAGCTGAGAGGTTTTGTTCCCCTTCTCTCAATGTACCGTCTGCCTCCTGCCCCTTCCTGGCATTCCCTGATCTAATGTTTCATTCTTATCGGATGGCTGTTATAAATTCCTGCTTCTGGTGTTCCAACTTGTTTCAGTTAATCCATTTTCCACCAGGAAACATATGCTGCGTTCTGTCAACAGTTGGTGCCTGTCATATTGATGGAGATAAAAGTTCTGGCATCAAATCCAGGATTTCAACAGATTAATCTGTTGCACATATACTGTATAAAGGACCACTGAACACATGAATTGTCAAACCAAATAGGGAAGCACATCTAATTCGATCAATCATGTAGACGTCTCTATTTTTACATCTCCACGTCTATATTCTCTCTCTCTGTCTTTGTCTTTGCAACTAGTTAATAAATCCTCCAATCGTTTTTTGTGTCCCATGTCTCAAACGTCCCTCTTTCAGTTTACATCTATTGCTCACTTTTCGATGAGATGCCTTATAATTGAGTAATGTAACTAAAAAGACATGAGGGTGGCGTTGGCCAGAGTTAGTTGGAAGGGGAGCTGAGCACGGGAATATGGTGAAGCAGCAATGACAGGAGTTTCTGGAGATAATTCAGCAGCACATCAGAAATTCATCCCAATTAAGAATAAAGATATTCAGCGGAAGACAAGGCAACCGTGCGTGATAACGAACTCAGGGACAGCATAAAAGTAAAAGCAAATGCGCACAGAGTGGTGAAGATTATTGGGAATCTAGACGATTACGAAGCCTATAAATTCCAGCACGGATAACTAAGAACAGCAAATGGCAGCAGAGGGTGAAATATGATATTATGCTCCTTAATCATGTAAAAGAACATTGAAAGAGATTTTTAGACATATAACAAGGAAGATAGGGAGTAAAGAACAAACAAAGGAATGTTGAAAAATAAAGGTTGAATAGTTATGGGAAGCAATGGAATGGCAGAGGAATTGAATACATTGCAACAGTGTTCACGGTGGAAGACACCAGCAAAATGTCAGAACTTCAAGACAGTCACAGGGTAGAGGTGAGTATAGGGACCACCAGTAAGGAGAAGGAGCTGGGGAAGGTGAAGTTGGATCAATCAGCGAGACCAGTTGGAGAACACCCCGTAGTTCGAAAGAGATGCTGAAGGTGATTATGGAGGCATTGCTGGTGAGCTTTCTGGAAATTTTGGAGAGCGGGAGGACTGGTAAATGTAAGGAGAGAGGGACACAGAAGACAGGAAATTACAAATGCCCAGGCAAGTTGAAACTGATGTATATAAGGACTTAATGGATACTTACGTTTATGAATAGGTGCGCAGAGTATAAGAACAAGGAAGTTGTGAAGCACATTGGACGTGGTATGATTAAGCTTCAGCATAACAAGAGTTACATTTACAAAGCTATTGCGAACAGCAGACTTAAAAGTACGGTTAAAACAAAGGAAATCATTTCGAAGCAGGCAGGAGCATTCGTGACAAAGAGACTGTTTCCTTGACCCTGCAGTGAGAATGTTGAGATAACCTTGTCAGTAAACAGCTAAAATAAAATAAAATATATAAAATGCACAACAAAATATGTTCCTGCGGATATAGCAATACGTATGAAGCTGAAAAAGCAGAGAAGGTCAGACAGCATCCTAGGAACAGGAAATTCAACATTTCAGTCTGAAAGCCTTCATCAGGATTCGGCCGGGAAGGGGAGCCGGGAAGTAAATAGAGGGAGGGGCGTGGGGCTGAGGGAAGCGTAGATGGGATGACGAAAAGGGATGCAAGTAAGGGGATATTGTGATTGGTCAGCGGGATAAGTACAGTGGATATGCGAATAGGAAGATGGACAGCTTAGGTCAGGTCAAGGAAGGGGAACGTGAAATAAGGCTGTGGGTGGAGAGATTTTGAAGCCAGTGAAGTCAGTATTGAGACCAGTGAACTGTAAGCTCTCAAACTGAAAGATCAGGTTGTGTTCCCTAGTTTCTATTTGGCCTCACTCTGACAGTGGAGGAGGCCAAGGATGGACCTGTCGCTGGATGAGCAAGGCGGGGGGGAGGTGGGGCGGTGTAAGCAAGTAATTGAAATGAATGGCAACTGGAATGTAGGGTTGGTTAGAGCGTGCAGAGAGCAGATGCTCCATGACTATGTCTCTGAAACTCCCTTTGGTCTCCCTGATAGAGAGGAGACCACATCGGGAGTTGGAGACGTGCTTGGTGGGGCAGGATCAGGCTCTGTACGGAGCACCAGTGCGCTGAACACAACAACCAACCGGACTTTCCAGTTACCTTCCATTTTAATTCCCCCTCCAACTCATCTGGGGACATGCTCATCCTAAAGGAGAAAGTGAGGACTGCAGATGCTGGAGATCAGAGCTGAAAATGTGTTGCTGCAAAGGTGCAGCAGGTCAGGGAGCATCCAAGGAGCAGGGGAATCGACGTTTCGGGCATAAGCCCTTCTTCAGGAATTCCTGAACAAGGGCTTATGCCAGAAACGTCTATTCTCCTGTTCCATGGATGCTGCGTGTTCTGCTGCGCTTTTCCAGCAACACATTTTCAGCACATGCTCATCCTTAGCATGTCCACTGTCAGAGGAACACGACCTGAGAGTTTACCTTTGAAGCTGATTGCCCAATGACCTCAATATTGACTGCAGAAGGTTCAAAATCCCTCCACACGCGGCCTTATCCCATGTCCCTTCTCCCTGAGCAGACCCACCTGTCCATCCTCTCACTCACATATCCGCTCCACCCTTCCACTGACCAATCACAGTAACCTCATACCTGCATGAATACACCACCATCATGCCAACCATTCGCCCTGCCATTTCCCATCACTCCATCTCTGGGCTCCCCTCCACCTCACCAGTCCTGATGAAAGGTCCAATATCAAAATATTGCTTTTTTGCTCCTCTGATTCTGTCTGGTCTGTGTTTCTCCAGCTCCAAATTTATTAACTCTGGCCTCTCGCACCTGTAGTGCTTACTCCCTCCAAGTTGTGGAACTATGTAGTCTACATATAAGAGGAAATACACTTGGACATTTGAAAAGATCGTTATCTTTTTACTAATTTCTTAACAACCCAACACGTACCTTCCAGAAGAAGCAGCATTTCACTTGTAATCTTTCAATCCAATCTCCTGTCATTGCTGTTCACAATTCAGTCTCCTTTAAATTGGGGAGATCACACAGAGACTGCACTGAGGAACACTCCCATTCTGTCTGTAGGAAGAGCCCTGACGGTCTCTTTGTTTCCCATTTCAATAACCTACCTTGCTCTCATGCTAACATTTCAGTCCTGGGCAGCTGCAATGCTCAAATGAAGCACAACCCAGGCTCGAGTCACACCTCACATTTCACTTTGGTCCGTTACAGCCTGTAGGAGTAGGTATTCGATTCCATAACTTCACAGCATGACGCCTTTATGGCTGTTCTCAAGTCTTTATACATTCCTTCTCTTGGTCTCCCAATGAACTTGCCCTGTTTATGAATCGTTTGTCTTGCACTCAATTAAGGAACCCAATGCCCCCCTTTACAATCTAATGTATACTTATTTTACATTTGATTCTCTTTTACCACAAACAAAAGTCCATTCGTCAGTGACATTGCGCCTCCACACTGTTTCTCGTCACGCCTCCACTACCTCTGGCAAGGGATGAAAAAGCCCTTTTTCCAATCGTTTTCTGTTCTGAAGAAGTGTCACACTGGACTTGAAACGCTAACTCTGTTTCTCTGTCTCTGTAGATGCTGCGGATCTGCTGTGTTTCTCCAGAAATGAACAAAACATATTTTCAATTAAACAAATGATTGTTGATACCGGAAATCTGAAACCAGAACAATAAAAGAATCTGTGAGCCTTGAAGAACGATCATTGGAACCAATGATTAACTCTACTGTCACTCCACAGGTGCTGCCAGACCTGCTTAACGTCCCCAGCAATTTCTGTTTTTCAAAGATGAGCGTCAACATTGCTCAAACCCTCTGTCCAACCTGGAGCGCCATATACCAGGAAGTGCAAGATAACAAAAGATGCACAAATTCATTGGTTCTGAAACTATGTTAGGCTGGCATCACTGACACTACAGATCTCTTACTCTTAGGGAGAGAAACAGCGGGAGATGTATTCACTCTAAACACAGAAGGTCGCACATACTGGAAGGGAAAGGGTTCAGATGAATATATTAAAGCGTGTTGACGAATGTGACAAACTGTAAGTGTGACACCATGGAGAATATAATGAGAATATAAAATTGGACGTGTATCACATCAGAAACCAGAGTAGGTCACTGAGTGCATGGCTGATGGGTGAATGAATCTCGGTGTGAACTGGGGAACAGGCAGCAAAACTGTATGAGAGATATTGCAGCTCACACCGTGTATTCCATGTGGTGCAGTAAACCACAGCAACAACAGAAGCAGAATTATATAAAACTATAATCTAACTTTTGGCCCTGGGTAATCCCTCAGTCTACAATTACCATCAAGCTGAACTATGGTTCAGTGACGCATGTGGGTAAACATGTCAGGGTCAGAACCATGTGCTGCTAAAACTGATGAGAACCCGATAAAGTGACCACACTTGACTGATTACATTCCAAACAGCAGAACTGACATGTGATAGAGAGGACGCAATGATCCCAAGACGAACAGATCAGATCGAAACTCAGCAGCCCTGCCACACCCAGTCATAAATGGATTAATCGACTCACTGCAGGACAGGGTCATACACATATCCCTATCCTAAATAATGGAACAGCCCTGCACATCAGGGCAATAGACAAGGATTCCTATCGACACCATACTCAGCCAGAAGTGTTGAGTTTATGATTCAACTCACCTTGTCAGGATACCCACAGAATCACAGATGACAGTTTTCAAACAATTTGATTCGCTCTATGTGACATGAAGAAACAACTGAACACAGTAGGTACAACTTCGACAATGTACGACAAGCCGTGTCCCTGGAGAAGCTATTTATTTCCATTTCCAAGTCTGACATCTCTCTGACAATGTGGAAAATTATTATGAAAAGTCTATTAAGAGGAAAATAATTACAGTATGACCAATATGACCCCCTCAACTCCATTAAGACAGTCAAATGGGTGGGAGGTCTTTTTGACAGAGCTGTGAAGCAGCACAAAAATTACCTGCTCAGTTTGGTTTCTGATAGGTCCCCATGTGGAACTGATGCTGTTGTGGAAATGTCACTGGATTACTAACCCAGACCAAACAAATGCTCTAGCAGCTGGTGGAAGTTAAAAGCAATTAATAAAATGTCGAGGTCTAAAATCTGGTGTCAGTAACAATGACTGTGAAGCCAATGTCGATTGTAACCACCAATTTGCTTCTCCAATGTACTTTCAGGAAGTGAAACTCCCGTGCTTTCTTGGTCTGGCCTAAAAGTGACTCTAGACACAGAGACATGTGATAAACAATGGTCTCTGAAACAGCCAAGTAAGACACTGAATTGTATTAAACTGCTCCGAGGTCTTAAAGGATAACCCGAACAGAACACCCGGCACCAGCCTCGATATCAGAAAAGGGAACGGGAAACACAGTCCTGTCGATCCTGCAGAGGCCTCCTTCCTAACATCTGAGAGCTTGTGACAAAATTTACAGAGCATTCCCACAGATTGCACAGAAACCTCAGGAAACGAGTATGTCATTCAACACAGTGAGCCTCCACGTTCTCATCATGGCCGAGGATCTCCTCAATGCGTTTCTCCTACAGCAGACTGAGATATATTGCAATTGATTCATTCAACCAAATGTTTGAGATGTTTACGAATAGCTAGGACCCAAGGACATATTCCTGAGATACCCCACAAGCCTTTGTCTCCAATAAAATGATCCTTTTATTCCAGTGTTTCTGGTCCAAGGGCTGCTTTGCTGGAGCTTGTGCACTCTTGCATGCTTCTTTTTTCTTATTTTCTCCCCCACTTTTCTCTCTGTATCTTACTGACTCAAGCTGGACCCAGGGTTTGAACCTCAAGCTGAGCGCAATGCGGAGGAGAGTGTGTCCTTACTTATTTTTCCAGACCAACCACAGGACCTGGAATTGGCAGCTGCTACATCAGCAGATGCAACGTGGGTGAGATAGAGCCCAGCAGCAAACTGTGATTCCTGCAGATTAGAGACTTGTTGCTGATTGGGTCCTGCTGTTTGCTGATTGGTGGTGATGAAGCAGATAGTGGAAGGCCATCATGGTCACATCAATGATGTGGGTAGAGCAGTAAGAGACATGTCTCTGACATTCGAACGGTCTGGCACAGGGGGCAACGAGCCGGTGATGGAGGAGTATCTGCCCAGTGGAAAAGATGGTGCCTGAGGATCAGCATCTTCAATGTTACTGGGGTCTTATGTAGATGGTGATGTAGCTGTCATGGAGGGATTTGCTTGCAGCGGTGGTCGATGGAGAGGAGCTGGCTCACAATGCATCAGCTTTCTTCAAGCTGTATCCTTTTTTATTCTATTTTCTTCAATTATTCAAAATGGCACCATTTTGTGGCAACAAGTGGACGCTTTTCGCTGTATTTTATTATATTTATCCTGTAAAATAAACCTGGTCATAAAATCAAAAAAAAACCTTTAATTCACTCTTTCCTGCCAGCTGTCTCTTTCTGAAACCATGTCCAAATATTCGCCATAATTCCATAAGATTTGATTTTGCACACTGGGCTTGGGACTTCAGCAAAAATCTTTCTGAAAATCGCCCTCGTAATCTTACCCTTCCCAATTACCTCTCCCTCAGCCTTCTGTGCTCCAAAGTAAACAACCCAAGCTTATCCAGCCTCTCTGCATGGCTGATATTCTCCATCCCAGGTTACATCCTGGTGAATCTCCTCTGCACCACTCCAATACAATTACATCATTCCTGTAATAAGGTTTCCAGAACTACACACAATATTCCATTTTGGCCTAACCATAGACTTTATAGCTCTGACAATGTATATGTTGACGAATGAAAGCTGCGCCTATGATTCCCGCTGCCTTCTTAACTAATCTATTAACCTCAGTCAAAAAGTGTGTTGCTGGAAAAGCACAACGGATCAGCCAGCATCCGAGAAGCAGGAAAGTCGATGTTTCGAGAATAAGCTCTTCATCAGGAATGTGACCGATCATTCCTGATGAAAAACTTATATTCGAAACGTCGGCTGTCCTGCTCCGCGGATGTTGCCCAACCGACTGCTCTTCCGGAACGACAGTTCGTGATTCTGATCTTAAACATCTGCAGTCCTCACTTTTTCCCTAACTTGTTAACCTGTGCACTCACATTCAGGGATCTGTGGAGAAACACCTTCTGAGCTTCCTAGTGAGCTGCCATTCATTGTATACTCCGATTTTTGGTTCCTTCTTTCAACGTACATCACCTCATATTTATCAGGGTTACTATCCATCTGACCATCTGACCATTCCATCTGCATCTTCCTGTAACATAAGGCCTTCCTCCTCACTGCCAACCACACGGCCAATCTTTGTGTCAAATACAAACTTAATTATCACACTCTCCCATCCCCCTACACATTCACATCTGGATCATTTATGAATGCCACAAATAATAAGGTACACAGCACTGATCCCTGTTGTACACCAGGGGACAGTGGTCTCCAGTCACACAAATAGTCTTTTTACCTCCACCCTCTGTCTCCTGCCAATAAGACAATGTTTGATGTCACTCACTAAGTTACCCTTGATATCATGACTTTAAAAAAAAATCAGTTTCCCATATGGTCTTTGTCAAAGGCCTTACTGAAAAAAACCATATAAACAACAAGCTCAAAAATATACAATAACATTCATTTGGTATGACTTCCCTCTAATGATGTCATGCAGATTATCCTTAATTAAACCTAAATAGAGATCAATTTTCTCCTTTCCTATTTTCTCCAAAACGTACCCTAATACTGATATAATACGTACTGGTTTACAGTTCTCCGTACTATTTCCACCATCCTTCCTGTAATGTGGGACCGCATTAGTTGTTCTCCAGTCATCTGGCATCTCCAACTTCCCTGTGGCCAGATTCGAATTAAAAATTTGAGTCAAGGCCTTTTGTCCCTTGTCTCTAACAGCAGCCTGTGATACAACTCAACCAGGCCTGGCAATCAGTCCAATTTTGTACCAGCCAAACCCTCCGATCTCTGCTCACATCTTATATCAGTCTGTTTAAGATCTTCCCAATCCATCTTCTTGAATTCTGTCCCTGCAATCTCCTTCTCCGAAGTAAAACAGATATAGAGCTCTCATGTAGAAATCGATCAATGTTCTCCAGCTTCACACACAGAGTGCTCCCTTGGTCTCTAATGGGCCCTAGTTGTCTTCTGGTTATTCTGTTCTGATTGCTGTACGTGGAGAACATCTTGGGATTCTCCCTAACCTTGCCTGGCAACACATCTCCCTGCCCCTGCGTCAGTCTGTCTCTCCATATGTACGTTCTCTGCTTCACTGCATTCTCCTTTCATTTTGGCAATCACTGGAGAACACAAACTGAGTTTCTCCATCAGTTAATCTTGCCTCTAGTAAGATAGGCAAAAAAGTAACTGTTTAGTTTCTCTGCAATTTCCTAGTTCTCTGCAAGAAATTATCTTTTGTGGATATTCACCATTCCACATGTGTCCTTGCCTTCACTTTCCCATCAAGTATCAAGAGAAGCGTTTGATCATCCTTATGCTTCTTGTATATTTGCATTCTATTTTAAGTTTCCTCATCAGTTCATTGGTCCTCAAATGTCTCTGACATATCCCCCACTCAACCATTACCACCGAGCCAGTAAAAATCAACCACCCAACTATTCTGATCCCATTTTTCAGCACTTGCCCTTTGGCATCACAGCTGGATAATGCCAGGACAGTGAGTATTCACCAACGTGATGTCCTGTGCATGGGCACACTGTAACATTAATGTAGTGAGAGCTCCTTCAGTTCCTCTAGCTCTCCTCATTGACATGGGGACCCCACACAGGCATGTACATCACTGGAAATACTGCTATATTGAGAAAACACGGATACATACGTCACCTCTCTGCTGAGAGAAAAAACATTCATCTCATCCTCAGTATATATCCTCTGTCACCGAATGGTGACATTGATGTTGAGATGTTGGGAGATGATGAATGTGTCAACCACTCCAGCATGGGAAGTTCAGGATCATAGAAGCTGAATGAAACAGTGACCCTCACAGCCACTGGCAGCGCCATCCTCCCCCTGGTATGAAGCTGCAGTCGTATTGAAGGAGCCGACACCGCTTTATGACTAGCTCCTTGTTCAGTCAGGGACCCCTCACACTCTGCTCCTGGGTTAAGTGGAGCTTGGGAAGTTGTTCCTGGAAAACCCGGTGTGGATCCAGCAGACCCCTTTCCCCAGACACACTCACTCCATGGTTTCAGAGCTTCCCCTCTCTACAGCCTCTGCTCCATTTGTTGTTCATGTTACAGACCCAGATGTAGTAACTAAGTCCCCAGGCTCCATCCAGAGTTGGGTCACCAAATCCCCAGGTCTCCCTGAATGTCTGAAGTAGCTCACAGCACAATGTCCAGCGCCTCCACTAACTTTGCAATAACAGGAGTCAGAAAGAATATCCTCAGCTACAAGTATTATGGACATGGTCGGACTCATAGAAGGTAGAACATAGAACATAGAAAAATACAGCGCAGTAAAGGCCCTTCGGCCCTCGATGTTGCGCCGACAGAAGCCTACCTAACCTACACTAGCCCAACAACCTCCATATGCTTGTCCAATGCCCGCTTAAATGACCATAAAGAGGGAGAGTCCACCACTGCTACTGGCAGGGCATTCCATGAACTCACAACCCGCTGAGTAAAAAATCTACCCCTAACATCTGTCCTATACCTACCACCCCTTAATTTAAAGCTGTGTCCCCTAGTAACAGCTGACTCCATACGTGGAAAAAGGTTCACACTGTCAACCCTATCTAAACCCCTAATCATCTTGTACACCTCTATCAAATCACCCCTAAACCTTCTTTTCTCCAATGAGAAAAGTCCCAAGTGCCTCAGCCTTTCCACATACTATATTCCTACCATGCCAGGCAACATCCTGGTAAACCTCCTCTGCACTCGTTCCAATGCCTCCACATCCTTCCTATAGTATGGCGAACAAAACTGCACAAAATACTCCAGATGAGGCCGCACCAGAGTCTTATACAACTGCAACATGACCTCAGGACTCCGGAACTCAATTCCTCTACCAATAAAAGCCAGTACGCCATATGCCTTCTTCACAGCACTATTTACCTGGGTGGCAACTTTCAAAGATCTGTGTACATGGACACCAAGATCCTTCTGATCATCCACACTACCAAGTAGTCTACCATTAGCCCAGTAATCCATCTTCTTGTTACTCCTACCAAAGTGAATGACTTCACACTTCGCTACATTGAATTCCATTTGCCACCTTACTGCCCAGCTCTGCAACTTATCTATATCCTGCTGTAACCTGCCACATCCTTCTTCGCTGTCCACAACTCCACCGACTTTTGTGTCATCCGCAAACTTGCTCACCCAGCCTTCAAGCCCCTCCTCCAGGTCATTTATAAAAATGACAAACAGCAATGGTCCCAAAACAGATCCTTGTGGAACACCGCTAGTAACTGTGCTCCAAGATGAACCTATACCATCAACTACTACCCTCTGTCTCCTTCCAGCCAGCCAATTCCTAGTCCAAACCTCTAATGCACCCTCAATGCCATACCTCCGTAGTTTTTGCATTAGCCTGCCATGAGGTACCTTATCTAACGCCTTGCTAAAATCCATATACACCACATCACTGCTTTACCCTCGTCCACTTCCTTGGTCACCTTCGCAAGGAATTTAATAAGGTTTGTGAGGCATGACCTGCTCTTCACAAAACCATGCTGACTATCCTTGATCACATTATTCCTATCCAGATGTTCATAAATCCTATTCCTTACAATTCTCTCTAAGACTTTGCCCACAACGAAGTGAGATTCACTGGCCTATAATTATTCGGGCTATCCCTGCCCCCCTGCTTGAACAAGGGGACCACATTCGCTATCCTCCAGTCTTCTGGCACTATTCCTGTAGACAACGACATAAAAATCAAGGACAATGGCTCCGGTATCTCCTCCCTAGCTTCCCAGAGGATCCTAGGATAAATGCCATCAGGCCCAGGGGACTTATCTATTTTCATCCTTTCCATTATTCCACAGACCTCTTCCCTACGTACCTCAAGGCCATCCATTCTAATCACTTGTGACTCAATATTCACATCAGCAACAGTATCCTGTTCCTGAATGAATACTGACGAAAAGTATTGATTTAGTGTCTCACCAATCTCCTCCGCCTCCACACACAACTTCCCACTACTATCCTTGACTGGACCGATACCTACCCTAGTCATCCTTTTATTCCTGACATACCTATAGAAAGCCTTTGGGTTTTCCCTAATCCTACCAACTAAGGACTTTTCATGTCCCCTTCTCGCTGCTCTTAGCTCTCTCTTTAGATCCTTCCTGGCTACCTTATAACTCTCAATCGCCCCAACTGAACCTTCACACGTTATCTTTACATAGGCCACCCTCTTCCCTTTCACAAGGAATTCCAATTCCTTATTAAACCACGGCTCCCTCACAAGACCCTTTACTCCCTGCCTGACAGGTACATACTTACCAAAGACACCCATTAGCTGTTTCTTGAACAATCTCCTCATATCATTTGTGTTCTTTCCTTGAAGCCTATTTTTCCAATCCACACATCCTAAGTCATGCCTCCCCGCATCATAATTTCCCTGCCCCCAGCTATAACTGTTGCCTTGCAGTGCACACTTATCCTTCTCCATCACTAGAGTAAAAGTCACCGAGTTGTGGTCACTGCCCCCGAAGTGCTCACCTACCTCCAAATCTAACACCTGGCCTGGTTCATTACCTAGAACCAAATCCAGTATAGCCTCACCTCTTGTTGGTCTGTCTACATATTGTGTCAGGAAACCCTCCTGCACACATTGGACAAACACCGACCCATCTAACGAACTCGAGCTATAGCTTTCCCAGTCAATATCTGGGACTCTTTTGACTCCGTCAAAATATTTTAAGAAGGCAGCCTGGAACCTAACGTTTCCTTTATTACGACGTAGATGCGAACTATTTGTTCCAGATGTTGCAACTGTTCAACCCACTCAATGTTAAGCAAAATGCAATCCATTCAAATGCTCCAATTAAAACACAATCAAAGAGAAGAACAATTGGGGAGAGCTTCTCTACTGGAACAACGATGCAAACAATAGATACGGTGCCTTCTACTAATTAACTGCGCTAATACGGAACATCCCATAAACACACCCCCGGCATAAAGATAAATTCAAACACAGAATCTTCTGTGCAGTTCTCCAATCCAAGGAAGAAGCAACTTTAAGAGAGTTTTCAGAGAGAATAGCAACTGGGATCATGTATTGAAACTTCCACCCTTCTGGAAGCCTAAGCAGATTTTGAATGCTGCAGCAAAAACAAAACGAGAAGACCTGGTCTGAGAGAGCTGGCCACTGCCCTACCATTGTTACCAACCTTTTAGTAAAGCCTAAAGGCCTTCTCAGTTATTTACTTAAGCTATTTTCAGGTGGCAGTTCGGCAGCTCTGCCGCTAAGACGTCTCCTAAAAAAAAACAAGAGAAAATATCCTTTTTAACGTGACAGCACCGTCACAACGTTCCGTTTGAAAAAAGAAACACCAATATACAAAGAAGGCCTCATTTTAAACTCTTTATTTTTCCTGTTTTTGTTGAGTACAATACATATATATTGCATTGACACTAAGCATGCAAACATTCACAACCCCATTCTATTTCAATCAGTTTACTTCTGCTACAGAACGTCTCAGTTTTTCTTCATTCTAGTCTCGACAACTTGGCAGCAAGTACGGTTTGTTGTCCTGTCATCTGTGTAAGTTGGAATTGAATGTAAGTTGGAAGGTTTTGTAGACTGGAAGTTTTTTTTTCCCTAAATTCCTCTAAAAATGTTCAGATGTTGTGATCAGTACAGAGATTTGTCTCAGACACGTTATAGCCAATGTAAATGCTGAAATGTTGTAACGCCAACACCAATCTCAAGGCCTCCTTCCCAGTTGTGAAATATTTCTTCTGAACCCTCTCCTGCTTAATAATATCAAGGACAATAATATCAAAGTGAATAGTCGAGGTATTTTCTAAGGGTATGGGGAGTCCAAAACTAGTGGACATAGTTTTAAGGTTATAGGGGAAAAATTTAAAAGTGACGTAAGGGGCAGCTTTTTCACCCAGAGGGTGGTGTGCCAATGGAATGAGCGGGCAGGGTGACCAGACTGGATAGCGTGTTCCAGAAGAGGTTTCACCAATATCCTGTATAACCTCAACATGACGTCCGAATTCTGATACTCAAAGGTCTGACAAGTATGCTGAACATACTTTTGACCACACTATCTTTTTGAGATGCAAACTTTAAAGAATTGTACTTGACGGCCTAGTTCACTGTCCTACAACAATGCCAAAGATCCTACTTTTAATTGTATAGGCCCTGCTCTTGTTTGATTTACTAAATCCAATTCCTCGCATGAATACAATCTAAACACCATCTGCCATTCCTCAGCCCAGTGATATTACTACCTCCTCACCTTCCCTGTTTAATTTGAAAATTCCCTCCCCATCTCCAGGAGGCCTGCACACTCTGACCTTGATTTTCACAAAGACCCTGAGCTTGGTTTACCTTGTGTGGTTAGGGGGATAAGGGATTGATTGCAGACAAAGTCAGTGGGGAGGAGAGGCTGGACAGTAATCAGCGGCCTGGTATCATTTCATGGTTTTAGGAAGAGAGCAGTCACACACGTTTTTGGTGGGTAATGCTGGTTAGTGCTTTGGGGCCAGAAATTATGCTCTTTCTCCGTCTCTGGTGTTCAGTAATAAATATCTATTTGAGACCCTTCATTGTGCAGAGTGTGTCTGCAGGAATTATTTCCCTAATATTGTAGACTACAGATAAAGCAATTAAAGGTGTCATAGTTAATTTTGATGGCACTCAACATCCTACAGTTGAGACAAATGTCTTGCACTTGTTTAACAATACGAAGCGTTTTGTATAGTTCAGCAATGCTAACCTGATTATAATAAATCCATACCGAGCTGAAAGCTGGCACTTAACATATGACCCAAAATCTGGGTATGGTAGTGTAGTGCGTAGTGTCCCTGCCTCTGAGCCAGAGCTCTCGATTTGATTCCAGTTCCTGAACTTGTGTGGTAATGTTCCTATCTCTGGACTAAATGGTCTGAATTCAAGTTCTGCCTGTTGTAGACGTATGTCACAGCGTGTCAGAACAGACTGATGAACAAACACACAGGAGAATAATGTTACAGCTTTATGGGTATTGAAGAGGAGTGCTAGTGTCCTGCCTCCAGGCACAAAGGCCTTGGTGTAAAGCTACAGAAGTGTCTCAGGATGCATCTGAACAAAATGATTAAAATGGTTTTAGAATTGTGACCTGATGGAGACAGATGAGGTGTCAGTATTGAATTTGAGAATTTAGGCCCAGGATGACTGAAAACACAGCCATTCGTGTTGATTGGAGTCACATTTCGTAGCATAAGATGTTTATAAAATCGGAACGTTCATGGATAGGGTGAGTAGTCAGAGTTTTCCCCCAGGTTAGGAGCGTCCAAAACCAGAGGGCATTGGTTGAAAGTGAGAGGGGAAAGATTTTGAAGAGGCCTAAAGGGCATCTTTTCATGCAGAGGGTGGTGTGCGTATGGAATGAGCGGCCACAGGAATGACGGAGGCTGGAAAAAACTACCACATGTAAAAGGCATCTGGATGCTGACAGACCTGCCGAGGTTTTCCAACAATTTCTGTCTTTGTTACAAAATGCATTCATTTTAACACAGGTATTCTGAATACATTAAACATTTTATTTTTTAATGACGCAGAGATATCTAAACATATCTTCAAATCGACCGAGACCATTTTCTGCTAAGGGTATGGCTCTGTGTATGTTAATGGCAATGATGCACCTGCATGGAACAGGGAATGTGATGGAGACATAGTTTGGACAATGTACAAGGAGACCTCACATGGTCCAGTTTGGGAGAGGATGACATTACTGTGTGATTCAACTCAGAGAGGGAGAAAATATAATCTGCCCGAGAACGAACAGACTATTGAATTCTCTCTCCTTCATTGTTCTTCATCACAGCAATGCGTGCAAACGGTAAAAAAGCTCCACAGTCATCGTTACCATTCTTATTTTTGTAGAATTCCTGAAGTGTGAAAACAGGCCCTTCATCCCAACAAGTCTATACAACTTTCCAAAGAGTAACTTCCG
Organism: Chiloscyllium punctatum; assembly: GCF_047496795.1. Lineage (NCBI taxonomy): Eukaryota > Metazoa > Chordata > Chondrichthyes > Orectolobiformes > Hemiscylliidae > Chiloscyllium > Chiloscyllium punctatum. Next base: position 43,275,940 of record NC_092751.1, on the reverse strand, counting down.
CAGACCCGTTCCCTTACTTTTACCCCTGACTAATGCGCCTAACCTAGAAATTCCTGAACACTATGGACAATTTAGCATGAACACTCCACCTAACCTGCACAGCTTTGGCCTGTGGGAGGAAACTGGAGCATTGATTAGAAGCTCATACAGACAAGGGGAGAATATGAAAACCCCACACAGAGAGTCACCCGACCCTGCAATCGAACGCAAGTCCCTGGTGCTCTGAGCCACTGTGCTACCCTTTGGGCAATCCTGACCAGAATTCATTGCAATCTCCTCACTGCCGAATGCAAAGGGAATTCAGTGAAATCCGACTGCTCCAGGATGAAATCCCATTATTCGCAGTTTGTGTGAGCAGAATATCTTCAGAAGCAGAATAACATTTGGGTCAATCTCTCAATTTTTCCTTTCGTCATGAGTTAGACTAATATGTCGACAACGTTCTTTCAACTTGAACTTGCAGAGCTTTTGTTTATCGGTTGTGTGTGTGTGCGTGTGTGTGTGTGTGTGTGTGATTGCACGCGCACACGTGCGCCAGTGTTTTTAGAAAGGGAGATATCGATTCTTTATTTGCATTATCCAAACAGATTGCCATTCATCTTTCCCTCGTAGTTTGAGTAACATTGCTCTTGATCATAAACGTGCTATTTTAGCAGATTAAAGAAACTAGCCTGACGTGTTCCTAAAACTGACACTGACCCAGTCTGAGACTGATATCACCAACCTGGTTACATTTAACATTTGTTGCGAGCAGTGGAGGAGTGGGACGAGAAAGGAAACAGTGACCCAAAAAGTCGGGGAACTATAGACCGGTGAGCCTGATGTCAGTGGTGAATAGGTTGTTGGTGGGGATTCTGAGGGATGGGATTGATATACGTTTGGGAAGCCAAGGGCTGATCAGGGTAGACAACGTGACTTCCTGCATGGGGAATCATGTCTCATTAATTTGATTGAGTTTTTTGAAGAGGTGACAAAGAAGATTGATGAAGGCAGTTTGGTAGACATTGTCTATATGGACCTCAGCAAGGTGTTCGTAACATTTCGATTGGTAGACAGATTAGTACGTTTCGGTCACATGGGATACAGGGGAAGCTAGTTACAATTGGCTTGAAGGAAGAGGGATATTTTTCAGACTTGAGGCTTGTGAGCAGCTGTGTACTGTAAGAATCAGTACTGAGTTCACTGCATTTCATCATTTATGTAAAGGATTTGGATGTGAATATCGGGGCCATAGTTAGTAAATGTACAGATTACATCAGAAAGGTGGTGTAGTAGATTACCTAAGAGTACAACGAGGCCACAGTTAGATGGGACAAAGGGGCAAGGACTGACAGATGAAGTTTAAATTAGATAAATTTCATTTTGGGAAGGCAAATCAGGGCAGAAGTTATGCACTTAATGGTAAAGTCCTGGGGAGTGTTGTGAAACAAAGGGACTAGGGCTGCAGGTACATTGTTCCTTGAAAGTGGAGTCGCAGGTCGACAAACTGGTGCAGAACACATTTGGCACATTTGCCTTAATCAGTCAGAGCATTGAGTATAGGAGTTGTGGTGGCATGTTGCATCTGTACAGGATGTTGGTGAGGCTATTTTAAGAATACTGTGTACAATTCGATTGTCTGCAGAAAAGATTTACACAGATGTTCCAGAACTGAAGTTTTGAGCTTCAGGGAGTGGTTGATTTGGTTGAGGTGCTTTCTCCTCAGAGGCTGAGGGGTGACATATTAGAGGTTTATAAAATTATCAGGGGTATGGATATTCTGAATCGCCATGTTCTGATCCCAGGATAGGGCAGTCCAGAACAAAAGGAGATAGGTTGAAGGCGAGAGGGCGAATGATTTAGAAGGGACCTGAAGTTAAACGTTTCACACAGAGAGTATTGTGTGTACAGAAAGTGCTGTCAGAGGAAGTGGTCAAAGGGGGTTCAATCAAACATTTAAAAAGGGTCTGGTAAAGGAGGAATATTGGCCAAATGCTGGCAGATGGGACTAAATCAGATTTGATAACTGATCGGAGTGAACAGATTGGATTAACGGGTCTGTTTCCTTTCTGCATGACTCTCTGATTCTATAAGAGGGAAGATAAAAAATTCTGAAAGGAACTTTCACGATGGAATTCTCTTCACTGGAAGTTTTTATTGTGCTTCTATGTTCTCATGGGCTCAAGGCTGCGTTAGTTAATTATTTGACAGGCAAGTGAGGCACAGATATTTGGACACAGAAAGGAAAGTGGTGCTGAGACCATAACTTGATCAACCACAATTTTAGTGTCTGGAGGAGAAGGCTCAAAGTATCTAATGGCTCGCTCCTGCTCCTCAGTCCCATGTCTCTGTGTTCCATTCAGCCCCTCAAACCTGCTAGGCAGGAGCAGGTGGAGGCTACTTACAACTATAACCTGGTGCATCAGCCCTTCAAGGCTGTCACCACGCTTTGAAGTGATTTTGGAAATGTAATTGGAAAACCCAGGTTGGGTATGAAAGAGGCCCGTCATCTCTCTTTATAGAGCTTCCCGTCTCTGAAACTTGTGTTTCATTTGTTGATCATGTTGTAGACCCAGATTCGGTGTGAATGCTGACCCAATACCTCACCCAGTGATGGCTCACAGAATCCTCTGGCCTCCTGACTGCAATATGCAGTAATTGCACATGCATGAAAATTACACCCACTAACATTCCAATTACAGAATGTGAGAACATCAGAAACAGGAGCAGGGCGTTCAGTCCCCAAGCCTGCCTTGTCCTTCACTAAGATCGTGGTTGATTTGCTCTTGGTCGCAAATCCTCTTTCATACTCAATTCTTCATAGCCCTCAACTCTCCGACAGGTCAATATTCATCTACCTCCTCTTCAAATACTTTCAGTCATCTAAGTCCCCGAACACCCTTGAGGAGAAAAATCCTGACATTCAATGCCACCTGTTTGAAGAAAACACTTGCTGCTCCTCTATCATGGCTTATTAATATGAACAAAAGAGATTGACACAAGGGGTTAGGTAAAAATGACTGGCCCTGATATCAAGGCAGTGGTTGACTTCTGTTGATATCAAGGAGCTTAACAAAACTGGACTTAGTGGGAATCAGAGTAAACTCTCCAGTATTTGAAATCAAACATGGCACAAAGGAAGATGTTCATCATCTCAGTCCTGGGTCAGCTCTGTGGGAGATCCTCAGGGTAGCTTCCTCTTCACATCAATGTCTCCCCACCCCCACTATCACCCTCCCCACCATAAGATCAGAAGTGGGGATGGTCACTGAAGATTCCACAATGTTCAGAATAATCTGACGCCCCCGTCAGGCCCTGAACTGGTCTGTTTCCATGTGCAGCAGGACACAAACTCTATTGAGGCTTATGCTTTTAAAGAATCAATAACATTCATGTAAAAAGATTGCCTGAGACTGCACATTGCCACAGTAAAATAAAAGTTCATTCCGCACCTCAAGCTGGTTTCACAGGAATATGAGGAAGTCATTCGGCCCATTCACACTATTGGAGAAGGGCAGGGACAGCCCTTTCAGTGCCTCCAGCCTATTACTCATGAAGAGATGGAGTCTAGTGTGATGGACCACACAAAAGCTCCTCAACAATATTTGAAGGCGTCGCCGAGACTCTAACGTTATCTTATTTTAAAGAAAATGTAAACTGTCCGTTCCAGATACAGTGTGACTGGTCAAACTACTCGGTGTGATGCAAAATGCCATTTACTTAAACACGAAAGATGAAATAAAACCAAAGAAAGAGGAATTTAGAATAACGTAATTCTACTGGACAAATTAACAGAATAACAGATCTAGGAACTATTACTAATTCAAGTTTATGAGAAGATTTGTAGCTCGGATGCTCGTTGTTGTGGTTCTGTTCGCCGAACTGGGAATTTGTGTTGAATACGTTTCATCCCCTGTCTCGGTGACACCCTCAGTGCTTGGGAGCCTCCTGTGAAGCGCTTCTGTGATCTTTCCTCCAGCATTTATAGTGGTTTGTATCTGCTGCTTCCGGTTGTCAGTTCCAGCTGTCCGCTGCATTGGCCGGTATATGGGGTCCAGGTCGATGTGCTTATTGATTGAATCTGAGGATGTCACCTAGACAGGGGATGAAATGTCTGCAACAAAAAATCCCAGCTCGGCGAAAAGAACCACAAAAACTATTACTAATGAACTGTTCCAATATAGGAAAATCCTTTAAACACAGCCCTTGGCAAAAAGGAAAATTCAAACACAGAATGTCACAAATATCTCTCCAACCCAGAAATTAAAAACTGCATCAAGAGAAATGTCAGCAAGGGTAGCTGCCAGGAGAAAGTCACTGAAGCTTCCAACTCTGTGGAGACCCCAATAGTTTCTGATGTTACTGACAAAGCAAAACCCGGAGATCCTAATATGTGAGAGCTGATCACACTCATTCAAGCTGCATTAAAATAAACCCAAGGCCTCCCTAGCTGTTACTCAAGTGGTCTTAACTAACCAGCTTTGTAACGATCGTTCAATCTCTCGCTTAAAAGAAACCAGAACAAAATAACCTCTTAAAGCTGCAGCATCATCACACTTGTCAGCACATTGAGCCGTTAAACAGGAACCAGGGATAACCCAGTCAGGCCTTTGGCCCAGCCCAATAAGACTCGGAAGAAGTCATTCAGTCCCTTGAGTCACTTTCACAGGAACAGTAGGAGGCCAATCCCACCTCAATGCACTTACACAGAGGCAGAATGAGGTAATTGATACTGATTCCTGATGAATAGCTTCTGCCCGGAACGTCGATTCACCTGCTGTGCTTTTCCAGCAAACGTTTGTCTACTCTGATCTCCAGCAACCGCAGTCCTCGCTGTTTCCTAATTGATGCTCTAATATAATGACCAAGTGGGGCAGAGGCTGCACAGACAGACTGCTCCACGTTGTTCCTCGTAGCTCCGTCGCTCATGAGACACACGTGGGACTTTAATGTAGTTTTCTAGTGGAGAGGAGGGAAGCCATATGTCTTGTTTGAAGTCACAAGAAGGCAATAATCATCTCTGACAAGACAGCCTGGTGTTCTCTATGGAGGGAGGAAGCTGGTGGGAATGGCTACCTGTTTCAGATGGAAGGTATTGTGGCTGCTGTTGCGAATTGTGAGCAACCTGACATTCAGTACGGGTTCACACACCGACAGCCCAATAACATGGGGCGAGTTAATTTAGGCATATAAACTATTAGGAAGGTCACGTTAGACTGATGAATGGACTATCTAAGATCAAATAATGCTGATCTTGTTCATGTTGACCTTGTCTAGTGCATGTCCTGTTCAGTGTAACCTGTATGTCTTACTCTGTCCAAGTATATTTCCACCCTATGATCTTTCTGGCCATGCTTACGATGATCTGTCTCCACTGCTCATAAATAAAGTGTTTCCCTGTCCTGAGGTACATGTGGCAATAAATCAAACCAATAAATCCTGGGTAAAGTATGGAATTTCTCACTCTATCAATGTGACTTTTGGAAATAAATTATCGCTGCCACTCCTCGTGTTTAACGTCACCATTTCTTCTTCTCTCAAAGTTCTACTAATTAAACAATCAGCTTCTTCACTCTATCCTCGTGATACCATCACGCATGTCTATGGTAAGGAGATCATTCGTTACAAAGGAGATCAAATCTGTAGAGAGTGTCCCAACCACTGTCTCAGCAAGGAACGACAACAGCAGGAAGATGGCATTACTTACGAACTTGAATCATCTTACAATGAAGGACAGCCTACCATTGACTGCACCCATTACTTACACAGGGTTTGATTTGGAGCAGTCAGCATCGACTTGTGAGTGGGAGATCATGCTTCCCAAATTTGTTAGAGTTCGTTGATGAAGTGACCAAGAAGGTTGATGAGGGCCGAACGGTAAACGTAGTCTCTATGGGTTTCAGTGAGGCCTTTGATATGTTTCCACATGTTCTGGAAGGTTCCATCACGTGGAATGCTGGGGGAACTGGCCAATTGAATACACAGTTGGCTTGATGGTAAGCAGGGGGTTTAATGGAAGAATGCTTGTCAGACTGGAGACTGGGTCCATTGCTGTTTATCATCTATGAATTGGTTGACAATGTACAAGGCATGATTAGTCAGTTTGCAGATGACACTAATATAATTGGTAGTGTGATCAGTGAGGACGTTTATCAGAAATTGCAGCAGGACCTTAATCAGGTAGGGAAGTGGGCAGACAAATGGCAAATAGAATTTAATATAGATGCATGATGTCTTGCATTTTGGAAACTGAACTCAAGGTAGCAGGTTCATGGTGAATGGGAGGACCTTAAGGGGTGTAGTGGGCAGAGAGACCTTGGCGTTCAGGTGCACGGTTCTCTGAGAGTGGAGTTACAGGTAGACAAGGCAGTGAAGAAGGCATTTGACACACTGACCTTCAACAGGCCGGATATTGAGTATGGAAGTTGGGAATTTATGCTGCAGTTATACAGAACTTTGGTAAGGCCGCACTTGGAGCATTCTGTTCAGTTTTTGACACGTTGTATTAGGGAGCGTTTAATGAAATTAGAAAGCGTGCAGAAGAAATTAACATGGATGTTGCCAGGACCCAATGGTCTGAGTTATAGGGAGACGTTGGACAAGCGAGGACCTTTTCTATAGAGTGTAGGAGACTGAGGGGGGACCTTATAAAGCTGTATAGGATCATGAGGGGTATGGATAGGGCGACTGCTCTCAGTCTTTTTCCAAGGTTTAGAGAATTGAGGATTAGATGGGATCAGTTTACATTGAGAAAGGAAGGAATAAAAGGGAATCTGAGGGACCACTTCTTTACACAGAAGGCTGGTACATGGATGAGCTGCCAGCAGATGAGGTTGAGGGTGGTATATTAACAACATTTTAAAAGCATTTGGATAAATATGTGGATGGGAAAGGACGAGAAGGATATGGGCCAAATGCAGAGAAATGGGGTTAGCTTGGATGTTCATTTCCAAGGTGGAATCAAACCTCTCTGTTAATTCAAACCAAACACCCAGAAAAGCTGGCCTCACCTCGTAATCTGTTAAAATATGAGTGACACAGATCTCCTACATTCCACTATTTAAACAAACATTCAAAAATTAGTTTGTTAACGTCAAGAGTGAACACTAAATAACAGCTGTTCAAAAATACAAGACCATCTTTTCTGAGCTACTTGCTATCTGTTTCCAACTCCATAAAAATATGCTGTTCTACCAACCCACATATTAAACCTTGCAATCGCAAGACCATACAGTCTCTATCTTCCCCGCTGTGTTCTCTCTTCCAGCCGCTGATCTCCCCGGGTCACGTTTTGTTTTACTGCAAGTAGGTTTGACATGAACATGTATCTTTGATAGAGAGTGCTTTTGAGAGGGACATTTAGCACTCCTGCTCTGCAGCAGTTACTCTGCTGTTGGATGGCAGTGGCTCTTCCCCATGTGTTTAAAATGCTGGGTTTATATCCTCCCCATGGTACAATAATTCTCATAATTTGATTGTTTTCCAGGTGTCGGAACAATAATATTCAAATTCAGTTGGCTTCTGGTATCCTGAGCATTATTTTAACTACTAATACGTCATCCCCACCTGCTTCACACTACGCTGTTTCAGAGTTTTTATCTGCCACCTGCTTGACTCAATGCTGTGCCCTCTTCAGGTGCTGTTGAGCTAACTCACCTACTCCATCTAATCTCTCCCTCACCTCACATACATAGTCCAAGTGTGAAATCTCCGACTTTGGTCCTGTCAATTTAGACTTAATTCAATTCAAAGGACTTCACTTCATGTACGAACATTAACTCAAAGGAAGTAAACTGAGTAGATTTATTTCGGGCATCTTCGATGATAAGCAATTTAATGTGACACCTTTGTCCCAATCATTTGGCCAATACTGACAGTACGTTGTTGACATGGTCTTCAGCGTATGATGCTAACTTTCCAATGCTCCATGGGATTCAGGATGGGACGCCCCTGATTTGAAGTGCTGTATGCCTAAGCTATCCATGACTTCCTAAAACAGCTGAGCAGTAAAATGAGACCCTCGGTCTAACTGAATCTCTATGCGGAGCCCACAGCGAGTAAAACAAGCTACCAACTCCTGCACTTCCCTTTTTGCCTTAACACTCCATAATGGAATTGCCTCTGGAAATCTGATAGACACATCCATTATGCTCAGCAAATATTGGTTTCTTTTATTTTTATTTTAGAAAGGGGAGCTACACAATTAATCACAACCCACATGAAAGGGTCTTCAAATGCAGGAATTTGCAACAAAGGTGCTGGTTTTATTACTGCCTGTGACTTATCTACCATTTGGCATGTGTTACATGTACAACAAAAAATAACCACGTCCTTGTGCATTGCGGGCCAGTAGAATTGGTTATGTACTTTAGCCTGAGTTTTCCGTAAACTTAGGTGACCACCTGCAGTTAGTTGATGTGCTACCCGTAACACGGTATGCGACCAATAACACAATCTGGTGCACTTCGGCCCATTTCCCTTCTGTACTAACCTACCGTTTTTCTCCGTGTTCAGGTTTTACCTGCACCGTTACATCAAACAGGGGGTCAGTTCACTGAGCATCAACTCTTTTGTCTTTTTTTTCGTTTGTCCTTTCTGCTGTTAACTTATGACAGTGGGATCTTGTTACTACACTGTCTGGAAAATTCCTGGGTATATTTGCTTTAACTCCTCAGTCCCCTCGTTTTAATTTGAATTCTCCACCACAAGGGGTGACTCTCCCACCTTGGATCCTATTAAATCATTCACAAGAACACACTGCATTCCTGGGACTGACAATCTGTCACTCACTCTTACTGTTAGATCCCCAATCTTGATGTTTCTGTCCCCATCCTTAATTTCTGTCCTAATTCAACAAATTATCTCGCTCTTGAGTAACATGTCAGAAAGAGTGAAAATACAAATGGTTGGAGTGCCAGGCCTCTAGGAATTCTCTGGCATGTCTTTGCTTAGCCTGTCCCAGGATACATCCAACCACAACGCCCTAAACAAACACATAGATCTAGATACCATCTATCAACCTCTCAGAAAACGAACAGGAAATGACATCACCATAAACCCCAGGAACCCCATCCAGGACAAACATATAAATAGAAAGCAGGAGACAACAGCTTCGCTTCACTTGGAGGTCGCCACTGATGATGTTACCTAGCCAGGTAATGAAATGTCTAGATATCAATCCTACAGCTCAGCGAGCAAACCTACACCATAAACCTCAACCTGAACTACAAATTTTCACAAACCGTGCATTTGCAATTTAAGTCTTTTCAACTCGACTGCAGTTGCCTGTTTCTCTGACACACCAAAGTGCTTGACCAACTCCATTACAATTTCAGCTTTCCTTTTGTCCCTGGTTGAACCCAATTCTAACCTACTTGCTAATTCTAAATATATTCCGTCTTCTGCTTTTCTAAACTTCTTTGGCAAATTTGGGAACCTCTTTAGTAATATTATAAGCCATTTCTCTCAGTTTTAATTGAACCGACCACAAGTTAACAGAATTCAATTAATTTTCTCACCGGTTTTATTTGAAGATTTAGGTCAATAAATGCCACGTGTTGGAATCTGCTGGGACCTTTTGTACCCCCAATCTGTTCAAGTCGGTCCAAATCCCATACGGCGATGCTCCAAACTGTTATGACATCAATGTCGAACCCCTCTGTTAATTGAAACCACACACCCAGAAACGCTAATCTCACATCATAATCTTTTGAAAAGTGGGTGACAGAGAACTCCTAAATTCCACTAATTAATTAAAAACAACAATTTTTATGTATGCAAGTTAGCTTGCTGAACTTGAAGGTTTGTTTTCGGAAGTTTCATCACCATGACTAAGTGACATCATCAGTGAGGGTTTGCGCTGAAGCTCTGGTGGTATGTCCCGCCTCTCTATTTATAGGTCTTGGTTTCTTAAGGTGGGTGATGTCATTTCCAGTTCTCTTTATTACAAGATAAGATAGATAGGATATAAATTGATGTTTTTACTGATGGACCTCTGGTTACAATGCCATTTCTCTAAGAACGTCCTTGCGTGTTTTAGTATGTGTGTGTTGTTACAGTCGAAATGGGGCCCTTCTTTTTCTGTATTATGGAACATAGTGATAGTGGGTCGTGTCTTTCGGTGACCAGTTGGTGTTCATGTATCCTGGTAGCATGACAACAAGACCATTTCAATATCAGAAAAATGATTTTGTATACACTGTTTAATCAATGTGTGTGCAGATATTTTTCATGTGTGCACAACACATTCTAAATGAATAGCAGTTATCGAAAAATGATGCACATGATGTATAAAATAGAAGAAACATTACTTTGTGCTCATCTAATGTGATATGTTCCCCTTTTCTCAATGTTCCCTCCTTTTTCTGGAATTCTCTACACTATACTCTCATTCTTATCAGGATGTTTATTATAAATTCTTGCTTGTGGTATCGCAACGTATTTCAGTTAATCCATTTTCTACAGGGAATTCAATATATTGACCTGCAGAGTTCTTTCCAAAGCTAGTGTCTATCGTATTATCGGAGATTAAAATTCTGGCATCAGACCCAGCATTTGAACAGATTCCTCTGTTGTACATGTACTGTACAAAGGACTACAGCACACCGCAATTACCAAAACATTGAGGGATGTACATCTACTTCTTTAGATAATCAAGTTTTCTAATTTTTCACATTTCCTCGTCTATATCCTCTCTCTCATTCTCTCTTTGTATCTAGTTAAGAAATTTGCCAATTATTCTTTATGTCCCATCTCTCAAAAATTCTTCTTTCGTTTTATATCTATTGCTCTCTTTTTGAAGTAATGTGATTATAATTGAGCAATGTAACTACAAAGACACGAGGAAGGAGCTGGCCAAAGTAAATTGGAAGGGAAGCCGAGTAGGGAAGACCATGCAGCAGCAATGGCAGGAACTTATGCGGGATAATTCGGAGGGTATCAGAAACTCTCCCCAAAAAAGATGAAACGTACTCATGGGAGGATAAGCCAGCCATAAGGCATCAAAACAAAAGAGAAAACATACAATGTGGTGAAGATGATTGGGAATCCAAAGAGTGCCTTGGCTCTGAAAATACATAAGGCTGGTATCACTGACACTACAGGGCTCTTCATCATGGTCAGGGAGAGAACCAGAGGGAAACACATTCAATTTAAACACAGAAAATGGTATTACTCAAGGAAAACGATTCAGGTGAATTAAACAATTGAATTAAAATCAGTTATTTTTTTATGGATTGTGTCAGATTAGAAGCATGACCTCAGCTGAGTGAGAATTTGGAAATGAAAGTGTTACCACATCAGAAACCAGAGCTGGACACTGAGTACAGGGTTGATGGGTGAAAGAGTCTCGATGTGAACGAGGGGACAGACAACAGAGTTGCATTTCAGATAATGCAGCTCAAAACTGCGTATTCATGGAGTGCTGTAAACCACAATAGCAGGAGAAGCAGAACACCATTCAACCACCACCTGTCAAATTTTGACCAGGGATAATCTCCTTAGTCTGCCATTACAATCAACACGATCTATGTTTCAGCAATGACTGTGGGTGGACATGTCAGGGTCAGAACCATGTGAACCTAAACCTGATGCTAACCCATTAATGTTACTGCACCTGAGCAACAGATCTGATCGGAGCTTCGCAGTCCTGCCACATTCACTCATAAATGGTGATAGATGATTAAACAAATGACTGGAGGAAAGGGCTCAACAAACAACCCCATTGCAGATAATGGAACAGACCAACGCATCAGTGTAAAAGACAAAAATGTAGTATCTGCCTGATCCTCAGCCAGAAGTGTTGAATCGATGATCCACTTCACCATCGCCATGATGCCCGCAGAATCACAGATGCCATTCTTTAATCAATTCTATTCGATGCACGTGAGATGAAGAAACATCTGAGCACAGTAGATACGACAAAGGCAATGGGACCTGACCCCATTCCTGAAATAGGACTGAAGACTTGTGCTGCACAACAAGCTGTGTCCCTGGGAAGCTGTTTCATTCCAGCTCCAACTCTGACATCTCCTTGGCAATGTGGAAAATTACTCAGCTATGGCCAGTCCCCTCAGAGGAGAATAATTACAATCTGACCATTTACCACCCCCTCAGTCCCATTACGGCAGTCAAGTTAATGGGAGTTCTTTTTGACAGAGCTGTCAAGCAGCACAGAAAAAAACCTGATCAGTGTGGTTTCTGATAGGTCCCCATGTGGAGCTGGTGCTGTTGTGGAAACGTCACTGGATTACTAATGCTCTGGCAGCTGGTGGAAGTTCAAAACAATTAATAACATAGCTGACAAATTACTACTCCTTCAGTACAGTCACAATAGACAAATTGGTGGGAATTATTTTTGACAGAGCTGTCAAGCCGCACAGGAATAACCTGCACAGTGTGGTTTCCGATAGGTCCCCATGCGGAGATGGTGCTAATGTGGAGATGTCGCTGGATTACTAATCCAGACCAGACAAATGCTCTGGCAGATTCTGGAAGTTAAAAATAATTAATAAAATATTAAGATGCAAAATCTGGTGTCAGTAACAGTGACCTTGAAGCCAATGTTGATTGTAAACATCGATCTCCTTCCCCAATGTACTTTCAGGAAGTGAATCTCCCGTGCTTTCCTGGTCTGGCCTAAAAGTGACTCCAGACGCACAGACATGTGATACACTCTTCAATGGTCTCTGAATCGGCCAAGCAAAACACTGTATTGTATCAAACTGTTCCGAGGTCTTAAAGGATAAAACCAGACAGAACACCCGACAGCAGCCTCGGTACTGGAAAAGGGAACGGTAAACAATCCTGTCGCCCCTGCAGAGACCTCCTTCCTAACATCTGAGAGTTTGTGACAATTTTCCCACAGACTACACAGAAACGCCGGTAAAGGAGGACGACAGTGAAGGAACGCTGATATATTTCCAAGTCAGGGTGGTGATTGGCTTGGAGGGGAACTTGAAGATGGTGGTGTTCCCATACAGCTGCTGTTCTTGTCCTTCTGGATAGACGTGGTCATGAGTTGGGAAGATGGTGCTGAGGATCTTTGGTGAATCATTTCAGTGCAACTTGTAGATAGTAAAAGTCTGCTGCTGAGCGTTGATGGTGGAGCATTGCGGATGAAACGACACTCAAACTCGTTGCTTTGTCCTGGATGGTATCAAGCTTCTTGATGTTGCTGGGGCTACAATCATCCAGGAAAATCGGGAGTACTCTATAACACCTCTGACTAATGCATTGTAGATGGTGGACAGACTTTTGGAAGTCAGGATGTGAGTTACTCGCCGCAGTATTCATAGCTTCTGACCTGCTCTTGCAGTTACTGTGGGCGAGTCCAGTGAGTTTCTGAGCAATGATTAACCCCCAGGATTTTGATACTGGGGGATTCAGTGATAGTAGCACCATTGAATGCCAAGGGGCAGTTTTTAGATTGGAGTTTAGTGGTGATGGTCAGAGTCTGGCATTTGTGTGGCGTCAATATTACGTGCCACTTGTCAGCCTGGATACTGTCCAGATATTGTCGCATGTGGACATGGATTACTTCAGTATCTGTGGAGCCACAAATGTTGCTGAACATTGTGCAATCATTGGCGAGCATCCCCACTTCTGACATTATAATCGATGCAAGCCATTGATGAAGCAGTCCTGAAGACGCTTGGGCCTAAACCACTGCCCGAGGAATTCCTACAGACTTGTCCTGGAGCTGAGTTGACTGACCTTCATCAGCCATGACCATCTTCCTACGTGTCAGGTGTGATTCGTACCAGCGGGGAGTTTGACCCGGATACCCATTGATTGCAGTTTTGCTAAGGCCACTTGATGTCACACTTGGTCGAAGGCAGCTTTGATTTAAAGCCCCTGTCTCTCTCCCCCCACCTTTGGAATTCAGCTCTTTTGTCCATGTTTGAGATAATGAGGTCAGGAGGTGAGTGGCTGTGGTGGATTCAAACTGGCGTCATTGACCAGGTTATTGCTGAGCAGGTGCTGCTTGAAAGGACTGACACCTTCCATCACTTTACTAACGATTGCGGGTAGACTGATGGGTTGGTAATTGGCTTGATTGGATTTGTTCTGCTTTTTATGTATAGGAGATACTTGGGTATTTTTCCACACAATCAGGTAAATGTTTTTGTTGCAACTGTATGGGAACTGCTTGGCTAGGGATGTGGCAAGTTCTCGAGCACAAGTTTTCAGCACTATAGCCAGAATGTAGTCAGGGTATGTACCCTTTGAAGTATCCAGTGTCTACAACCGTTTCTGGACATCGCGTGGACTAAATGGAATTGCTGATGACTGGTAACTGAATTACTGAGGAACACTGAAGGAGGCCAAGATGGATCATTCACTCAGCATTTCTGACTGAAGATTGTTGTGAATGCATCAACCTTATCTTTTGCACTGAAGTGCTGGGCTATTGCATCATTAAGGATGGGGATATTTGTGGAATATCCTCCTCCAATGACTTGTTTGATTGTCCCTGCCATTCCTCGACGAGATGTGAAAGAACTGCAGATCTTCGATCTGATCCGTTGCTTTTGGGATCACATAGCTCTCTCTATTACTGATTGCTTATGCTGTTTGGCGCACAAGTTGTCCTGTGTGGTAGTTTCGTCAGGCTGACACATCATTTTTAGGAATGCCTGGTGCTGCTCCTGCCATCCTGCACACTCCATTGAACCAGGGCTGATCCTCTGGCTTGATGGTAATTGTTGCAAGGGGGATGTGCCAGGCCATGAGGTTGTACAATTGATGACTCACAACACCTTATGGAAACCCAGAATTGAACTGCTAGATCTGTTCGAAGTCTGTCCTATTTAGTACGGTGACAGTGCCACCCAATATGATGGAGGCTATTCTCAATGTGAAGGTGTGACTTTGTCTCCATAATGACTATGCGGTGGTCACTCTTACAGATACTGTCATGGAGAGATACTTCTGCAACTGACAGATTAGTACTGATGACGTCAAATATGTCTCTTCCCTCTTGTTAGTTCCTTCACCAACTGTGGCAGACCCAGTCTAGCAGTTATATCCTTTAGAACCCCACCAGCTCGATCAGTAATGCTGCAGCTGAGCCCCACGTTGTCGTGGACATTGAAATCCCCCACCCAGAGCACAAATTTGTGTCCTTGCTACGCTCAGGGCTTCCTCCAAGTGTTGTTCAGCATGGAAGAGTACTGATTCATCAGTTAAGAGAGGTTGGTACATCGTAATCAGTAGGAGGTTTTCTTTCCCATAGGCAAACTAACACCATAAGACTTCATGGGATTCACTGTTGAGGACTCCCAGAGCAATTCCCTCCCAATTGCATCCGATTGCGCTGCCACTTCTGCTGTGTCTGTTCTAAGTTTGTGAGAAGATTTGTGGCTCGGGTGCTCGTTCTTTTGGTTCTGTTCGCCGAGCTGGGAATTTGTGTTGCAGATGTTTCATCCCCTGTCTAGGTGACATCCTCAGTGCTTGGGATTCTCCTGTGATGCGCTTCTGTGATCTTTCCTCCGGCATTTATAGTGATTTGTATTTGCCGCTTCCGGCTGTCAGTTCCAGCTGTCCGCTGCAGTGGTTGGTATATTGGGTCCAGATCGATGTGCTTATTGGTTGAATCTGTGGATGAGTGTCATGCCTCTAGGAATTCCCTGGCTGTTCTCTGTCTCTTCTGCTGGTGAGACAGGAAATATCCGGGGAAGGTGATGGGGTGTCTGGGATATAGTCATACTCACTGAATCGTACCTTACAGACAATGTCAGGTTGTTGCTTGACGAGTCTGGTTATTTCGATTCACTGTTTCCTGCCAGCTGTCCCATTCTAGAAACATGGCCATATATTCGCCCCAATCCACTCAGATTTTATTTTGCAAACTAGCTTTCCCAAAACTTTCCTGAAAAACCAAATACTT
Organism: Chiloscyllium punctatum; assembly: GCF_047496795.1. NCBI lineage: Eukaryota > Metazoa > Chordata > Chondrichthyes > Orectolobiformes > Hemiscylliidae > Chiloscyllium > Chiloscyllium punctatum. The sequence continues at coordinate 43,260,072 of NC_092751.1, read as the reverse complement.
GTCTCCCAGACCATTTCGTAAACATCATCCCCATTTCCTCAATCCGTGTTACTGTTGTTTCTGACCATTACTTTCAGTCCCAATAATTTCTCTTAAATCATTTATTTACTATGTTCTATGTTCCATGTACTAGAACCCTTTTCCACACCCGAATTGGTTTTTCTCGTATTGTTAGAAAGTTCTGTGAAGACAGAACTGAAGTTTCATAGTACTGCCATTTCCCTGTTCTCCATTGCCCATTCTCTGGTTTGATTGTAAGGAAGCTGCACTTATTTTCTCATACTTTTCACATTGACATGATTTGACAAGCTATTACAGTTCACTCTTATAACCCTTGTGAATATACTCTTCAGAAACCCATCAATCCTGCCTTTAGCTACTCAGTAATTGACCTTCCACACCATACACTCACAAGAGCATAGACCAACAGAAATACAGCACGACCTATATTTTCCCACTTTCCAACACCAGACCCATAGCAGGGAATGTTATGACACTTCCACGTGCTCGTTCAAGTACCTTTTGATGGTTGTGAGGTTACCTGTGAATACCCCGCTCTCAGGAAGTGCATTCCAGACCCCAACAGCCTTTGGGCGAACAAGAATCCTCAAATTCTCTCTAAGCCTCAAACCCTTCACTTTAAAAGTGTGCTCACTTGTTCTCGACTCTCTGACTAAAAGGAACAGCTGCTGTCTATCCATCCATGTCCATGCTTCTCATAATCTTTGCCTTCTGAATCACATCCCCTTCAGCCTTCTCTGATCCAATGTAAACAACCCGAGCTTAGCCAGCTTCTCTCCATAGCTGATATGCTCCATCACAGGGAACATCCTGGTAAATCTCCTCTGCATACCATCCACTACAACCATATCCTTCCTTTTAAGTGGCTTCTAGAGCTACATACAGTACTCCATCTTGGCCTAACCAAAGCCCTGTATAGCTCTTATAATCTACGCCCCGATTGATAAATGCTACACCTAAGGTCCAGTTCGTAACTAGTCCATTACCCTGCTCAGTCCCATTCAGTGATGAGTGGAGAAGCACCCTCTGAGCTTCCCAATGTGCTGCCATACATTGAGCACTCCCCTGTCTGGTTCCTTCTTCCACAGTGTATCACCTCATATTTATCAGGGTTACGTTCCATCTGCTCTTGATCTGACTATCTGACCATTCCATCTGTATCTTAGAACATAGAACATAGAACAATACAGCACAGAACAGGCCCTTCGGCCCACGATGTTGTGCCAAACTTCTATCCTAGATTAAGCACCCATCCATGTACCTATCCAAATGCCACTTAAAGGTCGCCAATGAATCTGACTCTACCACTCCCTCGGGCAGCGCATTCCATGCCCCCACCACTCTCTGGGTAAAGAACCCACCCCTGACATCTCCCCTATACCTTCCACCCTTCACCTTAAATTTATGTCCCCTTGTAACACTCTGTTGTACCCGGGGAAAAAGTTTCTGACTACTCTATCTATTCCTCTGATCATCTTATAAACCTCTATCAAGTCACCCCTCATCCTTCGCCGTTCCAACGAGAAAAGGCCGAGAACTCTCAACCTATCCTCGTACGACCTACTCTCCATTCCAGGCAACATCCTGGTAAATCTTCTCTGCACCCTCTCCAAAGCTTCCACATCTTTCCTAAAGTGAGGCGACCAGAACTGCACACAGTACTCCAAATGTGGCCTAACCAAAGTCCTGTACAGCTGCAACATCACCTCACGACTCTTGAATTCAATCCCTCTGCTAATGAACGATAATACTCCATAGGCCTTCTTACAAACTCTATCCACCTGAGTGGCAACCTTCAAAGATCTATGTACATAGACCCCAAGATCCCTCTGTTCCTCCACCTGACCAAGAACCCTACCATTAACCCTGTATTCCGCATTCTTATTTGTTCTTCCAAAATGGACAACCTCACACTTGGCAGGGTTGAACTCCATCTGCCACTCCTCAGCCCAGCTCTGCATCATATCTAAGTCCCTCTGCAGCTGACAACAGCCCTCCTCACTGTCCACAACTCCACCTATCTTTGTATCATCTGCAAATTTACTGACCCACCCTTCGACTCCCTCATCTAAGTCATTAATAAAACTTACAAACATCTTCCTGTAACATAAGACCTTTCTCCTCACTGCCAACAAACCGGCAGACTTACTTATCAAAAACTTACTAATCACAAACCCCACCCCCTTCACCCACCCCCTTCATTCACATCTTCACCATTTATAAATACTACAAATAATAAGGGACACAGCACTGATCCCTGTGATACACCAGGGGACACTGGTCTCCAGTCACACAAACAGCCTTATCCCACCACCCTCTGTCTCCTGACACTAAGAAACTTTTCGTTGTTCCTTGTCACGTTAGCCTTGATTGCATGAGACTTTACTTTATTTTAAATTTTCCCACATGGGGCTTTGTCAAAGGCCTTGCTGCAAAACTAAGTAAGCGACCTCCTCAATCTAATTCAGTCAAATTCATTAGATGTGACTTTCTTCTGATAAAATCATGATGATTATCCCTGATCAAACCTTGCTACTCTGACTGGAGCTCAATTTTCTCCTTCTGTTAATTCTCCAGTAGTTTCCTTAACAGTGATCTAATACTCGTTCGCCTATAGTTCCCTGGTCTATCTCTACCACCCATACTGTGAAGTTAAAAATCACACAACACCAGGTTCTCGTCAAACAGGTTTAACTGGAAGCACACTAGCCTTCGGACAGTCGCTTCTTCATCAGGTGATTGTGGAGGACGCAATTGCAAGACACCCCCGAATTTATATCAAAAATTTAGTGTAATGTAACTAAAATTACACATTGAAAAATACCTTGATTGTCTATTGAGTCTTTCATCTGTTCGAATACCATGACAGTTTCAATTCTTTCATTTGTATATATAAAAAAATTATTAAAAGTTGCTTTCTCAGGTTAAATGTAACAATTGGTGTGTGTGTGGATATTTGTGTCTGTCTGTGTATGTGTGTGTGTGTCTGTCTGGGTTGGGGGTTGTGAGTGTGAGAGAAAGTGTATATATATATATATATGTGTAGTGAGTGTAGAATGTCTTAAATCTGTGAGGGGGTGTATGTGTGAGTGTGGGAATGTGTGTGTGTCTGGGGTGGGGTTTGTGAGTGTCTATGAGAGAGCGGATATATGTGTGTGCATGAGTGTAAAGTAGTCTAAGTCTCTGAGAGGATGCATGTCTGAGTGTGGGAGTGTGTGTGTTCCATGTGTATATGTGTGTATAGGAGTGGCTTTGTGTTGGTGTGAGTGTGTGTGTGTGTGTGTGTGTGTGTGTGTATAGTGAAATGGTAGTCACCTGTAGTGTGACATGAACCTAAGGTCTTGGTTGAGGCCCTCGCTATGAGTATCGAACTTAGCTATCAGCCCCTGCTCGGCCACTTTTCGCTGTTGCCTCTCCCGAATTCCGCCTTGGAGGATGGTCACCCGAAATTCCGAGGTCAAATGTCCTGGACCACTGAAGTGTTTCCCAACTGGGAGGGAACCCTCCTGTCTGTTGATTGTTGTGCGGTGCCCATTCATCCATTGCCATAGCCTTTGCTCGGTTTCCCCAATGTACCATGACTCAGGGCATCCTTGCCTGCAAAGTATAAGATAGGCAACGTTGGCTGAGTTACATGAGTACCTGCCACGTACATGGTGGGAGGTTTTCCCACGTGTAATGGTGGTATCCATGTCCACAATCGGACACGTCTTGCAGCGCCTACCGTGACAGCGTTTTTTGGAGTTGTCCTGAGAGCCCGGCAACGTGTTATGAACAATGATCTGTTTGAGGTTTAGCGGTTGTTTAAAGGAAAACAGTGGAGGTGTGGGAAGGTCGTGGTGAGGTGCTCATTCTCATTGATAATGTGTTGCAGGTCAAGAAGTACATGGTGAAGTTTTTCAACTCCTGGGAAGGACTGAACAACGGAGGGTACCCTGTCGGTTGCAGCACGTGTCTGTCTCCTGAGGAGGTCATTATGGTTCCTTGCTGTGGCAACCGACAGGGTACCCTTCGTTGTTAAGTATTTCCCAGGAGCAGAAAAACTACGCCATGTTCTTCGTGACCTGCAACACATTATCAATCAGAATGAGCACCTCACCAAGACCTTCCCCACACCTCCACTGCTTGCCTTTAAATAACCGCCAAACCTCCAACAGATCATTGTTCATAGCAAGCTGCCCAGCTTTCAGGACAACTCCATACAACCTTGTCACGGTAGGCGCTGCAAGACGTGTCAGAATGTAGACATTGGTATCAAAATTACATGTGAGGACACTTCCCACCATGTACGTGGCAGGTATTCATGTGACTCAGCCAACGTTGTCTATCTTATACGTTGCGGGCAAGGATGCCCTGAGGCATGATACATTGGGAAAACCGAGCAAAGACTACAGCAACGGATGATTGGGTACTGCACAACACTCAACAGACCAGAAGTGTTGCCTTCAAGTTGGGGAACACTTCTGCAGTACAGGACATTTGACCTCGGACCTTCGGGTGACCATCCTCCAAGGCGGACGTCTGGACAGGCAACAGCCAATAGTGATCGAACAGGGGCTGATAGCTACGTTCGGTACCCATAGGGAGGGCCTCAACCGGGACTTGAGTTCATGTCACATTACAGATGATCACCATTGCACTATATACACACACAGACACACCTACACACACACACACACACACACACACACACACACGCACACACGCACTCCTATACATACATACACTCACACGGACACACATATACACAGACACGAATACAGACAATCGCACACACCCTTACAGACACAGATGCTCCCATACTCATACATGCATCCTCTCAGAGATTTAGACCACTCTACACTCATGCAGGCACATATACCCTCTCTGACAGACACTCTCAAATCCCTACCCCAGACACACACACACTCTCACACTCACACGTGCACCCCCTCACATAATTAAGGCACACTGCACTCCCTACACACACATATACACTCTCTCTCACACTCACAACCCCCAAGCCAGACAGACATACGCACAGACAGACACAAAGACCCACAGGCACACATACATTTTGGGGGGTGAATTTGTACTTGCAGAGTTTCATTGTAATTTGATCAAAAACTGCATGAATATAGTAAAACTCTGTTATCTGACTTTTTAGATTAGAATTGATCTAAACATCATGGCGTAGACAGAGAACACAGGGTGCCAACACCTTCGACATATTGTCTAGCTAACCCAATTGTTACAGTTAACCTTAGAATGCAACTTTTAAAAAATTTTTTTTTTTGATTTACACACGGAAGAAGCTAAACTATCATGGTATTCGAACAGATGAAAGACTCAACAGATAATCAAGGTATTTTTCAATGTGTAATTTCAGTAACATCATACTGTAATTTTTTGCTATAAATGTGGTGCCTTGCAATTTTGTTTTTCACAATCACCTGATGAAGTTGCAGCTCTCCGAAAGCTAGTGTGCTTCCAATTAAACTTGTTGGACTATAACCTGGTGTTGCGTGATTTTTAACTTTGGACACTCCAGTCCAACACCGGCATTTCCAAATCATGATTACTGCGAAGTGGAATCGTATTAATTGTTCTCCAGTACTCGGACACCTCCCCGAAGGTCAGATTCTAATTAAAATTAATGTTAGAGGTCATCTAGCCACTTTATTTATGCTCTTCTCAAGCATCATTGTGAGATATTCTCCAGATCTCCCGTTATGCATGTGGAGTAGAGAAGGACAATGATTTTAAACAATGCTGTGTATTACCCTAGAGAGCTGAGACAGCTCTAAACTGGGTGGGAACCTTTCAGTAGCCTGGTAATTTTTTTTGCTGCATCTTGTACTGGATCTTAGTGAGATCACATTGGAGTAGTGTGCAAAGATTTTTTCCACTCAATTAAGAAAGTGTATTGTTACATTGGACGGAGCGCAGAGATGGTTCCTTCAACTGATTCCTGCAAAGAAGGTGTCTTAGGATGGAGAGATAGCAGGAAAGTGGAACAGAGGCCGCGATAACATTAGCCATGATTATATTCAATGGCGGAGCAGATTCGAGGGGTTGGATTTCTGACTGATGCTCCTCGTCCATACTCAGCCTTTCGACCGTGTGACACTGTAAAGGGGGAGGACGGTTTATCAAACAGGAAGGAGTCTCTCCGGATAAGTCAGTCTTAATCAGCTTGACAGAATGTCACCAGTGGAGTCACACAATGACCAGTGCGGTTACCTCAACTATTTACAATCTATATCAATGATCAGGAGGATGGAACAGATATACAGATACTGAGTTTGGTGATGTCGCTTGGATAAGCAAGAGATTAAATTATCAAGAGAGTGTGGAGTGTCTGCAAATAGATACAGAAAGTTAAAGGCAATGGATAATAATTTGGCAGGTGCAATACAACAAAATATAACCTATAATTTCATTTACAGGACTAATAGAAGGCAGTATGTTACTGAAATGGAGAGGGATTACAGGACTTAGTGATACTGTGTACTGGGGGGGTTCACTCAGACCCGTTCAGACATGGGAGGTTTTGCTCCATCCCTGATCGTCTGCTCCTTGACACTGCAAGTGACCCCATTGCTCTCCGTACACATGGAATATTTTGTTGTAGTTAGTTGGTGGTGGGGATGGTGTTTTGAAACGTGTATCAAGGGGACGGCTTTTATCCAAGACACAATTATTCCTTTCTACATGGAAACCCATAGACGATGGGAATGGCTGCCTGCTTCTGACTGAAGGAACTGTGGCTGCTTTCAGGATAGGGGTATTCATCAACATGATGTATTGTACATGTACACACTTTAACTTTAATAGAGTGAGAGCTCCTTCAGTTCCTCTACCTCTCCCCATGTAATGGCTACTCTGCGGATACCATGTACATCTTGGGAATCCCACTATACTGGGAAAATAAGGATACACCTGGCAGCTTCCCGCTGAGGGAGAAGCAATGTATTGACCTTATCCACTATATACATCCTCTGTCACTGAATGGTGACATTGATGTTGAGATACTGGGAGATGATGGAGCTGTCACCTAGTCCTGCCTGGAAAGTTTCGGATCACAGAAGCTGAATGAAACAGTGACCCTAACAGCCCCTGGCAGCACCATCCTCCCCCTGGTGTGAAGCTGCAGGTCGTGTTGAAGGAGGTGACCCCGCTCTGTGACCAGCTCCTTGTTAAATCAGGGTCCCCTCACACTCTGCTCCTGGGTTAAGTGGAGCTTGGGAAGCTGTTCATGGAAAACCCGGGGTGGATACAGCAGATCCCTTTCCCTACACACACTCACTCCGTGGTTTCAGAGCTTCCATGTCTGCAGCCTCTGTTCCATTTGGTGTTCATGTTACCATAGTCCCTAGGCTCCATCCAAAATTGGGTCACCAAATCCACCGGTTTCTCTGAACGTCTGAGGAAGCTCACAGCACAAGCTCCAGCAAACCATCCCCAGCACCTCCACTAACTTTTCAATACAGGAGTCAGTCAGAAACCCCTCGGTACAAGTATTGTGGACCAGACCAGATCCCCGCAAAATATTTTAAGAAGGCCACTTAGACCCAAAGCTTTCCTTATTTTGAATATAGATGTGAAGTGTGCTTCCCAGATATGTTGTGACTGGTCAAAGCACTCGACATTAAGCCGAATATAATCTATTCAAATGCTTTAGTAAAAATACAATCAAAGAAAATAAAATTTTGGGATAGCTTATATGTGGAACAATTACACAAACAGTAGATACCGTACCTTCTTGGTATACACGGCTCGGTACAAAGATATATTCAAATACAGATTCTTACATGCAGTTTTTTGATCCAGGAGAAATCAACATCAACAACCATCTCAGAGAGAAAAGCAGCTCGGGATCATGTATTGGAACTTCTAACCCTGCTGGGATCTCCAGCAGCTTTTGAATGCTGCAGCGAAAAACAAAACGAGCAAACCTGGTCTATGAGAGCAGACCACCGCCCTTCGATTGTTATCACCATTTAATAAAACTTAAAGGCCTCCTCAGTTATTTACTTAAAACGTTTTCAGACTGCAGTTCTGCACCTCTGCCTTTAAAATGTCTCTTTAAAAAAACAAGAGAAAATAACCTTTTTATAGGGATAGTATCCTCACAATTCCACCTTTAATAAAATTAGATTAGATTAGATTAGATTACTTACAGTGTGGAAACAGGCCCTTCGGCCCAACAAGTCCACACCGCCCCGCCGAAGCGCAACCCACCCATACCCCCCTACATCTACCCCTACGGGCAATTTAGCATGGCCAATTCACCTGACCTGCACATCTTTGGATCTATCATTATACAAAGATGGATTCATTTTTGACCTCCTAATCTTCCTTTATTAGTGGCAGATAGATAGGATAGTGAAGAAGGCGCTTGATATGTTTTCCTTATTGGTCATAGTATTGAGTACAGGAGTTGGTAGGTCATGTTGCGGCTGGACAGGACTTTGGTTAGGCCACTGTTGGAATGTGGCGTGCAATTCTCGTCTCCTTCCTATCGGAAAGATGTTGTGAAGCTTGATAAGGTTCAGAAAAGATTTACAAGGGCTGGAGGATTTGAGCTGTAGGGAGAGGCTGAACAGGCTGGGGCTGTTTTACCAGGAGCGTCGGAGGCTGATGGGTGACCTTATAGATATTAACAAAATTATGTGGGGCATGGATAGGATAAATATGCAAAGTCTTTTCCCTGGGGTCGGGAAGTCCAGAACTACAGGGAATAGGTTTATGGTGAGAGGGGAAAGATATAAAAGAGACGTAAGGGCAACTTTTTTCACGCAGAGGGTGGTACGTGTATGGAATGAGCTGCCAGAGGATTTGGTGGAAGCTGGTACAATTGCAACATTTAAGAGGCATTTGGATGAGTATATGAATAGGAAGGGTTTGGAGGGATATGCTGGCAGGTGGGACGAGATTGGGTTGGGATATCTGGTCTGCATGGATGGATTGGACTGAAGTGTCTGCTTCCACGCTGTACATCTCTATGACTCTGTGATTCTATGACTGCAATGCATATATATTATATTGACTCTGAGCATATAAATGTTCTCAACGAGATTAGATTTCAGTCATTTTACTCCTGCCATGGAATGCCTTTGTCTTTCTTCATCCAAGTCTCCAGAATGTGTCAAAACTTAGGTTTTCTCACCCTGTCACCTGTATAATTTCAAATTGAATGGCAGCAATAATAAGCTTAATTGAAACAGACTGGTATTCTTCTCCCTAAACTTCTCCAAAAGACGTTAAGGGGCCACGATCAGTGATAAAGATTTGTCTCATGTATGTTATTCGCAATTTAAATGCTGAAATGTTGTACCACCAACACCAAGCTCAAGGCCCCCCTTCCCCATTGTGGAATAAAACTGTTAATGTTTCCACTGGACACTCCAACCACACGTTACATAATGGAGCACTTCTCATCTCTCCAATACTCCCTCTGAATGACATAGCTCCTTATTTCTCAGCATAAAAGAATTACATGCTTCTGTACCTCTTAATGCTCTAACCTCTTTACCTGCTACTCCTGGCCTATGCTAATAAACCTTACTTTCACAGGTAAATGTTTTAATTGCAACAGACTGGTATTTTTTCGCCTGAACGTCTCCAAAAATGTTAAGGGGTCACGATCAGTGATAAAGATTTGTCTCAGGTATGTTAGTGGCAATTTAAATGCTGAAATGCTGTAACGCCAACACCAAGCTCAAGGCCTCCTTCCCTATTGTGGAATAAATCTGTTGGTGTTTCTACTGGACACTCCAACCACTGATTACATAATGGAGCACTTCTCATCTCTCCAATAGTCCCTCTGAATGACATAGCTCCTCATGTCTCAGCATAAAAGAGTTACATACTTCTGTACCTCTTAATGCTCTAACCTCTTTACCTGATACTCCTGGCCTATGCCAGTTAACCTTACTCTCACAGGTATATGTTTTAAGAAGATCTCGCACATTCTTCTCAATCTCTCACGGAAACCAAACTTTGATTTCTGAACCAAATTATCATCATCAGACATTTCAGCTTCTAACCTTGCCGTTGTAACTCTCTGCTCTTCCACACGAGTTCCCACGACTGCAGGAAGTGAATTGTTGAACTTCTCCAAAATAAGAATCTCTCTAAGTGTGCCATAGTTTTGCTCTGTTTTAATGCCCTTCCGCACCTTTCAAAATTAGTTTGTTTGATTCTTTCAAACTCAATGTGCGTTTAACGAGGCAGCTTGATTTAGATTCCAGAAACGCTGTCTGTAGGCTTCTGGCCCAAGCTCATATGCATTTCAGATGGCTTTCTTCACCACCCCACAATGGCCAAATACCTCTACTGATCGGGTTGCAAAAACCTATCAGCTCTGTGTGGACCAACTAAGTCCACATGGTAACTGATCACTGCATTTGTTTAGCCACTTTATCAAAAGAAATTAAAAAGGCTTCCCCATCCTTCTCATCAAATTTAGATAATGCCTGGGCATACTTAAACAGATCCCCATCAAGACTTTGGCTACTAAAGGATTGCTCATCCTGACTATCCTCCTCATCCAGCCGACCGTCTACCTTCATCTCCGCCTTCTATGTCAATTTTCCTCTCTAATTGCTAATTATTGAAGTTGAAACTCTCTGCTTTTCTTCTCTCTTTTTTCTCTCTTTCTTCTTCATTTTCTTTTCTTTTATTTCTACTTCTCATTTTAATTTAAATGGTTTCAATTCCTTCTCATGTTCAAGGTGCCTCACTTGAAATTGAATTCGAACCATTTCCAAATAATCTAATGGCGCTTCCACCAAATGTAATTGCCGAGCTATAGTTATAATTATCTCTCCTTTTCTCACAGACAATCACAACCCCAACTCCAGCTTGTCTGCCAATTCCTATAGCTTTACCTTCATTACCTTTTATAAAACCACCAAATTCACTTCTTCCACACCCAGAGAACTCTCAGTGACTGAAAGAATCTTTATACCCAAAACACGTTTTAAACCAATCGAATTCAACATCCGCAACAACTACCATACACGACATTTGAATCCAATAGTCTCCCGTTGCATACTCTCCAGTGTTTGCATGAGCTTATTCTGGACTCTCTGGTTTCCTCCCACAATCCAAAATTGTGCATGTCAGGTGAATTGGCCATGCTAAGTTGTTCATAGTTTTCAGGGATGTATAGGTTAGGTACCTTAGTCGGGGTAAATGTGTAATAATAGGGTACAGGAATGGGTCTGGGTAAGTTACTCCTTGGTGGGTCGGTGTGGACTTGTTGGGTCAAATGGCCTGTTTGCAGACTGTAGGGATTGTAATTCTAAACCCAATTTGGTGTTACCAATTTAGAAACAGACAGGAGTCCCCAGTTTGTTATAGACCAACCAGACTGACTCAAACTATTTCAAGAAGGTAGCTTGGATGCCAACATTTTCTTATTTTAAAGGCAGATGCAAAGTGGAATTTCCAGATATGATGCTCCTCGCCAAACCACTCACCATTAATTAAAACATAATAATTTAAACACTCTAATGAAAATCCATACAAAACGAAGAAGATTTTTGAATAACTTAACCATTGGAAACCTTAACTGAATAATGGATACAGTATTTTCTACAAATAAACTGCTCCAATATACTAACATCACCTAAACACACTCCATTGTAAAAAGGAGCATTCAGACATACAGTTCTCCAATCCAGGAGGAAACAGCATCAAGTGAAGCTTCAGAGAGAATAGCAGCTAGAGATAATTTACTAAAACTTCCAACCCTTCTGGGACACAAGCACCTGGTGACTTACAGCCGTAAGGAAAAAAACTAGAAAGCCTGGTCTGTGCGAGCTGGCCATTGTTACAACTATTTATTAAAAACCCTAAAACCCTAAAAGTTATTTACTTGAGCCGTTTCCAGTAGGCAGTTTGGACTTTAAGACCTCTTATTGTGGGCGGCACGGTGGCACAGTGGTTGGCACTGCTGCCTCGCAGCGCCAGAGACCCGGGTTCATTTCCCGCCTCAGGCGACTGACTGTGTGGAGTTTGCACATTCTCCCTGTGTCTGCGTGGGTTTCCTCCGGGTGCTCCGGTTTCCTCCCACAGTCCAAAGATGTGCAGGTCAGGTGAATTGGCCATGCTAAATTGCCCGTAGTGTTAGGTAAGGGGTAGATGTAGATGTAGATGTAGGGGTATGGTTGGGTTACGCTTCGGCGGGGCGGTGTGGACTTGTTGGGCCGAAGGGCCTGTTTCCACGCTGTAAGTAATCTAATCTAATCTTATTAAAAAATGGGAAAATAACCTTTTTTAAAAACCGTGACAGCACTGTCACACAATTTAGATGCCTGGTACTTTACTCAAAGAGCTTCCCCGTGTTACTGATCGCAAGGTCACCTGAGTTGGCAAATACAGGTACAGTCCAAGTTACAAGGATGTGTCTCATAACTTCTGAAACACGCCTGTCCATGGGCAATCACATGGGACATACCGGGAAGTGAAAAACAGCCTGACACACACCATTTCACTGTTTCTGAGCTACACAATGCCAGCACTTGATAAAAAAATATAGCCAAAACCCAAGGCCACGGAAAGATACAGAGGGACAGAGAGATTCACATTAAATAGGAACAGAGAGTTAATTAACTGGGAGGAGGTTGTGGAAATATGCGGAAAAAGACAGGGCAGTGGGACTAACTGGAGAAGTGAGATCTTCGAGAGTATAATTACAAGAATGAGAACATTGAATAAAGGCATTGTCAGATCAGTTGAAATGGTTTGTTATATCAGATTCTCAATCTTCTTCACAGAACACCACAAACAGCATAAACTGGGACAAGATGACAGCCCAGCACGGAGAGCTGTGCAGAGCATGCTAGTGTGTTGCTCAGTAAAATGCATTATCTGCCAGCATAGAGAGTATTGCAAACTTTACTATCATATGCTAACTATACTCGCATCAGATTACCGTCTCCAATGGGAAGGATTGCTCTCTCTGCATGTGTGTGTGTGTGTGTGTTCATCAGAGTGTGAGAGAAAGAGTCCATGTGTGTGCGCGATAGGCGTGGTTGAATGCGAAACTCGTTTGAGAAGGTACGCACATTGAGGAAACTATTTTAAATACGAACAACTGGCAGGCTTTTGGATAATCGACAGAGAGAGAATGAGAGAAGTTTCATGGACAGATGAGATAAAGTGTTTGAGAATGTTAAAATAAAGGCATTGCCAGACACAATAACAATATACATCGGCGTGCACATGAATGACAGATGGATGCGAGTTTGGCGTGAGTTCAAATCAGATTGGCTTCAGCAGGTTTTAAGCCATTAGCATCAGCAGCAGATTATTGGCTTCATTAAGACTGTATGTCATAGCTCAAGGTTCAAAAGGCAGAGGGCATAAACCAGTGATTAATATTCTGGAGTGGGGAGTATTTCAAGTTAAAAATATTCAGGGAATGGGGTCAGGAATCAGTTCATGGAAAAAATGGATCACCCACAGTTGTGACATGTCTGCTTCATCAGCAGATATTGGCCAGGAATGGGATGGAAACAGTGGAAGGAAGTGGAGTTTGCAACCAGAACAGTGGAGAGTGACCTCCATGTTCTTAGTATTTAAACAACAAAGGCCATGATAAAATAAATTGTAGTTCTCCGCTGAAACTAAGTAGTTCAACATAGAGACCCATGATTAACACTGCCAGAGCAGAGAGGGAGACGTAATTGAACACCTTCATTGATGCAGTTAGTAGTGGTCTGGATGGTGAATATCTGGATTGTGAGATACAACAGGAACAATAATAGTGAGTAGAAGTGTAGAATATATGAAAAAACAGAAATACAGTCATAACTAGTTTATAGGAAAAAAAAGGACAGTGACACTTACCAGGAACACCAACGATAGCCAGGAAGGGATAATAAAAATATTGAATAATGCGAAGAACGTAACAGATCTGCGATGACAATGGCAACCAATCATATGCAGAAAGATGCCAAACATAATCAGATAAGATCCTGTCTATTGTTGGAATATTCCAGTCGAATGTTATCAGTTTTAGATCCATGTTTGGAACATTCCAGTCTAATGTTCTCAGATTCTGATCCATTGTTGGAACATTCCAGTCTAATGTTCTCAGATTCTGATCTCTCCTCCCCTTTTCTCTGGAGCTGCTGATCCCTGTCAGTGCTGTCGGTGATGCTCTGCTCATGTTATGGGATAACACATTGAACAGCGCCCATTTATCATTAAAAGAGGGAAACCTTCGTCTGGGATCATTAGAATCCATGGAGACTGGCATTAATCACAGTCACTGAACAAATAGGATCAGTTAACCAGTTCCATACATCACTTTCCATAACACTATAAAAGGGAACATTTACTGTGTTTGGATGGAATGGATGAGAGTTGCTGAGGGATGGACCATAAACCTTTCAATCTTTTAAATCTTTTTTACCTTGCATATGGGAGTATTAACAGAACACTGCAGGGGGTCTATATATGTTTCACTCTGTTTATGAAAGGGAGCAGTTATAAAATAACAGATCGGCTGCAGAAAAAAAAAACGATTGATTGGCAAGTTTCTAGATGCATTAACCTTCAGTACGGTACTTATTGACCAATGTAAGGCTACTCCGGGTTTTAAATGCCATGTTTTCAAATCCTTTCATAACCTTGAGACAGAGCATTGCTGCTCAGGAACAGGCCGAAGCAATTCTGTCCCTATGGGCCGCTTACAGAGGGATAGGAGAAGACCATTCAGTCCATATTAGCCTGTTGCTACTAGAAAAGGTGGAACGCTGGAATATTAGTACATTTTGCCAACAAAAGCATTCAAAATAAAAGGATTTGTCGCTGCAGCTGTGTGAGGTGTCACTGAGAGGACACTTGGAGGTCATTTATTCTGTAACTGAGAAGGGATGGACCTCCATCAGATACAGTTTATTGGCTGCTCGTAATCCAGGGGTTGATGTGTGATTTAAAGTCTCGTGGCTGTTATACAGGGAGTGGAGAATCACATTCAGCCTCTCGAGCCTGTTACAGAGGGGCAGGAAGTATTTATTTAACATTTCAAGTCTGTTACGTATAAATATTCTTTTACACTAGTTATGGAATAGGAAAGACCTGATGTAAACAATAAAGTTCTAACTTTAAACAAGGCCAATTTTGAAAGTGTTAGGCGAAGCCTGTGAAAGGCCAATTGGAATACTCCATTCGCAGGTAAAGTGATGGTTGGAAAATGCAAGGCAATCAAAACTTGGTTTCAGAGAGTCAAGAGCCAACGTGTTCCCATTAGTGAGATGGGCAAGTCTGGTGGGTGCAGGGAGTGCTGGATGGCTAGATATATTGACGCTCTGGTCAAGGTAAGAATGGAGGCATATGTCAGGTAAACAGAGCTGAGAGCAAGTGGATCCCCAGAGGAGTATAAGGGCAATAAGTGTATAGTCAACTCGGAAATCGGGCCACAAAAATTAGAAATAGGGTTAACGAGGTATTGAAGAAATTCTACAAATCTTTTCATGGCAAAAGATTACCTAGGGAGAGAATAGGGCACCTTAAAGATCAGGAAGGCTTTCTATGTGTGGAACCACAAGAGATGGGAGGGATATGAAACGAGTATTTGTTCTCAGTATTTAATGTGGAGGGAGTTACAAGAGCGAGAGAATGAAGAAATGTATAGTGACAGCTTGAAAAGTATCTGTATTACAAGGAGGTGTTGGACATTGTAAAACACATAAAGGTGCACAAATCCCTGGGACCTGATCAGTTGTATCGCACAAGTTTGTGGGAAGCTACGAAAGAGATTGCTCTGCATTTTGCTGATATATTTGTATCATTGATTTCCACAGGTGAGGTGCCAAAATACTGGAAGGCTCCTAACGTAGTGTTATCATTTAAGAAAGGAAGGAAAAACCATGTAACTATAGACTGGTGAGCCTGACGTCAATGGTGGCTAAATTGTTGGAGGGGATTTTGAGGGAAAGGATGTATATGCATTTGGAACGATAAGGACTGAAGAGGGCTTTGTACATTGGAGATCATGTCACACTGACTCGGTGGAATTTTTGAGGAAGTGATGAAGATGATTGATGAGGCAGGATAGTGGATGTTGTCTTTATGGAATTCAGTCAGAAAACCAAACTGTGGGCTATGCCCGAAACATCGATTCTCCTGTTCCTTGGATGCTGCCTGACCTGCTGCGCTTTTCCAGCAACACATTTTCAGCTCTGATCTCCAGCATCTACAATCCTCACTTTCTCATCGAACGTTCTACATGGTAGACTGGTTAACAAGGTTAGACTGCCTGGGATCCAGGGAGAGCTCGCCATTTAGATCCAACATTTTCTTGAATATTGGAGACAGGCCGTGACAGTGGACATTTGTTCATTAAACTTGGAGACCTGTGACCAGTGACGTGCCATAAAGATCAATCGAGGGTCTACTGCCTTTTGTCACTGATACAAATCATTTACATTTGAGTATATGAAGTATGGTGAGTAAGGTTGTAGATAATTACAAATTTGGTGGTGTAGTCGGCAGTGAAGAATGATATCTCAGAACACAGTGGAAACTTGGTTAGGTGAACCGAGCGGTGGCAGATGGAGTTTAATTTGATAAAGGTGAGGTGTTACATTTTACAAGATAAATCAGGGCAAGATATGTAGGTCAAGTCCTGTCAAAAGTGGCCAATCAAAGAGAACTCCATTGAAATTATCGAATTCCTACAGGGAGGAAACAGGCTTTTCGGCCCATCGAGGCCACATCAACCCTCGGAAAATGTATCCCACTGGATACACCCCTACCCTATCCCTCCGAGCCTGCATTTCCCATGGCTAATCCACCTCGCTTACACATCGCAGGGTACTTGGGGCAATTGAGCATGGCCAATCTACCCTTACCTGTGTACCTTTGTACTGTGGAGGGAAAATGTAACACCCGGAAGAAACTCACGCAGACACGGGGAGAATGTGTAAACACCAGACAGGCACTCATTCAAGGATGGAGTTAAACCCAGATCGCTGTGTTGTGAGGTAGCAATGCTAGTCACTGAGGTACTGTGTCACCTGGTGGTGCAGGTTCTCCGTTCCTTGAAAGTGCCGTCACAGGTAGACAGCGCAGTGAAGAAGGCACTTGGTGATCGTCCCTTTATTGGTGCCTGCTTTGAGTCGAAGCATTTGCATGACATGTTAAATCTGTCCAGGACATTGGTTTGACTACTTTTGTAATATTGCCTTTAATTCTGGTCTCCCTGCTGTCGGAAAGATGTTGTCAAACTTGAAAGAGTGCAGAAGAGATTTTTTAAAATGTTGCAGGTGTTGCAGGGTTTGAGCTACAGGGAGAGTTTGAATAGGCTGGGGCTATTTTCAAGTGTTGAAGCTGAGGGGTGACCTTATAGCGGTTTATAAAGTCATGAGGGGTATAGATAAGGTAAACAGTCAACTTCTTTACCCCAGCATAGGCGAGTCGAAAATTAGAGGACAAAGGTTTAAGGTGAGAGGAGAAAGATTTACAAAGGGAAATGAGGTACAACACTTTCAAAGAGAGACTGCTGTGTTTATGGACTGAGCACCCAAAAGAGGTGGGTGGAGGCAGGTCCAGTTGCACCATTTAAAAGGCATTTGAATGGGTACATGCATGGGAAGGGTTTAGAGGGATATGGGCCAAGTGCTGGCAAGGGGGACGAGATTCATTTAGGATATTTGGTCAGAATGGACGACTGGATCGAAAGGTCTTTTTCTGAGCTGTACATCACTGAGACTCTGTTGAATCTTGAGTGTATAACACTGGAACAGGAAGAGGTTATTGCGGTTCTGAATTCTGTCAGTCATTTTTTTTTCAATTACTTAGAGTCAAATACAAAAATTCATCATTCAGATTTTGATGGTAAATCACAGAAACAGGAGAAAGGCCTTTAGTCAAGAGAAGCTGTAAGGGATGTGAAGAGGCCATTCAGTCCCTCAACTCCATTCCACAGGAGCAGCAGGTGAACACAGACCGATTGAAGCCTGTGCGTCAGTAGCAAGAGGAGGGCATCTACTTTCACAAACTTGGGATCAGGAGGCATCAATCAGTTGCTCAAGACTGGGACACAGGAACAGGAGGCAGTCACTCAACATGTTCGAGACTGGGACACAGGAACAGGCGGGAGTCACTCAACTACTCGAGACTGGGACAAAGGAACAGGAGGCAGTCACTCAACATGCTCGAGGCTGGGACACAGGAACAGGAGGCAGTCGCTCAACTGCTCGAGACTGGGACACCGGAACAGGAGGGAGTCACTCAACATGCTCGAGACTGGGACACAGGAACAGGAGGCAGTCACTCAACATGCTCGAGACTGGGACACATGAACAGGCGGGAGTCACTCAACATGCTCGAGACTGGGACACAGGAACAGGAGGGAGTCACTCCACTGCTCGAAACTAGGACACAGGAACAGGAGGCAGTCACTCAACTGCTCGAAACTGGGACACAGGAACAGGAGGGAGTCACTCAACTGCTCGAGACTGGGACACAGGAACAGGCGGGAGTCACTCAACATGCTCGAGACTGGGACACAGGAACATGAGGCAGTCACTCAACATGCTCGAGACTGGGACACAGGAACAGGAGAGAGTCACACAACTTGCTCGAGACTGGGACACAGGAACAGGAGGCAGTCGCTCAACTGCTCGAGACTGGGACACAGGAACAGGAGGCAGTCGCTCAACTGCTCGAGACTGGGACACAGGAACAGGCTGGAGTCACTCAACTGCTCGAGACTGGAACACAGGAACTGGAGGGAGTCACTCAACTGCTCGAGACTGGGACACAGGAACAGGCGGGAGTCACTCAACTGCTCGAGACTGGAACACAGGAACAGGCGGGAGTCACTCAACATGCTCGAGACTGGGACACAGGAACAGGAGGGAGTCACTCCACTGCTCGAGACTGGGACACAGGAAAAGGAGGCAGTCGTTCAACTGCTCGAGACTGGGACACAGGAACAGGAGGGAGTCACTCAACTGCTCGAGACTGGGACACAGGAACAGGCGGGAGTCACTCAACATGCTCGAGACTGGGACACAGGAACAGGAGGCAGTCACTCAACATGCTCGAGACTGGGACACAGGAACAGGAGAGATTCACTCAACATGCACGAGACTGGGACACAGGAACAGGAGGCAGTCGCTCAACTGCTCGAGACTGGGACACAGGAACAGGCGGGAGTCACTCAAAATGCTTGAGACTGGGACACAGGAACAGGAGGGAGTCACTCAACATGCTCGAGACTGGGACACAGGAACAGGAGGCAGTCGCTCAACTGCTCGAGACTGGGACACAGGAACAGGACGGAGTCACTCAACATGCTCGAGACTGGGACACAGGAACAGGAGGGAGTCACTCAACTGCTCGAGACTGGGACACAGGAACTGGAGGGAGTCACTCAACTGCTCGAGACTGGGACACAGGAACAGGAGGCAGTCACTCAACATGCTCGAGACTGGGACACAGGAACAGGCGGGAGTCACTCAACATGCTCGAGACTGGGACACAGGAACAGGAGGGAGTCATTCAACTGCTCGAGACTGGGACACAGGAACAGGCGTCAGTCATTCAACTGCCCACACTGGGACATAGGAACAGGAAGATGTCCCTCAACCGCTTGAGATTGGGACACAGGAACAGGAGGCAGCCATTCAACTGATCGAGACTGGGACACAGGAACAGGCGGGAGTCACTCAACATGCTCGAGACTGGTACACAGGAAGAGGAGGGAGTCACTCAACATGCTCGAGACTGGGACACAGGAACAGGAGGGAGTCACTCAACTGATCGAGACTGGGACACAGGAACAGGAGGGAGTCACTCAACTGCTCGAGACCATCACTGGGAAATCTAGAGGCTTGTGAGGCCCCAGGATCCTGTTATGCAGGGATAGCAGGAGGTGACTCACTCCCCACCAGCTTTGGGCACTGGGAGAGAAGGGTTGTTTTGCCTCTAACAAACAGAAATATATGAATAAATTGCATTCGTGGTCCACACAATCCTGCCCCACCATTCACTAAGAGCACGGCTGATCTGACTGATTCCCTCATGCCATTTTACAGAGACTGTCCTCTCTGCAGCCTGTGCTCCATTGTTGGTCATGTTGCAGAATCAGATGCTGTAACAACAGTCACCATGACTCATCCAGAGGGTCGGGTCTAACCGGATGAGTCTGGATTTGAAGGGTCCAATCACAAGAATGAAAACACAAAATAAAGGCATTGCCAGATGTTTAGTTCTCTCACATTCGCAATCCAAATGACATAACCAACCCATCCATTATATATTCAGGATGGAGCACTGTGTAGATCCAGCTAGCGAACTGCTGAATGCAACCCAGCAATGTCCAGAGTGGAACTCTGTGCAGCCCACACCAATAATTGATCTATAATACTGGGTTAAATGTCCAGCGTGAGGAGCTGTGCAGTCCGCACTGGTTTATTCATATATAACCCCAGGTTTTTGCATTGTTCGGTAACGCTGTGATAGATCACGGCCCAGTGTGGGGAAACTTGCAGCCAATGCCGGCAGTGACAAGATGTGCAGCTCTCATCCATTTACAGCTCTGTATCCCCATTGCGCCTTGACAAGGGGTGCTGTGTGTGTGACAATCACTAGGAAGGAGAGATCTAAATTGAAACAGTTTAAATACCAATAGTTCCGACTCAGGCGCATACCACTCAGGTATTAAATATGAAATAACTGAGATAATGTCCAGTGAGGTTTTGTGGATGGTGCAAAGAAGTAAGAGGGGGTTGGTGATGTTATAGTGGTTGCACTATAAGCCTCCAAATAATCAATGGGAATTAGTGAAACAAATATGCAGGGAGACTGGCGAGACTTGCAGGAGCAATAGGCTTGACATAATAGGTGATTTTAATTATAATAACATAGACTGGAACTTCCAGAGGTTTAAGGACTAAGATGGAAAGCAATTAGTTAAGTGTGTTCAGGAAAGCTTCCACAAGCAGCATGTCGAGGGTCCTACTCGTGAAGGGACAAACTCGACCTACTGTTGGGACATAGGGCAGGATAGGGGACGGAGGTAAAGTGGGGGAGCATTTTGGGACCGGTGATTGGATTGTATTAATTTTAAAACAGTTATGGGAGGGACAGAATTCGTCCACAGATTCAAGTTCTAATTTGGGGCGAGACAAATTTTGTTGGAAATAGACAGGGACTTGCAAACGTTGATTGGAGTAGCTTGGTTTCAGGCAAAAGGATCTCTGGTAAGTGGGAGTCCTTTAAAAGTGAGATATCTCAAGTTCAAGGTCTATATGTTCCTGTGAGGGTGAAGGGAAAGTGAGGCAGGAAGAGAGAACCCTGGATGACAAGAGATAATCAGGCTCTGACCAGCAAAAAAGGAGGCGTGGCTCAGGTTCAGGCAGCTGGAATCAATGGAATCTCTGGAGAGACCCAAGGGATGCAGGAGTTTACTGAAGAAGGAAATCAGCAAGGCGAAAAGGGGGTATGACATAGCCTTGGCTGAGAAAAGTAGGGAATCCAAAGATGTGCTTTCAGTATAGTAAAGAAAAAGAGCGACTTGAGAGAAAATAGGACGCCTTAAAATACAAAGTGGGCATTCATATGTAAAACCACAACAGATGGGCGAGGTCCTCAATTTCCCCTCTGTGTTTACCATGAAGAAATTCATGAAGATCTGTTACCTTTGGTGGGGTTAGTTGTCATATCTTGGTACCATTAATATCACAGTAAGGTGCTATTGAACATATTAGAATGCATAATGTCAGATAAATCTCTTGGTCCTGACCAGATATATCCAAGAGCACTGAAAGAGGCGAGAGAAGACAGTTCAGGGGCAAAGTCCCGGAAGACTGGGCAGTAGCAAATGGAGTGCCCTTCTTCAAGAAGGGCTGCAAATAAATGCTTGGGAAGTATGCACCAGTAAGCTTCACATGCAATTTTCGGTAAACCAGTAAGCTTCAATTTTCGGTAAACCACTTGAGAAGGTTCTGAGAGATAAGATGTGCCTGCATTTGGAAAGAAAGAGTTTGATTTGGAGAATTCAGCATAGCTTTGTGCATGGCAGATCATGCCTGACAAATTTTGTTCATAGATTTTTGAGGAAGTGACCAGGAAGGCTGACGAATGCAGGGCGGTGGACATCGTCTGTATGGATTTCAGTAAAGCCTTTGATAAGGTTCCACATGGTAGGCAGCTCGAGAAGATTAGATCGCATAGACTCCAAGGTAATCTGGCAAATTGGCAACACAATTGGCTTGGTGTTCGGAAGCAAATGGCTATGGTGGAGGCATGCTTGTTGGACTGGAGGCCTGTGACTCGTGGAGTGCCTCAGGGGTCTGTCCTGGGCCCTTGGCTGTTCAATGATTTGGACGAGAGTGCACAACGCAAGGTTAGTAAGTTTGCAGATGATACTAAAATAGAAAGGATCCAATGAGGAACATTACCAGAAATTGCAGCAGTACCTTAATCGGCATTGGAAGTGGGCTGAGAAATAGCATGTGAAGTTTAACATAGGCAAGGATGACGTCTTGCATTTTGGAAAGTCAAATCCAGGTAGGTGTTTAATGATGAATGAGAGTGCTTTAAGGAGTGTAGTGGAACAAAGGACATTAGAGATTAGGTGCACGGTTGTCTGGAATTTGGGTCACAGATACACAGGACAGTGAAGAAGGCGGTTGGCACACAGGCCTTCATCAGGGCATTGAGTATAGAAGTTGTGACGTTATGTTGCAATTATACAGGAAGTTGGTAAGGCTGCAGTTGGAGTATTGGGTTCAGTTTTGTTCACCTTGCTCTAGAAAGGATATTATTGATTTAGAAAGAGTGTAGAAGAAATTTCAGAGTTGTTTCCTGGGCTAAAGGGGTTAAGTTATAGGGAGAAGTTGGACAGGTTCGAACTTATTTCTTTAAAGTCTCGGAAACTGAAGGGGTTCTTACAAAAGTGTAGATAGTTTGTGAGAAGATTTGTAGCTCGGGTGTTCGTTGTTGTAGTTCTGTTCGCTGTGTTGGGAATTTGTGTTCCAGACATTTCAGCGGACAGCTGGAACTGACAACCGGAAGCGGCAGATACAAACCACTATAAATGCCAGAGGAAACATCACATAGGCGCTTCACAGGAGGCCCCCAAGCACTGAGGATGTCACCTAGACAGGGGACGAAACGTCTGCAACACCAATTCGCAGCTCGCCGAACAGAACCACAACAAGAAGTGCAGATCTTATCAAATTGTGAGAGACGTGCATAGGGTTGAACAATTTATTTTTTTTCGCAAGGTTGGGGAATCGAGGACTAGAGAATATCTGTTAATGCTTCGAGAGGAATAAAATGAAAATTAACCCGTAGGGGCAACTTTTTTACACAGAGTATGGTATGCTTATGGGCTGAGCAGCCAGTGGAAGTGGTTGAGATGGGTGCAATAACAACTTGAAAAGGCATTTCGACAAATAAACAGATAGGAAAAGATTAAAGGATACAGAGCAAGGGCAGAGAAATTGGATGAGTGTGGATGGAGATTTTGTTTGGCATGGAACCTCTGGACCGAAGGGGCCTGTTTCCGTCTGTAGAACCGTATGACTGTAAATACGTGTGTTTTGGGATAGAGACAGGGAGGGGAGACTGAGAAAAAAATGTCATGGAAAGATATGTTCACTGTTTCCAGAATGCTGAAATGAAGACATTTCGATAGTACCATGCAACACGGGTCAGTATTATGAAGAATTATGAGTGAATGGTATATTAGTATAAGTTCAGGCGATAGAGAGTTTTGAATGAGCATTTGTCCTGCAACTTTGTAACTGGGAGGGAGGAAGGGCTGGAGAATCTTCATTACATTGAGCTGTATAAAACAGTAATTTGTCTCAGTTTCATTTTCGATGAGTGTGACAGAGGGATTGTCTGTACAAAGCTGAGCTAGTTTCCTGGTGCTATCTTATCGAACTCACCTCATTAGCTACCTACCCCACCCCATGATGTCCCTCTCATTCAATACCAGCCCGATTCTCCCACCCATCATGATTGACCAGACGGCACTCAGGCACTTTTACCCCATTTTTCTTCAAGCACCTGTTCGAGGGCATTTCCCATGGAACGCACTCTCCTAACAATATATTCCATCTGCTTTATACTTTCATATGACGGTCAGCATGCTTTATACAGACCAAGCAAGACATCTACACTTATTTTATGGTTATAGATTCCCATCACACTTAGTAATTCTGGTTATTTCACTTGACTTACCTTAATGATATTAAGTCAAAGACAGCTTCTAAACATGTCTTGTTACAAAATACAATTTCGAGCAGAGAACGATCTTGCCCTCAGCCGTTATCTTGACCGTTATCAGAATTTGCCATTTTCATTATTATGAAAGTTTCTCTTGCCCTTTGCATGTGACTGTTTCTGTCTGTAACAGTTGCACTATCTCCCACTCAGTTCGTTGGACGGCCCGTTCGTGTTGCAGAGGGAGGCCAACAGCGCCGGTTCAGTTCCTCACACTGACAGAGGTTTCCATGAAGGGGAAGCTCTCTCAACCTCAACCTCACCCCATCACCCGAGATGTGGTGGCCCTCAGGGTAAACCAGCATAAGTGGTCTCTCTAATGAGATTTCTTTGGGACTCTATTCTATCAATGTTAGCATTTTAATTTTTAAAAATAATTTTATTGAAAAGAGATTTTTAATATTATAATAACTCAATAACAACACAACTCAAATAACTGATCAGAATTACACTCATGTGCATGTACATACAAAACAGGTTAAAAACGTTAAATGGACAGAAGAAAAACCAAAATAAAAAATAAATAATGAATACATAGTACAGCTCAGCATAACAAAACGATAGCTCTCGTTCTTCAAGAGCATTAACTGATACGCATCTTTATGTTCATAATTGTTTCTCATTGGATATTAGATTCATAAGACAATATCGTCATGGCTATATAAAAGCCCTTCCTAATGTGACAGATAAACCTGCATCGTGGTAATCCAAAAAGGGCTGCCATGTCTTATGAAAATCTCTGTTTTTTTTGATGTACCATACTAGTGAGAAAGTCCAAAGGGATATTCTCCATGAAGAACTTACGACGACACAACAGACCCAGGGTTTTTAGACATCCAACACAACAGAACATGTTTCCTAGCATAGAAAGTAAGGATATAATGCATTTCCTCGTGTGCATCTGCGTCAGGTACCCTGAGCAGGCCCAGGAAAAGAAAAACCGGGTCCATCTCCAATTCAGTCCCCAATACCTACTCTATCACACATAACACAGTGCTCCAATATATATGAAGACTGCAGCAGGACAACAATCAAGGGTAAGAGTGCCTGTAGTCATTCTGCATTTACCACATGCTGAAGATAATCCCACTTTGCATTTTGAGAGACAATCTGGGGTCAGATAGACCCAATGAAGAATTTTCAACTGCATGGAATGGGTCCTATTACAGATCAAAATCATTCGAGCATTTTCACAAATGTCCTCTCAATCTCTCCGAGTTGTTCGGAACCCCCAACTCTCTCTCGCAGCTATCCCAAAGCTGCACAGTCTTGTCTGAGGGGACAAACTCCAACTAATGAAAAAGGGTACTCACAGAGAGTTTATTCTAAGCAATAAGCACTCACTTCTCTCTATCATATCTGTAAGAGTCTGGTAAAGGTATGTTTTTTAAAAATCAAATCTCGGATCTGGGCAAAAAAACAGAAGAGGCCTCTACTAGGTCGTCCATACTTACAAGTTATTTGAGCAAATGATGTCATTCTTTCTCTTTAAAATAATACGTGTTGGCTCAGTAGATAGCACTGCGTCCTCACAGCACCAGGGTCCAAAGATGTGCAGGTTAGATGAATTGGCTATTGATAAATCACCCATAGTGTTCAGGGATGTGTAGGTTGGAGCATTAGTCAGGGTAAATATAGGATGGTAGGGGAATGGGTCTGGATGGGTCGAAGTCGACTTGTTGGTCCCAAGGGCTTGTTTCCACACTGTAGGGATTCTACTAATTCTAAATCACTCAAGCAAGTTACACCCCTGGCTTCCCATAGGTTAAACATGGAATCCATTATCCCCGGTTGACAATTCTGTATACGAATTATAGGGTTAAGAAACATGGTTTTGGCTATATTGCCCTTGACCTGACGCATTGGCATTCATGCTTTAACTTTATTGATAATCATTGGGTTATGATAATACTCCATAAATGTTGTCATTTTGTCTAAGAACAACAGACTAGTAAGGTTTCACTTTGTCTGAGAGTGTTCAATATCTCACCATATTGACACCGAGTCCTCAGTGGTCCACACACTAACATAGGATAATCAAGAGCTTAATTGATAGCTTTTAATCTGGAAGACCTACTCCCCATACTCTGTGGGGTAGTTTCAATTTGGTTAGCTTGATAAAGAGTCGCCTATAGTGCCAAATAAAAGAGATAAACCAGCCATTGAGTCTCCAAAATATCTGTCTGGGAAATATCTGTGTGGGTCCATAAGACAGTTGAAATCTCCTTCTACAATAATCTGCCACGATGCAAGATAACTTAATTTGGAAAATGCATCTACCAGGATTTTAAGAGGGTGCGCCAGGTGGCAATAAACATTCAAAATACTGTATTATTTCCCATAGTTCAACCATTCACACGGGGTATAGTAAATGAGGAAGGACATTCATTTTAAGAACCGCTATCCGACCTAACCAGGATATTGGAAGTGCCTCCCATCTTTGAAGGTCTTGTTTAATTTTGTCAAACAAATGGACATAGTTCACGTTAAATAAATGATCAAAGATGGATGTAATGAATATATTAAAATAGGGAAACCACCCCCGTGACCATTTGAAAGGAAACCAGAATTTGCCTTCAACATCAGTTATTTCTCTGAGACATCCCACAGGGAAGGCCACAAATGTATAAAATTAATCTTATAGCCCGAAAAGGTGATAAGCGAATTAATGCATTGCATCACGTGAGCTGCCCAAACTGTGGGATTTGACAAAAACATAAGACCCTCATCTGCATACAATATAATCTTATGTCACTTCTATCTTACTTCTGGGGCAGGTATGTTAGGGTAATATTCCCAATTGTGTAGGATGCCACCCTATCTAAGATTGTTGCAGGGATGGGGAAGAGATCAACCCTCATGTGCCATTTCTGCGGGTTAAAGGAGAAAATAAAATCCCTACTTGTGATGTGGATCTGCTTCCAGACATCCACCAGCTCGAGTTCTGCACACATATCCACTAATTGCTTACATTATATCGAGGGTACTGGGGGACATTTGGACATTCTGTACACCGTGGGTCCATAAGACAGTTGAAATCTCCTCCTACAATCATGTGCTACGATGCAAGATAACTTAATTTGGAAGATGCATCTACCAGGATTTTAAGAGGGTGCGCCGGGTGGCAATAAACATTCAAAATACTGTATTATTTCCCATAGTTCAAGACTTTGGGGATGATGATCCTTCCATGAGTGTCTAATACAATCTAATAATTTAAATGGAAGATTCTTCTTCACTAGTATGGCTTCTCCCCTACTCCTAGTATTAAAAGACGAGAAATAAATCCGATCAAACTCGCCCTGCTGTAATGTCAAATGGTCCTTGTCATCAAGGTGCATCTCCTGCAATAGGACAACATCCACCCTCTCGTTTTGAAGATTAGAAAATACATTTTTCCTCTTGACTGGCAGATGGCTCCCCTTAATATTCCAGGTACAACATTTAAGCACATCATTATCCATAACACACTGTAGCAACAATTCAACTCTAGAATTTCACATCGAATTACACATCGCTGATCATTAATGAAAAAAAGACTCATTGAGCCTAAAAACTGTACAAACTAAAACTACTACAACTAACAAGCTCTCAAAACCTTCCAAAGCTAAACACATAAAAAACCAAAAAACGAAATAAAATCCAAAATGCCAATGACTCTTGATTGGGGAATTTACCCCCCAGCGCCCACTGGGAATGCTTACATATCTCAAAGCTTTATCTTGTGCCCGCTACCAATATGGAATCCAGGGCAATTCACAACAAAAATCGGGCTTGAACTGCCCTTCGGTCGGCACTTAGTCAACACAAATACCTTTGCATCCCCCTCCAGCTTGAGGTGCATCCCAGACACAAGCAAAGAAAGAAAAAAAGAAGTAATACTAATGAGGAAGTTAAAAATGGGTATCAACCCATTCCCAGCTATAATGTAACACTGGTTAATAGCAAACAAATCCAACAAAATTTATTTAAGATTGAAACATGATTATCTAAATATCCAGCTTACTTTAAAAGTTTTCGCTTTCTCTGGAGAGTCAGAAGGATTCAAGGATCCATTCAAAGCAATATGGAACACAGCAGGGAACTGTAAGGAATACTGAATCCTGAGTTCCCTTACTCTTCTCTTGATATCATCAAAAGATTTTCTTTCCTGAATCACCGCCGCTGAAAAGTCCTGAAAGAACATCATCCTGGAGCTCTTGTCAATTAAACCCATTGGATTTCAGAACCCCTGGGTTCTGAAAGATTCCATCAGTCTTTGTTTGTCCCCATAACTTTGTAATCGAACAAGGACAGGATGAAGGCGTTGGTCTGAGTCTGACGTCCGTGCCATAACCCGATGAACTTTCTCACTCTTCATCCGTCCCTCCTCAGTTTTGAAGTGAAGGAATCGCTGCAGCCAGTTCTTGAAAAAACTGACCACCTTCTGTCCGCTCCAGTAAACCGACGATGTGAATATTCTTCATCTTACCCCTGTTCTCGAGGTCGTCATCTTCTTCAGTTAAGATGCAGACCTGTTTTCATGGGCGAGGATCCTCTCCCGAGAGGAATCGATCACGGTCTCTGTCACTGCAGTTCGGCCCTTGGCATCGTCTGTTCTGTTTCCAAGGCTGTCAAGTTGCTGCTCATGTTTCTGTGGCACGGCTGAGAGCGGCTCTAGCAGCGGCTGAACGGTTCTTCAATCATGGCTTCAATCATTTCACGTAACTTGGTGAACTCAGTGACCAAGGCCTGGTGAGGAACTGGGTCTATTAAACGAGCAGAGTGGGTTGCAGCTACAGCCTCAGGCATGCTCGATGCTTCTGACGGGTTCACCGCTTGTTGGGACTTAGTCAATCCTTTCCCATGTTTTGTCATCTCCCTTTGACAAAATGGGATTAGTAAAGATTCTATTGCTCTTTTAGTGTTGAAATTTAGGTAAATGGCTGGGATGGGGTGGGTTAGAGAAACACTTCGCCCGTGCTGTGATTCAGAGCCCAGCAAACCTGACCTTCTGGATCGCCGCCATCTTGTATTGCCTCTTAACATTTTATCGATATTATCATTTCATTTTACATTATATTCCTGGAGGTTCTGAAGCTGTGTTATTTGATACCACTGTCTACATTTCCCTCCACACTGCGCATTGCTGCCCATTCCTCGATTATCCTTGACTCTGTTGTTATTCATGAACCTTCCGTCTGTGCCTCAAAAAAAATTCAACATATCTGCTTCCATTGCTCCGTGGCAAAGAGTGTTCCAAAGACATTATAAAGCCATTATAAACAGTATGATCTGAGTGTGAGATTAATTTTTTGTGTCTCCTTATCTGAGAAAGGATATAATTACATTGGAAGCAGTTCAGAGATATTTCATTTCACGGTTTCCTGGGGTGAAAGGTTTTAACAGGTTACTCTTGGAATGAGAAAAAAACTACATACGAGACCTTGAGGAGAATGGGTCAGGTATATACCCACTGGGTGTTTGCATAGCCTAAATTTGTTGTCATTGTCATAGAACCTCTACAGTGTGGAGGCAGGACATTCCGTCCATTAAATCCACACTGACCCACCTGGACGTGCCCCCCCAATCTTATCCATGTAACCCTTCATTTCCCATAACTTACCCACCTAACCTACGCATCCCTGGGCACTATTGGCACTCCACTTTAAACTGCACATATTTGGACTGTGGCAGGAAACTGGAGCACTGGGAGAAAACCCACACAGTCAGGGGGAGGATGTTCAAACTCCACATAGAGGGTCGCCCGAGGTTGGAATTGGACTCAGCACCTTGGAGATGTGAGGCAGCAGTGCTACCCACAGATCCATCATACTCCTCCATTAGTTCTGTTAGTAACTTGTGGCTGACTAAAAAAATCTGCCTGACTTGTTCTTATAACTGAACCTGACCCAGTCTGAGACCTTTATCATTGGCGACGTCACCAACCTGGTTACATTTAAAATTTGTTGTGAGCAGTGGACAAGTGAGACTAGAAAAAGAAAGAGTGACACCCTCCATCTTCAGTCACATCTGGAGTGAGAATAAAATCACAAAGTGGGAATTCATTCAAGTGTGCATTCTCTTTCCCAGAAGTTTGGGATGGTTGAATCTTTATATTATATCAAGGCTGGCTTCGTCTGATCATCCATAGACAGGTGAATCAGGGATAATGGTGCATGGAGAGAAACGTGCAGCTGGGACCACAACGAGATAAGCCATGACCTTATGTGCTGGTGGAGTAGTGTCAAAGGACCGAAAGGCCCCCTCTTGTCCCTCAGCGCTGTCTTCTGAAGTTCCATTAAGCCCTTCGGGCCTGCTACACAGGGGCAGATCAAGGCCACTCCGATGGTTAGGTGCAGTTTTGGAAATGTACTTGGAAAATCCAGGCTGGGTCAGGAAGAGACACACACCCCTATACCCTGTTTCCAGGCTTCCCCTCTCTGCAACGTCTGCTTCAGATGTGGGTCGTGTTACAGACCCAGATTTACTGAGAATACACCCACCATACCCTACCCAGCGTTTACTCAAACAAATCCTCTGCTCACCCGAATGTAGCATTACACAACGCAACTTCCGGGAAAATAACCAGTTACTTTGCAAAAGCATAACATGTGGAATCAACAAATAGGAACAACAGTAGGCTATTCGGCCCCTCAAGATTCCTGTCATTTAATACGAACATGGCTGATTTACTCCAGGTCTAACTCCACTTTCTTGCCGACTCCTTGTATCCCTCCACACCTCTCTGGGTTAGGGAATTCCAGGAATTCACTACCTTCTGAGAAAAGACATCAATTTGTATCTCAGATAGAAATTGATATTTCATATTCGGTATCTATGTCCTCGAGTTCGAGACTGCACTCAGGAATGGTAACAACTTCTCAACATCTACATTCTCAAATCCCTTCTGTGTCTTGTAATTTTCAGCAGTATCACTCCTCATTCATTTAAACCCCAATGAATAATCGCCTCACCATTTTAGAGATTCTCAATATCACAACCCTTTCATCACTGGAAGCCGGCTAATGTACCAACCTAGTTACTTGCTGCATCAGCATGTTGACTTTATGTTTCATACACAGGAACAGTCCAATCCCTTTGTACTGTTCTTTTTCTGGAAGCGCTCTCCATTAAATAACAGCCTGCCTTTTGATTCTCAGTGTCATCCTCAAACTCAGATGTATATTGCACTCAGCTCCCTCCACCAGACTATCAGTATAGAGTGTAAATAACTGATGCCATCGGACTGATAGCTGTGGTCCTCCAGCAGATACACCTTTATCATGAAGATCCATTTATCCTGACTCTCCGATTGCTTTGTGCTAACCAATCATCATCCCATGTTAATACATTTTCCATCATCCTACGAGCTTCTGTCTTGTGTAAGAACTTTTGTTCTGTAATACCTTGAGGAAAATCTCTAGAAATCCTGCTTTCTACCAGATCTCCTTTATCAAGTCCGCTTGTTACATTCTCAGACATCTTCAGAAATACTTTGCATGATCTTACAGGGCAAAGTATAATTTCCCTTTCACCAAACCACTCTGAACCTGCGTGAAGCTTTTCTAAATGTCCATGCTGGCCAGGTTTTCCAAATTATGCTCGTCCCATCTGCTTTCCTTTGGCCCCATAGGCCTCGAAATGCTTCCCATTCATATGTTTGTCTAAATGAGTTTTAAATGTGTTAGCAGTACATGCATCTACCACTCTTCCTCTGGCAGCTCATTCCATACCCACGCCACCCTCTGTGCAAAAACACTGCTCCTACGTCCCTTGTATATTTTCCCTCTTTCACCTTAAACCTATGCCTTCTACGGCTGAACTCCCCCATCCTGTGGAAAAGACCTTGCTATTCACCTTATCCATACCTCTCATGATTTTAGAAACTTCTATAATGTCATCCCTCAACCTTCTACACTCCACCCAATGCTAACTTTAAGAACAAGCATTTAAAGATAAATACTGCAAATTTAAAACTATAGTAAACATGACAGATAAACAATACTTCGATCAAACTACACACTGTGATTTGTTTTTTCTCCCTATTACAAAACTAAGGCAGCATGAAACACTTACTAGTGCCAATGAGAAGCCAAGCACCTGATAGCCTTTGTCTAAAGGAGGCGATGATCTCGACAGTGAAAACATATTTATGGCCAGATCTTTATAATGCCACATAGTCAACATTCTCCCTCCTGGCCTCCCTATGAACTTGTGTGATTGTGTCTTCTTTATCTTACACTCAATAGAGAGAACCCCTTTCTCCATGCACACCTTAATTGAAACCCATTTTATATCATCTTCTCGTTCACCACTGCTAAAAGCCGGTATATCTTTACCACGCCCTCTTTTCCCTGTCACCGATCTCCCACCTCTGGCATGGTATTAAAAAGCCAAGTTTCCAATGCTTTTCAGTTGTGAAGAAGTGTCACACTGGGCTTGAAATGCTAACGCGGTTTCTCTGTCTCTGTAGATGCTGACAGACCTGCTGATTTTCTCCAGAAATGAATAGGCACGGAACAAATTTTCACAAAACAAATAACTATGGATACTGGTAATAAAAATAACAAAATTGCTTGAGAAACTGAGAGTTTTGTAGAGGCTCACAGGACCTGAAAGTTTTACACTGCATTCATTCCAGAAGATGCTGCAACATCTTCAGCAATTTCTTCAGCAATTTCTGATTTTGGACAATTTCCAAAGAAGGATGTCAAAGATGCTCAAACATCCTGTCCAACATGGAGTGTCGTACACTGGGGCCTGAACAATAATGCATGGTGGACAAGTTCCTTGACTCTGAAACTACATAAGTCTGGAATCACTGACACTATAGAGCTCTTAATCACGGTCAGGGAGAAAAACAGAGGGAGACACATTCACTTCAAATACAGAAGGTGACATTGTGGAAGAGAAACGATTTAGATCATTAGTATAAATGGATTGAATTAAAGTAACAAATTAGAGGCGTGACAGCAGGGAGAGGCCCTCAGCAAAATCAGAATATTAAAATGCAAGTGTTACCGCATCAGAAACCAGGTTAGTGAAGAATACAGGGCTGATGGGTGAAAGGGTCTTGGTGTGAACTGGGGGACAGTCAGTAGAATTGAATTGTAGATATTGCAACTCAAACTGGGTTATCATTTGATGCTGTAGACCACAGCAGCAGCAGAAGCAGAACTGTGTTCAACGACAATCTGTAACATTTTACCTAGGATAATTCAT
The DNA here is from genome assembly GCF_047496795.1 of Chiloscyllium punctatum. NCBI lineage: Eukaryota > Metazoa > Chordata > Chondrichthyes > Orectolobiformes > Hemiscylliidae > Chiloscyllium > Chiloscyllium punctatum. Next base: position 43,226,601 of record NC_092751.1, on the reverse strand, counting down.
CAGTCTACCATTACCAACAAGCCGATCCATGGTTCAGTGATGAGTGTGGGTGAACATTGCAGGGTCGGAATCACGTGGACCTAAACCTGTTGACAACCCATTAAAGCTACCACATTTAACTGGTTAAATTCCGACCAGCAGAACTAATGTCTGATGGAGAGGGGAAATGATCCCAAGACTAACAGATCAGATCTAAGCTCTGTCGTACTGCCAAATCCAAACATAGATGTCGTTGGACTATTAAACAATTTACTGGAGGAGAGGACTCCACAAATATCCTCATCCTAAATATCGAAACAACTCTGTACGTCAGTGAAAACAGTCAAGGATGTGGTGTCTGCACTACCCCCAGCCAGACGGGTTGAATGGATGATCCACCTCACACTCATCATGATTCCCACAGAATCACAGATACCAGTCTTCAAGCAATTCGATTTGCTGTACAGTCATGAGGAAACAGCTAAACACAGTAGAGACGACAAAGGCAATCGGCCCTGACACCATCTCTGCAACAGGACTGAAGACTTGTGCTGCACCACAAGCCGTGTCCCTGGGGAAGGTGTTTCATTCCAGCTCCAACTCTGACATCTCCCTTACAACGTGGAAAATTACTCAACTATGTCCAGTCCCCGAAGAGGAGAATAGTTACAATCTGACCAATTACCACACCCACAGTCCCATCACGACAGTCACATTGGTGGGAATACTTATTGACAGAGCTGTCAAGTAGCACCGAAATAATCAGGTCAGTGTGGTTTCCGATAGGTTCCCGTGTGAAGATGGTGCTGTGGTGGACATATCATTGGATTATGAATCCAGACCAGGTCAATGCTCTGGCAGCTGGTGGAAGTTAAATATAAATTAATAAAATATCGAGACCTAAAATCTGGTGTCTTTAATAGTTATCTTGTTTCTAATGTTGATTGTAAACATCAATCTCCTTCCCCAATGTACTTTCAGGAAGTGAATCTCCTGTGCTTTCTTGGTCTGGCCTAAAAGTGACTCCAGACACACAGAGATGGTCTCTGAATCGGCCACGTGAGACACTCAATTGTAGCAAACGACTCTGAGATCTTAAAGGATAAAACCTGACAGAACATCTGGCATCAACCTCGTTATCTGAAAAGGGAATGGGAAGTACTATCCTGTTGTCCCTGCCTGGACATCTTTCCAAACATATTAGAGCTTGTGACAAGAGCTTTCCCACAGACTGCACAGAAACATCGGGAGAGGAGGAGGTCATTCAGCACATTGAGCTTTCCCCATGCTATTTCATGGGCGAACATCTCCTCAATGCAGTTTTGCCCACACAATGTTCATATCCCAAAATATGTTTAAACATTATGAAATACAGTGCCTTCGGCCCATCAATATATAGGGAGTTCTTTGATAACGCATGTTTATTAAGTACGATGTGAGTGCAATACGATTCGTGAACTGTTTTCTACAAAGTGAACTATCATCCCTGCTTCCAATCTGTCATACCCTGTCAGAGTGTTATATATCTCACTGATATCTCCACTCATTTTCCTAAAGCTCATGGAATACAGACCCAGTCACCCCAAATTCTGCTCCCACAACTAACCTGTCATCCCAGAGATCAGTCTGGTCATCCTTCACTGCACTCCCTCAATGTCAGGTTTGCCCTTTATTAGGTAAGGACACCAAAACTGCACACAACACTGCACAATTTTCGAGATGGGGTCCCACCAAGGCCCTGTTCAGTTGCAGTAAATGACCCTTACTCCTGTATTCTAATCCCCTGAAATGAAGGTGAATAAATCACTTATCTTCCTACCTGCTTTCTGCTCCTGCAATATTGCTTTCAGTGACTGGTGTACAGGGAGATCCAGATTCTTTTCACTGTTACAGCTCCCCACTTGCTGGGTCTATGTACACTGTATACAGCATGCCAATGCCATTCCCAGTATTGACTTCCGTGTTCAGAACTCACTAACCTACATGGACTCGGATAGCTTCGCAGAAATAAACAAAAATGCAGCTTTAGTTCATTTATAGATCAACATTTTCAACCAATCACTTTTCAAATGATAGGATGCCATTCTATTGTTCCCATCAAAGTACACAACCTCTCATCTCTCCCATTGCTCTCCAACTGCCACGTATTTGCCCAGTCACTCCATTTAACTCAATCACCTTGGAGCCTTTCTTACATCCTCCTCATCCACTCACAGGATAACATCGTTTAGTACTGTCAGCAGACTTGGGAATATTGCAATTGAGCCCCTCAACCAAAGATATGATGTGTATTGGGAATAGCTGGATGCCAAATCTCGATCCCTGTTATATCCTCCAAGCCTTCCATTCAAAAAAAAACATGGTTTTATTCCTACTCACTGTTTCCTGCCAACTCTCCCATTCTAAAACCATGAACATATATTAGCCCCAGTCCCACTGGATTCAAATTTGCACAAATGGCTTGGGGCTTTATCAAAAGTCTTTCTGAGATTCCAGTCGTATTGCGTTGATACCTTCTCCATAATTTTGCTAAAAGCCACTTTCTCAAGTATGATTCCTATTTCATAAACCTCTCGTGACTTTGTCTATGCCCATTAATTTCAGTCCAATATTTTCTCTAAAACGTTTTAGTTGCTAATTTCATTCTATTCCCTTTTTCTCAACAGACTAAAGTTCCCTAGTATTGCGAGGAAATGTTATTTTTGGTTTTTTTTTCTCTCTGTGAATGCATAACCGAAGTATTTGCTCCATTGATCTGCTATTTACCTGTCCTCAATTATCTGGTATCAGACTGTCAGTAAGCTGCACTTTTTTCTCTTAATTTTGCCATTGATGTATTTTCAGAAGATATTACAAGTTCACTCATATACAGTGTGATAAGATATTCTTCAGAAACCCATCAATTCCTATCTTGATCTACTGAATGATTGACCTTCCACAGCCATACAATCACAGAAGCACAGACTTTGTACTATCAGAAATACAGCACGGTCTACAGTAGCCCCACTTTCCAACACAAAACCCATCGCTGTGAATCTTATGGCATTTCAAGTGCACAACCATGTATCTTCTAACGGTTTTGGGTTACCATGACAATTCCCCTCTCACGAAGTGCATCCCAGACCCAACATACTTTGGGTGAAAAACAGTCCTCAAATCCTCACTAAGTCTCAAACCCTTTACTTTAAAAGTGTGTCCCTTTGATTAAAAGGACCAGCTGTTATCTATCCACCGCGTCCATGTCCCTCGTAATCTTATCCTCCTGATTCACGTCCCCCTGAGCCTTCTCTGCTCCAAACTAAAGAACTCGAGCTGATCCAGCCTCTCTCCATAGCTGATATGCTCCATCACAGGGAACATCCTGGTGAATCTCCTCTGCAACCACTCCAGTGCAATCACATCCTTCCTGGAATGTGGCTCCCAGAACTACACACAGTATTCCATCTTGGCTAACGAAAGTTCCACATAGCTCTTATAATCTATGCTTCGACGTGTGAAGGCTGTGTTTACGCTCCCGTATGCTTTCTCAAATTGTGTGTTACCCTGTCCAGCCACATTCAGGGATGTATGGAGCAGCACCCTCTGATCTTCCTAGTGTGCTGCCATTCATTGACCCCGACCCTGCCTGGTTCCTTCTTCCAAAGTGCATGACCTCATATTTATCAGGGTTACATTCCATCTGCCATTGATGTGACCATATGACCATTCCATCTGCATCTTTCTGTAACATAAGGCCTTCTTTCTCACTGCCAACTACCCGGCCAATCTTTGTATCAAACACAAACTTACTTATGACACCCCCACCCCTCGCCCATATTCATAGCTGCATCCTTTATGATAAGGATTAAAATCAGGAAACATCAGCTTATCGTCCAACAGGTTTATTTGGAGGCACAAGCTTTCGAAACGCTGCATCTTCATCAGGTGGCTGTGCACTTTGATCAAGCACTTCGAAAGCTAATGCCACCGAATAAACGTTTTGGAGGATAACCTGGTGTTATGCAATTTTTAGCTTTGTCAACCCCAGTCCAACACCAACACCTCCGAATTACAAAAATTAAGAGACACAGCACTGATTCCTGTGGTACACCATTGGACACTAGCCTTCAATCGCACAAACAGCCTTCTATCACCACCCTCTGTCTCCTACCATTAAAGTTGATTTGGATGCAACTTGGCAAGTCACTAATGAGTCCTACCTGTTCCCTGGTTATTCTGTTCAGCTGGAGACACTTGTAGAATATCTGGAGATTCTCCCTAATCTTGCCTGTCATTTGCTTTCCATGCCCCTGTATTAGTCATTCCCCTCCAAGTGATGAATTTCCTCCTTATTGTAGCTTTAACTGGGCTGTCCCAGATCCTGCCATTATTTACCTTGAATGTGGAATAGACAGCGAGGGAAGTGTTCTGTTAATTGCCAACTTGTCGTATGTTTTGTGAATTTTCTAAATTTCACTGTGACCCACCTCTCATTCTTTGAAACTCTAGAGAACACAGGCCGAGTTCCTCATCAGGCAATCTCACCATCTAAGGGATTAATCTGGAGAATGTCCATTGCACTTCCTCTGTGGTCAGTATATTATTTCTGAGATTCAGTCACCAAAACTGTACACAATACTCCAGGTACAGTCCCATCAACACGCTGTGAACCTGCTTCAACATGTCTTTACATCACTGTTCTGACTCTCTTAAATGAAGGCGAACCAAACTTTAATTTTCCACTTACATATATTCCTCCAAATACACTTCACATTCATTGCATTTACGAACTCACTGAGATCTTATAGAAACCCTTCCGAAATTCCAATATATGCCATGTCTACTGGTTCCCCATTATCTATGCTGTAAGAAACAACTTCAAACAATTCCGAGGTTTATCAAGTACGATTTCTCTATCAGAAATGCATGCTGATTCTCTCCATTGTTGGTATTAATTTCTAAATATCAAAAATGTCATCCTGTGTTATAGATTCCAACAGTTTCACTACAAATGTCAAGTTAACTGGTCTGCAGTTCTCCACGCTATGTATTTTTTCCCTTTGTAGCTGTTTGGATCCCTTCCATTCATCGATAGTGCTTGATTCACGTTTATCCACAATTGTTTCCGGTCTCTGCAGAATGTACAGGAAAATATAACACAGTCATCGACAGTGCAATTAATACTTCTATTGGTGATATATTTCCGACATTTTGATAGAAAGTACATCTGTTTCGTCAGTCTTCGCAATGCTCAATCCAGCTCCATCTTCAAGTACTACCTTGTTACTGATATAAAATGACATTATGTCTTTAGCTCCAGGAGTCCGATATGATCACTTGGTATTACTGGGGGATTTTCTGGATATTCCTCCATGAAGACAGATGCAAAGTAACTGTTTGTTTTCTTGGCCATTTCCTTGTTCTCCACAATGACCTCTCCTCTCCCGATTACAAATTTCCACATTTGACGTTGCTTTTATTTTGTTTCCTTTGAAATATAGATCGCAGATTGATGCAGTCTTTGTGTTCCTGTTTGTTGGCATGTATGTTCCCTTTTTGGTTTCCTTTTCAGTTTCATGGCCTTCCATTTTTGGATCGTTTATTTCTGAGAATTCTCAGGTTTCCACAATAGCTGGAATTCTTCTGAAGTCACTTCCCCTGATTAACATATTTTCTAATTTGTTATGTTAACCACCATTGAGTCACTTTGTCACTCTTTGGTGCTTGTACCTGAATAAATAGACGTATGTTTCAGACTTTGCAGTATTTCTAAAAACTCCTGGTCCTGACCAGATATATTCAGGAACACCACAGGAGGATAGGAGGATAGAGAGGAAATTGCGGGAGCATTGCTTGCCTCTTTTCTATCATCGCTGGCCAACGATTGATGTCCTGGACAACTGGAATATAGTGAATGCTGAGCCAGTATTCAAGAAATGCTACAAAGATAAATCTGGGAACGAAAGACCAGTAATCCTAAAAGCTAGTGGGTAGGTTACTTTAGAAGATTCGGACAGATTGGACATACATGCGTTTGGAAAGACAGGGTCTGGAGTGGAGTAAGATTAGAATGGTGCTGGAAAAGCAGAGCAGGTCAGGCAGCATCCGAGGAATAGGAAAATCGATGTTTTGGGCAAAAGCCCTTCATCAAATTCAGCACGGAACTTTGTGCAAAGAGAGAGCATGACTCACAATTTTGTTGGAGATCTTTGCTAAAGTGACCAGCAACTTTGAGGAGGTCCGGATGGTATCCGTAGTCTGGATGAATTCCAGTAAGGCCTTCAATAAGGTTCCACATGGTACGCCGCTCTGGAAGGTTAGATCGCATGGAATTAAGGCGGAGCTGGCAAATTAGATCCCAAATTGCTTTGATGGTCGGAAGCAGAGAGTAATAGTGTAAACATGCTGGTAAGACTGGAGACCTGTGAATAGTGGAATGCCTCAGGGGTGGATGCTGGGACCACTACATATTACATAGATCTATGATTTACATGGTAATGTACAGGCATGAATTGTAACTTTGAAGACTGTACTAAAATAGGCGGCACCATGGAGAGTGAGGAAGGTTATCAGAAATTTCAGAAATTACAGCAGTACTTGATTAGCTGGAGAAGTGGCTGAGAAATGGCAAATGGATTTCAATGTAGATCAGTGTAAGTTCTTGCATTTTAGAAACTCAAATCGCGTTTGGTAGTTTCATGGTGAATGGTTGGGTCCTAAGGAGTGTAGTGGATCAGAGGGACCTTGGATTCAGGTGCATGGTTCTCTGGAAGTTGATTCAGAGGTAGACATTGAAGAAAGCTTTTGGCACACTGGCCTTAATCGGTTTATATCACTGAGTATCGAAATTAGAGAGTTATGATGCAGTTATACAGGATGCCGGTGAGGCCATATTGGTAGCGGTATGTTCAGTTTTGTTCACTTTGCTATAGGAAGGATGTTATTAAACTGGAAAGAGTGCAGAAAAAAATTATAAGGGTGTTGCCAAGGTCTCAATGGTCTGAGGTACAGAAAGAGGTTGGACAAGCTAGGACTTTTTACTTTTGTATGCATGAGGCTGAGGGAGGATCATATTGAAGTTTATAAGATCATGTCAGGCATGGATAGAGTGAATGCACCCAGTCTTTTTTCCCAGGGTTGGATAATCACAGACTAGAGGGCATCAGTTTAAGGTCAGAGGGGACAGAATAAAAGGGAACCTGAGGAACAACGTTTTAACTCAGGAGTTGTTACACATATGGAATGAGAAGTGGTTGAGGCGGATACATTACCAACATTTAAAAGGCATTTGAACAAATACACAAATGGGAAAGGATTAGAAGGATACGGGACAATGGCAGGGAAATGGGGTCAGCGTGGATGGGCATTTTGGTCGGAATGGACCAGTTTGGGCCGAAGGGCCTGTCTCCATGCTGTCGGGCTCAATGACTCTAATAATCATTGCTTGTCTCCCACTGAATGTTATTTTATACTTTGCAAATTCACTGAAGATATCTTGAAACTCTAGCCTCCAGTCTTCCATGATGTTTGACAGGAATATTCAAGCATTCTATACTGTATTAGACACCTTGTAAAATGCACCTTATAAATGCCATTATTCTTTAAAGGCTGCTTCAGACCAAGGTTAATAATTCGTCCTTCTGACCACACAACACCAAATCCGAAATAACCTGCTCCCTAGTTTGCTTCGCAACATACTCTTCAACCCACCTCATATAAACTTATGGAACTTATTTTTCACAGCTTCAGCAGTCACTTACTTAACACAGTTTAGATACAACTTGAGACCATCCAATAAGACTGCGGTATCCACAATACTTGCCTATCTAATTTCCAGAGCATATGATGCTTACTTTCTGCTACCGTTTTGGTTTGGTATATAACACACCAATATTTGCTTCTCCTTGCTATCTGTAAGCTCTACCTGAACTGATTCTGTGGAAGCTGAGGGACAGGTCTGTGTCATTATTAGTGATCGACTTGGACAAGACATTCGGGTAGGCTCACCTCGACGCTGAGAAGATCTGAAGAAATGTCCCACAATATTGGGCAAGCAACAATATCCTCCTCGCTCTGTTAGGATCAGAGTGACCATATACTCTCTGCTCCCTCACACTCACTGTTATCGCACCTCACCCCGAACAAGTCTCCAAATAAGGCTCAGGCACTACCACTCTCACTATTGAATTCAGCAAATAATAATACTATATGGATTCAAAACTGTTGACTGACTCATTCCAGACACCTCAGAACTCCCTCCACCTACACCAGCACATACAGCCGTGTCACCCACTCCCACTCTCCCTCCATCCCTTTCTCCCATTCCATGAGAAACAGCCTGAATAGGATAGAAAGGGCCAAGCCGGTTAGTGGAGTGCCCGATATCCGTTCCTTCACTCCCTTCCCCCACCGCTGTCATGTGGGGAGGACTCTTAAAGAGCTGGAGAGGACCAGGATGCCTCGTGTGGAGAATCTGAAACATGAACGTCCTACTGACCAGTTGCAGAGCAATGTCCAGTGAAAGACAATTCTAACTTAAAACCCAGTGGCCGTTCCAACAATAGTCCTTTCACTTCCAAAAAGCAAAACACAGATACCTCACAGCACAGAGACTCAGACACCGAAATATACAGACGAACACACACAATACTTACAAGGAGATAGGTATACATACACGTATAAACACACAGTTACATATACAGTCACATACAAATTGACATAAATACAGATAGAAACACAGGCTAACACAGACAGAAGATGTAGACATGCAAACACACAGATAACAAGCACATGGACACAAACACGCACACACACCGGCACATACACATACACACACACACAAACAGAGGCGCAGACACATGCACAGACACACGCACAAACACTTACTCACATACGATACACAGATGCTAGTGTCGTTAAGGCACAAATCGATATGTTTTTGATTTGTAAGGGGGTCAAGGATTCTAGGGAGAAGGCAGAGAATGAGGTCGAGGTGCATATAAGAAATTATTGAATGGAATTTCCGATTCGATGGGCTGAATGGCCTCATTCTGCTCATTTCCTTAATGCTCCTGCGGTATTATGCTCTCAGGCATTCTCTTCCTGAGACAGCAGCAGAGGCTGGGTGCGATACATATTTGTTTGGTAAGGATCAGCGGGAATGTGGGATAGGTCTGGAGTCGGGAATGGATTATGTTCCTAAGTATACTTAATTATTCTGTCCTTATGTCTGAAAAGAGGTGGTGATTTGATGTTCAGTTAACATAGTCAGCTATTCCAAGGGGGCATAGCTTTAAATTAAGGGGGGGTAGATATAGGACTGATGTTAGTGGTAGGTTCTTCACTCAGCGAGTCGTAAGTTCATGGAATGCCCTGCCAGTGGCAGTAGTGGACTCTCCCTCTTTATGGGTGTTTAAGCGGGCATTGGATAGGTATATGGAGGATAGTGGGTTAGTGTAGGTTAGGTGGGCTCTGATCGGCGCAACATCGAGGGCCGAAGGGCCTGTATTGCGCTGTATTCTTCTATGTTCTATGTTCTATGTTCTATAGTTTTAAAATATTATTCCCCCAATGAAATAAGGATGTCCTTTTCCATTTAGTGTTGTGCTACCCGTGGTGTCCTCATCCTCAGGGAGCAGTGAAGACTCGGTTATTGAAGGTATTCAAGGATGAGCTCGACTGATATTTACTAGACAGAAGGGTCAGTGTTTATTGGGAACAGACAGGAAATGGATGGTCAGACACAATCGGATCAGCCATGAACATTCTGAATGGTGCAACCGAATGGGCAACTTCCTCCCCTATCCCATGTGTTGTTCCCTCAATCCACCCTCGAGGCTGTAACAGAGATATACTGCTGCCCCTACCCCATGTGTTGTTCCCTCAATCCACCCTCGAGGCTGTTACAGAGATATACTGCTGTCCCTACCCCATGTTTTGTTCCCTCAATCCACCCTCGAGGCTGTTACAGAGATATACTGCTGTCCCTACCCCATGTGTTTTTCCCTCATTCCACCCCTCGATGCTGTTACAGGGTTGGGGACCACTCCATTCTGTCAGACAGGATCATTACAATAACACAGGAGGAGACAATTCTGCCCCTCTAAGGAATTACACAGGAGTATAGAATGAAGTAATTCAGCTTGTTCAGTGCACTACACAGTCCAGGAGGAGACCATTCAACCCACCTGAGCTGTTACACAGGAACAGGGAAGCTGTCGCTTACAGGAAATAGAAAGTAGAGATAAATGATTATTTTCAGGCTGCAAAGCAGTAACTGATGGAGTGCCTCAGATATCTCTGTGGGGTCATCAATGATCAATAATCTTTATCAAAGATCTGGAGGAAGGGGAGGGAATGTGTTGGAGCTCAATTAGCTCATACACCAAGATGGTCATTCAAATGGAGGTAGTGAGTCTGCAATGTGATATAGACAGGGAAGGTTAGTGAGCAAAGCTTCAGCAGAAATAACTTAACCTAAGTTGTCTATTTTGGCATGAAAGATGAAACAGTGCTAAACAATTTAAATGGAGAGAGATTGCCGAACTCTGTGATACAGGAGGTTTCCATGTTCTTGCGACATGAATCATATGAAGTCAGATGCAGCAAATGATTTGGAAAGTAAGTGGAATGATGCTGTTTTTGGCCAAAGGTATCAGATGTAATGGCAGGAATGTTTTACTGCATCTGTGCAGGGCATTGCTGAGACCACAAATGATGTACTGTGTGCAGGATTGATCGCCTAAACTAAAATAAAAGGATATAATAATTTTCAAAGAGGTTTCCCTTTACTCATTCCTGGAATGCCGGCCTTTTGTTATGGGGGATTAGCAGTTTTGATCTTAGCTGAGGAATAGTATTGAACCAGCCATGACTTTTGGAAAGTGTATTAGCTGGATGCATATTATCTCCTGTCAGAAAGACTAAAGCTAGAGAATAAACTTTAAGATAAAGATTCATTGATATTAAAACACATACTATGAAGACAACTACCAATATTTACAAATTACACAGACAAATGTAAGCATGTCTTCAAATTATAAAGTGGGGACTTTTTTTGCGATTGGAAGGAATTGCGTACAACAAGATCAACGACACACCTGCATATAATCCATTATCAAGTTTTCCAGAGAATGTTCCAGGAGATCGCACACGGTCCAGTTTGGTGTTCAGTTGACAAAATTGTATGTTCCAACACAGAGAGGGAGAAAAATGTTCCCTGTCTGAGAAGCAGCAGCCGATTGATCCCTCTCACTTTTTTTGTTCCACCCGATAGCAAAGTGTGAGACCAGAAACTCCCTGAGTTATCTTTACCACTTGTGAAGGGTTCCTGGTGAGGATTCATTGGCATCTCTCCTCTGCCTGAAACGAAGGGAATTCTGCCAAATCCCACTGTTCCAGAAAGAAATCCCACTACCAGTAGCTTGTGTGAGCAGAATAACTTCAAAGGAAGAATAACAATTTGGGGCACTCTATCATTTTACCATTTGTTATGAGTTCAACTTTCTGTGTCTCACATTTTTCAGGCCTAGTCTGAGACCTAAATCATTGGCCACCTCACTAAACTGGCTGCATTTAAGATGGGTGTAACCAGTGGAGGAGTGGGACTGGAAAAGGACATCGTGACCCTTCAACATTTGTTGGAACACAAATGAGAAATTCTCAAAGGGCTGTTAAAGTGGAAATTCCCTTCCCCAGAGGACCGTGGTGCCTAGATGTTTGCATTTATTCAAAGTTCTTATTGCATAATTTGTAGTAAAATGGCATACAGACAGAAACGTGCTGCTGTGACCCAAAACACCTGGAGCGGTGACAAAGTATCTAATGGCTCACTCCTGCTGCTCAGTCCTGTGTTGCTATGTTCTATTCAACCCCCTCACACCTCCTGCAAGGAGCAGATGGAGGCCACTTGCTTCAAATACCTGGTCAACAGTAACACAGGATCGCATTCAGTCCCTCAAGACTGTCATACATGGTTTGGTGTCGGTTGGAAAGTTCTATTTGTTTCAACAGACGCCTCTGGTCTCTTTACAGAGCGTTTCCTCTATGCAAAATATGGTTCATTTGTTGGTGATATTATAGACTCAGATTCACCGTGAATACAGTCCCCATACCTCAACACGAGATGACTCACAAAATACATTACTCTCTCTGATTGCAACGTTCAATAAAAGAACATTCGTGAAAATTACAGCCATTAACATTGCAATTACTGAATATGAGGAGAAAACGAACCGGATCTCGTAATTCGGATGATCAAGCCATTGCATAACATCATGGCTGATCTACTGTTGACAGTAACTCCTCTTTAATGCCCAATTCTTCACCCGTTAGCTCTCTGACAGGTCAAAAATCCATCTAACTTCTCTTTAAATGCTTTCAGCGATAAAGCTGCCCTAGCTCTGGAACCCAGATAATTCCTGACATTGATTACCTTCTGTGAGAGGAAAGCACTCCCTACACATACACCGTCACATATTGATATGAACATGAGGCGAACACAGGGGCTCAGGAAAGAGCGAATGGCTTTGATAGCAAGGCAGTGTTTGACTGAGGATGGCATCGGGACCACCTACTTATTTGAGCTGAATGTGGATCAGATGTAACCTTCCCACTGGACGGGGTCTTTCAGAACACAAATAAAGAGGTTTGGGGTCAATCACCAACAATCCTCTCATTCTCGGGACATCTCTGCAGGAGATCCTCAGGTTAGCCTCCTCAGCACAAATATCTTCAGCTGCTCCAACAATGTATTTTCTCATCAAAAGCTCTGAAGTAGGTATGATGACTGAAGATGACAGAATGTTCAGAACATTTTGTCCCCCACCAGCTCCTCAACCATTCTGTGTCCATGTGCAGCAAGATCCGGACAGCATTCCGGTTTGTGCTGTTAAAGTGTCGGTAACATTTATGTAACAGCACGGCCAGACATTGTACATTTTCACAGTTAAAAGAAGAGCTCATTCAGCATCTGAAGCTGGTTGCACACGGGTATGAGCTAGCATTCAGGAACAGGAAGAGTGACAGCAGATTCAATACTCCTGCCTGTTACACAGGACGGAGAGTGGTCTGTTGAGTGCATCGAGCTGTTAAACAGGAGCAGGCAGAGCCCAATTAGACCATTAAACCCTGGTCCATGAGACCAGGAGGAGGCTGTTCATCCCCACGAGATAGTTATACAAGAACAAGTGGGGGTCACAGATGTTCCATCATGACAAACCAATGAAATCGAGACTGCACTGCTGGAGGACTCCATGATGTTAAACATGGTTCCATTGTTTGTAGAACGTGTGCTGCTTTAACATAGTTTGCTGGCAATGATGAGGGAACCCAAATGATTTGTGTCAAGTCTGAAGGAGGCATTTTCCATCTCCGAGAAGACACACCTATGTTCTCCATGGAGGTCAGAATATGGTGGGAATAGTTAACTGTTTTAGCATGAAGGTATTGTGGTTGCTGTAGGGATTGTGGATAACGAGACATTCAGTGCAGGACTACGCACTAAATGAACTGTATTAACGTTGGGAGAGTTTATTCAAATACTGGCCCTCTGTCTCTCTCATGCTTCATGGGGATCGGGTGTGGAGTGAGGGGAATATTCTCAGAGGCTCTTAAACTATCGACACTCATGCAACCCGAGTAAAACAGAAGCCATGGAATTTTTCACCATACCAATGTCTATTTAGAAAATCGTGTGTGACTGTCCCTCTTCCTCAAGTTTCAATGCAATCGCCTCTCATTCTCTCACAACGCCAGAGATTAATCTTCACTGAGTCCTGATGGTACCATAATCGCAGGGATTAGTCTGGTGAAAGTCAATTGCACTCTCTCTGTGGCAAGGCGATCATTCCTTATAAAGGAGAGAATGTCTGTGCACAATATCCCAAATACTGCCTCAACAACACTCTCAGAGATGATCATAACAACTCTGTTTCCTCTTAGACATCTTCGTTTCTTTCCTGTGGCGAAGAAAGCCTTTCCTTCTCTCTACACTGCTGGAAAGAGTTAACACATTTATAATGAAGGTATTGCTGCTGCTGTTGGGATAACATAACATTTATGGTAGGATCACACACCAATTGAACTGTATTAATGTTGGGAGAGTTTATTCAAAAGCCTGAACTTTCCTCTCTCTCTCTCTCCTCCCTTTCTCCTCTCTTTCTCTCTCTGTCTCAGTTGAAATAGGGAGTGGGGGTGGTTGGGTGGAACGTTCTCAGCGGCTCTTAAACTATCGAGAATCATGTAATCTGTGTGGGAAAAAAAAAGCCATGAACTTATCACCATATCAGTGTTTGTTTAGAACATTATGAGTGATTGTCCATCCCCCTTAAGGTTCAATGCAATCACCTCTTATTCTCTCACTGTGTTTCACTCACTGCTCATGGTGCCATCATCCCAGGGATTAGTCTGGTGAAACTTGAGAGAAAGTCTATCCACAATTCCCCAAATACTGCCTCAACAACACTCTCAGGGATTGTCAAAAAACATATTTTCTCTCACTTATACATCGCCATTTCTTTCCTGTGCCACAAAGAGCCATTCCTTCTCTATACACTATGACTGACATGGAACTTATCAGTCCCTTACATCCGTACATAGCATCAATAAAGCCAGCACCAGAGATAACTATGGGGATGTGTATCACTCTTGGGGAGAATTTCAATGAGATTGAATACACCTAAATTAGGGGATGATCGTGTACCTGAATGGAAATCACATGTAGCAATACAGAAAACAGGCAAAGAAAGGGATGTGGTAAAGGTAAAGGTTCAACTTTACCTTAGTTCTTCTCTTAAGGGATGTGTGAAGCCCTGGTCAAGGCAGCATGTTATCCAGATCTTGAACTGAGTGGCTGATTCAGCTGTTCCACAGTACCATAAAGAGTAAAACACATAGCTGTGGGTTTGTCGGGTTACAACACAGGATAAACCTTCCTGCTTAATTAAAACCAGCAACAGAGAAAAGATTTATCCCATGCAGTATTCTGTGATAATTCTAGAGTCCAGATCTGTTTAAAGTAAAAATTAACAACTTTATTTCTTAAAGAACTACAGAGAATGATAAACAAACGACTATTTACAAATTCTTGCTCTAATCTATCTTTGACCTTCCCCCTCCACAATACTATTCCGATAAAACTTCTAATTAAGAATTACAATACAAAACTTCTTATCTCAAAACCAGTAAGCTTTTGGTTCTTCTCCATATTCCTGTCTTCTTTTCTTCTTGGGTACTCTGCTTCACCAGTTACTAATCCATAAAGGTACCTATAGGCGAGCTATTTTTCAGACAGTCTTTGCATGCTCGTGGGTTGGCAGTTCTCCTCTCAACTGTTCAATTTCCCATGGTCTTGTACCGCCAAACTATTGTATTGTATCATTGGCTGTTAAGATTGTCAATATAATAAATTGAAAATTGGTTGGAGGTGGGTATTTTGGGGTAAAATTTAAAATGTTTTGCTGAATTTGTTTCAAGACAATTAGCTAATTGGGTTGTTCAACCAAATGTTACATTATATCTATTTTTCAGAACTCTTGGTGCTGTCAGGTAGTTATTGTTGGTTTTTAATTCTCTCAAAGGTACAGTACACCCACGTGTTCATCACAGAAGTCACACAGAAACCTGACGATGGAAGCATGACATATTGACTTCCCTAAACGACTTGAGGCAAGCAGATTGGTTTTTATAACAAATGATAAAGGTTGCTTTTAAACTCCCCGATTTCCTTCATGATATATCAACAGACCATTATTCTGCGGCTCTAGATTATGAGTAAATGGCTTGACCACCATAAGCTGTCTTCCCTTATGAGCAGGAACAAGTTAAACATTCTCAAGAGCAATTATTTAGTGACGGACATGTGGTTACAAGGAACTTGAAACTGTTGCATCCGGATTGAACAAAGGCACAAATGTTTTATTCAGATATTGCACTGAGACTGAGGACGAGACTGGGATATCATGATGGTGGTATTGGACAGGATTGGTGTGAAGGACAAAATGGATTATGGAGTTTGAGAAGAGTCTGGTTCCTTCTCGCATATCAGTGAGTAACTTATAAATCGTAGTTTGATACTTATAACATATAAGGAAATGTATTTTTGTTTGGAACCGAAGATATTGACTTGCACTTTCCACAATTTACATATCATGAGCAGAAATTCAGTTCAACCCGGTTTAGTTGACAACTATAATGACGTAACAGGAACACCAACTATCGCGAGGATGGGATAGTAACCACCTTGAATAATCTAAAGATATCCTGGATCCGATATGCTAATGATATCCAAGGCTGAGAAAGTCAGTACAAACCCAAGGATAAACTCCTGTCCATTGTTGGAACATTCCAGTCTAAAGTTCTCAGATGCTGATCCATTGTTGGAACATTCCAGTGTAATGTTCTCAGATTTTGATCTATTGTTGGAACATTCCAATCCATGGCCCTCAGATTATGAATAATTATTGCAACGTTCCAGTCTAAAGTTCTCAAGATTCTGATCTCTCCTCCCCTCTCTCTCGAGCTGCTGGTCCCTGTTAGTGCTGTCAATGATGTTCCTACTCAAACTATGGGATAACACATTGAATAGAGTCCATTTATCTTTCAACGATTGAAACTCTCTACTGTGATAATTAGGAGCCACGGAGATGGACATTAATCACAGTCACTGAACAAATAGCTCAATTAAACCCCTTTGTGTTCAATATTGATTTTATTAAAATTCAAAAGAACGTTTAAAATTTACTCATTTAACTTGGGATATGTCGGGGTGGCTGAGGGAAGGAATATTGGAGCTGGTAGATTGATACCGTGTAATCATTCAATCTGCCTCGGATATGGGAGTAATGTCAAAGGATTGTCAGAACATAACCAAGTATCTCCGTTTATGAATGGAAGCATACAGTCTGTAACTACTGATCGTGATTATACTGTCAGTAAAATATGGAGAGACCTTTTCTTGTCCATAATCTGACAGGCAAATGTGCCCACAACAACATGAGTTATAATAGACAAATGTCATGGATATGTTAACAGAGAATATGATGTGACACACAATTCAGATGGTTTTCCGAGGATCAGAGAGGACAGGTGAGTGTCCTACTGTTAATGTTGTTGATGTCAATCAAATGTGATTAAGTACCATGCACTGCTTTTCAATTTCAGTGTGATTATGGTATTGGGGACATGGCTGCAGAGACTGGAGAGAGGGAACATGATATTTCCCAGTTATCAGTATTGGGATGTTACTCTTTATAAATCATAAGAAAATCAAACTCCAGTGTACATCTCCGATGAGGAATGAGGAGAGCCAATATTAACCATATGACCAGAAGACATTGGAGCAGACATTTAGACTTTCAGGCCATTGAGCCTGCTCCACCATTCAATGATGAATGTTAAGCTTCTTAAACCCTTTCTTGTGCTTTCTATCTGTAACCCTTCATTCCCTTTACAATCAAGAACCTATCTTTCTTACTCTTAAATATACTCAATTACCTGGCCTCGACAGCCTTCTGTAGCAGTGCATTCCCTAGATTCACCACTCTCTGGCTGAAGAGGTTCGTCTTTATCTGTGCTTGAAAAGGTCTTCTCTTTACTCTTTCCCCTCGGGTCCAAGTGTCCCCTGCATTGGAAATATATTCCCAAAATCCACCCTGACCTGGTCATTCAATGTTTTGTAAGTTTCAATTAGACCTCCTAACATCCTTCTGAACTAGATCAAATATAGACCAAGAACCCTCAGATTTTCTTCAATTGTTAAGCTTTTAATTCTGGGGACCACTTTCGTGAATCTCATCGGAGAATGCTCCAGATCCAGTACATCCTTCCTGAGATATGGGACCCAAAACTGTGCACAATAACCCAAATGTAGCATGGTCAAAATCTTATAGAGCCTCAGACGTACATCCCTGCATTAAAATCAATCCCTCTTGAAATAACTGGAATCATTTTATTTGCCTTTCCAACTGCTGACAACCTGCAGATTTACTTTTCAAGATACTTGGATTGGACCCCCCTCCCCCCAAGTCTTCTGAACTTGCTCGCTATTTAGAAAATAGTCCATGCCTTTATTTTTCTTGGCAAACTGCATGATTTCACATTTGCCCACGTTATACTCCATCTGCCACTTCTTTGCTCACTCCCCTAACCTGTGAAAATCCTTCAGCAGAAGAAAGTGAGGACCGCAGATGCTGGAGATCAGAGTCAAAAAGTGTGGTGCTAGAAAAGCGCAGCCAGTCAGGCGGACTCTGAGGAGAAGGATATTCGATGTTTCAGTCATAAAGCCTTTATCACGAATGAAGTGGGTGGGCGGAAGGGGGTTGTGAGATGAATTGGAGGGGCTGTGAGGAAGTTAGCTTGGAAGGCGATGGCTAAATGAAGGTTAGTGGTGAGAGTGGAAGGTGGAGTGGATAGCTGGGAAGGAAGATAGACAGGTAGGACAGTTCAACAGGCAGTGCTCAGTTGGAGGGTTAGATCTGGGATAAGGTGGAGGGAGGGGAGATGAGGAAACTGGTGACATTGCGCTGATTACTGTGTGGTTGAAGGTTCCCAAGGTGGAAGACGATGCGCTCTTCCTCCAGAGGTCTGGTGGCTAGAATGTGGCAGTGAAGAAGGCCAAGAACTTGCATGTCCTTGGAGGAGTAGTAGGGGGAGGAGAAGTATTCAGCCAATGGGAAGTGGGATTGTTGGGTGTGTGCACCCTGAACCGTTCTGCAAGTTGACGTCATGTTTCCCCAGTGTCACGGAGACCAGGAGCAATGGACAGAGTAGATGAGGTGTTTGGATTCACAGGATATTCCCTGCCTGATGTGGAAGGATCCTTTGGAGCCTTGGATGGAGTTGAGGAGGAAGTTGTTGGCACAGCTTTCATACCTCTTGCAATGGCAAGGGAAGGTTCCGGGAGTGAAAGGTGGCTTCTTGGGTTGTGGGATGGGTTATGTGTGAATCTAACGAGGGAGCCGTGAAGGGAATGGTCTCTGCAGAATGCTGATAGGGGTGGGGAGGGAAATATATCTCTGGTGGTGTGGTCTGACTGTTGGTGACGGAGGATGATGTGTTGTATCCTGAGGTTGGTGGTCTGGAAGGTGAGCATCAGAGGGGAGCTACTGCACCCTCTTGCAGCCGAACCACCTCTTCGATGCTCCCTATCCCTCTATTCCATCTTTGCACTGTTTGAAAACTTAGCCAGAATGCCCTCTGTTCCTTCACGTCGACCATTATCGCATAAAGTGAATTGTTGTGGTCCCAACACTGAGTCTTAAGGAATACCACTTGTTACTGGATGCCATCCTGAGAAGGACATTTTTATCCCCACTCTCTGCTTTCTGTCAGACAGCCAACATCTGTCCAAACTAGCACCTTGCCTGTCACACCAGGGGCCCTAATCTTTCTCAATAGCTTCCTGCGTGGCACCTTATGAAAGGAATTTAGAGAAGCAGGTGGATAACATCTACTGGTTCTCCTTGGTCAAATCTGCCCGTTACTCCCTCAAAGTATTCCAGCAGGTTTTTCAGGCATGACCTCCCATTGATGAAACAATGCTGACTTTGCACTATTTTACTAAATACTTCCAAGTATTCAGAAATCCCATCCTTCACGATGGATTCCAGGATGTTACGCACAACCAAGGTTAGGCTAATCAGTGTGTAATTTTCCATCTTCTGCCCAACTCTCTTATTAAATGGAGTACCACGTTAGCAATTTTCCAGCCTTTTTTGATTTTTGTCATTCCTGAAAGATTACCACTTTCACTTTCACGACATCTTCAACTATCTCCCTTACAATGCTGGGGTGTAGTCCATATGGTTCAGGTTATTTTATCCAAATTCAGGCCATTCAGTTTTCTAAAATGTTCTTCTTGGTGATGACCACCATCCTCAGCTCTGCCCTATCACTTTCTTCATTTTATTGAGAAATTACTCGTGTCTTCCAGCATGAACATTGATGCCTCATTCATTTCTTTGTTTCCCACTACTGTTTCTCCAGCATCATTTTCCAGTGGTCCATATTCACTTTTGCCTCTTTTTTGCACTTTATCTATCTAAAGAACTTCTTACAGTCTCCTTTCTATTACTGGGTAGCTTATCTCCATATCTAATCTTCTCTGTCCTTTTTTTGCCCTCTGTTAGTCTTTGTAAGTTTTCCAATTCTCTCGTTTCCCACTGTCCTTCATCACATTATACGCTTACTCTTTTGCTTACTCTTATGCAATCCCTGACTTCCCTCGTCAGCGCTGGCTGTCTCATCCTCCCTGTACCATGCCTCTATTCCTCGGCAAGGATCATGGCTGTGTCTCCTGGATTAATCTTGGAATCTGCTGCCATTGCTGTTCCCTTGTCTTTTATGCTTGACCTGTTTCCCAGTCAATTCTACCCAGCTTCTCCCTTATGCCTCTGCAGTTGCCTGTATTCAGCTGAAATACTGTTATCTCTGATTCTATCTTCTCTCTCTCAAATTGCAGAATAAATTAGTCCATGTTCCGATCCTTGCTTCCGAAGTTTACCTTCACCGTAATCTCCCTTAGGAATCCTGCGTCATTAAATCCAATATCATCTGTTCCCGAGTGGACTCCACTAGAAGTTGCTCCAAAAAGCCATCTCATAAACATTCCTAAAATTCCTTTTCTTGCGAACCACTACCATCTGATGTTCCCAGTTCCCCTGCCTCTCACGCGGTGTCTAGAGGGGCTACAAGTTCCTGTTGGCCTAGAATATTTAAATTAATCCACCTTCTCCCTGGAATCAATCTATTGGTCTATTGGATTGTGTTTAGCTGTCAGCAACTCAGCTCTGGGATGTTATTGGCGATAAATGATCTGGGATGACAGCCAGTATCAGCATGGTGCTCACAGGGTATGTCACCAGACAAATGGCTTACAGCCTGTGAGAGTTTCTCAGAAAAGTTTCTGTATAGTTCTCCTCGTGCTGTCTCCTGATCTAACTTCACATTCGTCTGACAACCCTTGCTCTCACTCACTCACCCTGTGGCTCATTTTTTTTCACTCTGTTTATCTCACTGCACTGTCTTTTTCTCTGTTTATTTATCTCCCTCTCAGTCTAGCTCCGATCATTCCCTCTACATTCAAGTTGACAAATTGGAGAACTCATGGACGCATAGTGGGCTGAATGGCCTCCTTCTGTGTTGTATTAATTCTAATGTTCTCTGATCCACACAGTAACAAGTTTTGGAGCCTGGAGAGACAAGCTGGTCCAGTGAAGGACACTGTTAATTAACCATTATCTCTTCCTATTTTCTGACAAGCAGCGATATCGAAATATCTGTTCAAACAGATTCATCATATTAAAATCAGCGCACATCAGACTGCCAGGCCACTGTAGTCAGTACCCTCTGTTTTGTTTTGTTGGTCTTAGCTGTACTGGGATTAGTCTCCAACTCCTCCTCAGTCACTGTACCTGTGGACCTACTGTTGTGGTTCCACACACCCCTCCCCCACCGCCGCCACACACTATTCTAAACCCTCATAAAGGACTATAGCAAACCTGCCTGCCAGGACATTGCTGTCAGTTCAAGTCCATCCTGTCCATCTTGTTTATATCCTACCATCCCGGGAATCTCAATGATCCACATATCGGAGATTGTTATCAGTTCATGTGCATCCCGTCCTTCTTGTGTGTATCCTACTGACCCATGAATCCCAATAATCCACATATCGTAAACTGCTGCCAGTTCAGGTTCATATAGTCCTTTTTGTGTATATCCTACCGACTCGGAAATCCCAATGATCCACATATTGAAAGTGCTGCCTCCCCGACCAGCACGTTGATCGTGCATTTAACTGTGCGACCTTACGATTAGTAACCTCACTCGCACATGACGTATTCTAATGTCTCCAAAGTTCAAGTATTCTTTCAGCACAACTCCAGCAAGGTCTTTTCTTTAAACTGGATAGACTCGATAATAAAAACTTAAGTGTGACGTCAGAAAAGTGAGACCACTGAATCAGTCCAATGACCACCGGATGTGATATCTATCCCCGCCACCAAACCTGCTTGACAAGGCATACATATTGATCGTCTATTTGCAGATGGCCGAGGATAAACAGAAGATTAGAAAATGTCAGAGCAGATGGATGTAATTCAGCCTGTTTACTCAGCTTTGCTTTCAACTGGATTCTAGTTATTCTGTTCCTTTCAAAAGCAGGGTCTTTACCCAGCATCCCTAGCGGGTCAGAAAGTTTCCAGTGTCATTGTGCGCACAGTCCTACGAAGGGACTATCTGGTGCCAGGCAATGGGGTGTGGGGAGTCCCATGGGTGGCACAAGGAAAGTCTGCATGTAGTGACGATGGACTGAGGGAACTGAGAGTGATTGAATGGATATCCAGGGACACTGCACTCAGACAAGTGGCCGGGCAAGATTCCTAAACACCCAGGAGAACCGACGAACCACGGCTGCTTTTACAAAAACCTATCACATTTGCTGCATTTCTCCATCGAACAAAAACAAAAATACTGTGGATGGTAGAAATCTGAAGCAAACACAGAGACGTACTGTGGAGAGAGAAAAGAGTTAATGCTCCCAATGCAGACACAGGAAGAATGTATAAAGTCCACAAAGACAAGGTCTGGAGATTGGAAATGAACCCAAGTACCTAGACTGTGAGGCAGCATTCCTGTGTCACCATGCTGCACAATGATGGATAATCGGGGATAGTATAGTTAAAAGCATAGATACTGTTCTCTGTGATCGGGATTAAGAGTTCTGAAGGTTGTGTTGCCTACATGGTGCTCGGGTTTGGGATATATCATCTGGGTTGCAGAACTTGGAGCGGGAGGGAAAAGATCCACTGGTCAGGGTCCGTGTAGGTACCAACGGTTGGACAAACAAATGACAATGAGAAGAGCGACGGGTAATACAGGACTGAACTACTATGTCGGAATACATGCAGTGTAAGGAATAAGGTAAATGAGCTTATGACTCATCCATAAATTGGCAGGTACGACATAGTGGGCATTACAGTGACATCGCTGCAAGAGGATCAGGATTAGAAGCTGAATATTCAAGGATATTCATCCTGTCGAAAAGATAGGCAGGTGGGCAGAGAGATAGAGTTGTCTCAGTATTAAGAATGGAATTGAATCAATAATCAATAATAATAAATCAAATAAGGTCAGATGGTGTAGAATCTGTGCAGGTAGAATTGAGGAATCAAAAAGGTGAAAAAAATGCAGTTGGAGATATATACAGGGAGCTCGGGTGTAAGATACACCAGTAGCTAGAAAGATCTGTAGGAAATGCAAAGTTACAGGGATCATGTGGGATTTTATTATAGAGATGGACTGGGAAATCAGATTGATAGTGGTTGGCAGGAAAAGGAATTTGTGGAATGTCTACGAGATGGCTTTTTGGAGCAGCTTGTGTAGGCAGACTAGATGATGGGAGCTTAAGGTGACAGTGATCATAATATGATTGAATTTACTCTGCAATTTCAGATGGAGAAGTTAGAATCAGAAGTAACCGTATTGCAGCTGAATAAACGCAATTACAGGGACATGAGGGAGGAGCTGGGTAGAATTGACTGGGAGACGGGCCCAGCAGGAAAGACAGTGCAACAGCAATGGCAGGAGATTTTTGGAGTAATTCAGGGCACAGCAGAGATTTATCCTGAGGAAAAAGAGGCTTATATAGGGAGGATGGGACAACCATAGCTGACTGGGGAAGTCAGGTATAGCATAAAAGCAAAAGAGAGATGATATAATGTGGCAAAGGAAAACCTGAGGATTGGTAAGCTTACAAAGACAAAACAGAGGGCAAATAAAATAAAATAAGGAGGGAGATTATTAAATATGGGGGTAAGCTCGCCAGTAAGATAAAGGAAGACTGGAACAGTTTCTTTTGATATATAAAGTATAAAGGAGCGGGAAAAGTGAACATTGGACTGCTGGGAAATGATATTGGAGAGATAGCAGCGGGGAACGAGAAAATGGCCAAGGAACTGAATAATTACTTTGCATTAGCTTTCATGGTGGAAGGCACGAGAAATACCTTAAACATTCAAGAGATTGAGGGGCCAGAGCTGAGTATGATGGCCCCCACCATGGAGAACATGCTAGAAAAATAATGTAATGGCCCGAACATGTTAAATAACCTTGATCAGATCGACTACAATCCATGATCTTGAACTGAGTAGCTGTTTCAGCTGTTCCACAGGACAATAAATAGTAAAACAAATTGCCGTGGGTTTGCACTTAAACAGAGACTTGACCAGAGAAGGATGACCCACTGCCTTCTCTAATGGGCATAAGACAAGCCGATATCAACAGGTTATTATTCTGTGGCTCTAGAAACGAGCCAATGACGTGCCCCACCGTACACCCTCTGCCCATCTTTCAGATTTTGTGTAGATAACAAGTTAAACATCTCAAGTGCAATCATTTTGCAATGGACACGTGGTTAGAAGGGACTAGAAACAGATGTATCTGGAATTAACAAAGGAACAAACGATGGTTTATTCAGGATTGAACTGAGGCTAAGGAGAAGAATGGGACGCCTTAATGGTGGTACTGGACAGGATTGGTATGTGGGGAGGATATAGAGATGTTCACTTTGCAGGAGAAAACGAATCAAAGAGGTTGAGAACAGTGTCCGGGTGGGTTTCCTCTAGGTACCCGGTTCCCTCCCACAGTCCAAAGATGTGCAGGTCAGATGAATTGGCCGTATTAAACTGCCCATAGCGGTAAGTGTATTAATCAGAGGGAAACCAGTCTCGGTGGATTACACTTTGGAGAGTTGATGTGGACTTTTCAGCCCGAAGGGTCTGTTTCCATACTGTAGGGAACCGAATCTCAAATAAAAAGTTGAGGTCACTGTTCGCAAAAGGTACTTTACAGCAAAGTTTTTAATGAGCTCTTCGGATCGTCCAACACCAATTATTAAATAACCTGATCTCGACCTCGGTGCTCGAAATAATGTTAATGCAAGTCATCTCACGCATGCTCATGAAATCCATTTTCCCAGCATTAGCATTCAGTTGGGTTAACACAGTTTAGATATAATGTAAACAGTACATTATTACTGTAGTACCCATAAATATGTATTTCCCATTTCCTGTTTTATAACACGTCCAACATTTGTATTACAGCTTTCACTTTAATATATAACTCCCATCAATGTTTGCTTCTCATTGCTGTTTCTGAGCTCCACCTTTGAGGATTCAGTGAAATCTCAGTGAAGTTGGTTCTGGGGAGACGAATGGTAGAAATTACCCCGCCACATCATTTATGATCTTCTCGAGCTTTATTCTGAGATTTTCTTCAGATCTCCCGTTTTGCTGGTGGAGTAGAGAAGGACAATGATCTTTCAACAAGGCTGTGTATTCCCCGCGACAGCTGTGACTGCTATAACCTGGGTGGGAATCTTACAGCAGGTTGGTAAAGCGTTTTTGATGCTGTACAGGATCTTAGTGAGAGCACATTTGGAGTAGTGTGCACAGATTTAATCTCCTAACTGAGGAAAGAACATTGTTACATTGGAAGCAGTTCTGAGATGGTTCCCGCAACTGATTTGTGTAATGACGCTGTTAGTTTATAAGGAAATGATAGTCAGGTTGATCCAATACACATTGGACTTTACAAGAATGAAAGATGATCTTATTTCAGTGTAGATGACCAGAAGGAGTCAGCAACAGAAGCCAATTACACACATAATGGAGAAATCCATGTCATTTCCAGCCTGTTACACAGAAACAACAGAATGATATTCAGGCTTTCAACACTGTTACGCCAGAACAGGGCGGGTCTTTTTAGTCCCTGGGGCCTGATATGCAGTCACAGGAGGAGGCCAATCAGCCCCTCGAGCCTATACCACTGGACCCAGAGTAGAACCATAACGGACCAGTATCCTATTACACAGCAACAGGATCAATCCATTCAGCCCTGTCAAAGTCTGTTACACAGGAACTGGAAGAGGCCACACAGTGACTGGAGATTGTTACACTGGCATAACAGGAGGCCATTCAGCCCCACTGAGCCTGTTGCAAGTGAATTGGATAAGGATACAATCTATCTGAGACATTTTTATGAGAAATGAGGAGGTAATTCAGACACATGTGTGTTGAAAGGGAACAGGAGAAGACCAATCACTCCCTCGTTCCCATCTCAGGGATGCATGAGGAGACCGTTCAGTTTCTCTCGCCTGTTATTGAGGTTTATGAGAAGGCCCATCAGCCCCTAGAGCTGTTACACAGCAACGAGAAGATTCCATTATCCCCCAACCCTCTAGCTTATCAACCGGAGGAGGTCATTCTGGCTTTGGAGACATCAGTATGGAACACCAGAAAGACATCAGCCCATCGAGTTTGTACACCAGCAGGATGATGAGTCCATTCAGCCACACAGGGCTCTTACACAGCAATTGGAGCAGATCTCTTAAAGCCTTGTGCCTGTTAAACAGGAATTCAAAGAAAACGTAAAGGTTGTCGAAACGGAAGAACTTATCATAATGGTATACATTAGAGAGGAAAGTTTAACGATAAACTATAGTACTTTAAGGCAAATTGTTAGAATCTATTGTTCAGGACATTTGCAAAGTTCAACCACCCTCTGTCAGAGTCAACATGGTTTTCCGAAGGCTAAATCGTGTTGGAATTGTTTGCTTGAGTTACTTAAAGATGTCAAAAACAAGGTGGATAGTGGGGATCCTGGAGATGGACTACATGTGGTCCTCCAGAAGGGATTGGATGTGTCGCTTCCCAAAGAGTAATCAATAATATCAGACAGCATGGGTTTAGGAGTAATTTAAAGGCTTGTATGGAGGATTGGTGAACCAACAAAATACAGTCAGATGGAATAAATGTGTCATTTTCTTTTGAAAAATGTACCATATGGGTTGCCACAGATTTCAGTCCTCATGCATTAACTATTTGTCATCAATATTATTATTCCGTTGACAGGATAGAAAATGCTACAATCAATTTTTAGATGACACTAACATTGATGGGAAATTACTTCGGAATGAAGATGTAAGAGATTTAACAATGAATATGGATAGGTTGGGTGAATGGGCTAACATTTGGCAACGAAAATTAAAATGGATAACTATGAGATTATTCAATTTGGCCAGCGAAATCGAAAGGCAAATTATTATCAAAATGGGGAGAAACTTCAAAGTATTCAGGTGCAGAGGGGTCTATATATTCACGTGCATATCACAGAAAACCTTCATGCAGCTACAGCAAGTAATGGGGAAGGCTAGCGTGGGTTCTGTTATTATGTGTAAAAGGATAGAGTAGAAATGTAAGGAATGTTGCTGTAGCTATGCAAGGCATTAGTGAGGCTGCAACTAGAGTAGAGTTTGGGTGCCCTGACTTACGGAAGGATGCATTTGCATTGGAAGTAATTCAGAAGGAATTCATTAGATTGATTCCAGAGATGAGGGGTTTGTCTTAAGAACAGCAGTTCAGGTCTATCGTCTCAAGTTTCTAATAATGAAAGGAGATCTCATTGAGATCTGCAAAATGCTAAAAGTAATTTACAGTGGAGATGTGGAGTGGATATTTTATCATGTGCAGCAATCTACAACAACAGACCAGAATTCAGGATGGCGAACGTCAGGAAAGTGGAACAGAGGCCGCGATGAGATCAGCCATGATTGTATTCAATGGTGGAGCAGGCTGGAGCGGCTGAATTACTGACTGATGCTCCTTGTTCTTATTTAGCCCTTCGAATTTGTTACACAGGAATGGGGGAGGACTGGTTATCAAACAGGAAGCAGGCACTCCGGATATATTAGATTGACAAAACGTCACCAGTGGAGTCACACAGTGATGGGTGCTGGGTCCTCAACTATTTGCAATCTATATCAATGATCAGGAGTATGGAACAGATGTACTGTAACTACATTTGGTGATGACTCTGTGATAAGCTAGACATTAAATTATCAAGAGCGGCAGGTGGAATATAATATGATACTACCTGTCATTACATTTACAGGAAGAATGGAAGGGAGTATGTTACTGAAATGGTGAGAGATTACAGGGCTTAGTGTTACTGTGTACTGGGTCGTTCACTCAGACTCGTTCAGACACGGGAGGTTTTGCTCCATCTCCCTGATGGTCTGCTCCGTGACATTCCCAGGGGCCCAGTTGGTCTCAGTACATACCGGATATTTTGGTGTTATTGGTTGGCAGTGGGAACAGTGTTTTGAAACGTGTAGCAAGGGGACGGCCTTTAAGATACATTCATTTCTTTCTACATGGAGACCGATGACGAAGGGATGGTTTGACTGCGTCTGAATGAAGAGGCTGTGGTTGCTGCCAGGGCAGTGGGTATTCACCATCATGATGTACTGTGCATGGGTGCACTGTAACATTAATGGAGTGAGATGTCATTCAGTTCCCTTCCTTCTCCTCAATGACATGGGGACTCGCAGATCCATGTACATCATTGGGAATCCCGCTTTACTGGGAAAACAAGGATACACTCGGTAGTTCGCTGCTGACGGAGAAAACATTGCATTCACCTCATCCAACATATATATCTTCCGTCTCTGAATGGTGACATTGATGTTGGCATACTGGGAAATGGTGGATATGTCACCCAGTCCTGCCTGGAAAGTTCCAGATCATAGACGTTGACTGAAACAAAGACCCTAACAGCCACTGGCAGCACCATCCTCCACTGGTGTGAAGCTACAGGTCATGTTTTAGGGGGTGACACTGCTATGTGACCAGCTCCTTGTTAAATCAGGATCCCTTCACAGACTGCTCCTGGTTAAATTGTAGCTTGGGAAGCTGGTCTTGGAAAACTGGGTGGATACACATACACACACACTTTCCCACATTCACACACTTCATGGTTTCAGAGCTTTCCCTGTCTGCAGCCTCTGCTCAATTTGGCGTTCATGTTGCAGACCCAGATGCTGTATATACAGTCCCAATGCTCCATCCAGAGTTGGGTCACCAAATCCTCAGGTCTTCCTGAATGTCTGAGGCAGCTCACAGCACAACCTCCAGCAAACCATCCCCAGCACCTCCACTAACCTTTCAATAACAGGAGTCAGTCAGAAATCCCTGAGCTCCGAGAGTTATGCATCAGAAGAGACCTCCATGAAATATTTTAAGAAGTTTTCCCAAACTTTTCCTTATTTTAACCGTAGAAATGAAGTATGAAGCAAAATATAATCTATTCAAATGATTTGGTTAAAATACAATCAAAGAAAAGAACAATTTGGGATACCTTATGTGTTGGAACACACACAAACAATAGATGCCGTACCTTGGTATACACGGCTTGGCACATAGATAAACTCAAATACAGATTCTTACATGCAGTTTTCCAATCCAGAAAGATACAATATTAGAACAGATCTCAGAGACAATAGGAGCTAGGGATCATGTATTGAAGCTTCCAACTCTTCTGCGACTCCAAACAGCTTCTGAATGCTGCAGCTAAAACAAAACGAGAAAACCTGATCTGGGAGAGCTGGCCGCTGCCCTTCCATTGTTCCCACCGTTTTAATAAAACCTAAATGTCTCCTCAGTTATTTATGTTAGCAACTTTCAGTGGGCAGTTCGTCACCTCTGCCTTTAAGACCTCATTTCAAATAAGCCCAGAAAGTAACCTTTATAAAGTGATAGTATCGTCACAACTCCCCCTTTGAAAGAAAACAATCAATGTACAAAGGTGACTACATTTTAAACTCCTTATTCTTATTGTCTCAGTAGACTACAATGCATATATATTGTATTGACACGAAGCATGCAAACATTCATAACTCCATTCTATTTCAGTCAGTTTATTTCGGCCACAGAACACCTCTGTCTTTCCTCATCCAAGTCTTGACAACTTAACAGCAAGTATGGTTTCTCGTCCTGTCACCTGTATGACTTCCAAACTGAATGGCAACAATAACAACATCAATCTGAATAGCCCAGACGTTTTCTCCCTAAATTTCTCCAAAAAACGTTTAGGAGTTATAATCGTATGGAGATTTGTCTCAGGCACGTTATTTACAAGTTAAATGCTGAAATGTTGTAACGCCAACACCAAGCTCATGGCCCAATTGTAAAATATTTCTGTTAATGATTTCACTGGACACTCCAACCACACATTACATAATGGAGCAAATCTCATCTCTCCAATAGTCCTTCTCAATGACAAGTCTCCCCATGTCTCAGCTTACAAAATTTACATGCTTCTGTACCGCTCAATGCTGAAACCCCTTTACCTGCTACTCCTGGCCTAGGCCATTAAACCTTACTCTCACAGGTAGATATGTTAAGATCTCACGCATTCTTCTCCATCCCTCACTGAAGCCAAACTTTGATTTATGGACCAACTGCTAATCATGAGCTATCTCAGCTTCTAGGCCGTTTTAACACTCTGCTCTTCCACACGAGGTCTCACGACTGCAGGAAGTGAATATTTGAACTCCTCCAAAGTCAGAATCTCTCTGAGAGTGTCATAGTTTGCTCTGTTTCTAATAGCCTTACCCATCTTTCAAAATTACTTTGATTCTTTCAAACTCAATGTACATTTAACCAGGCACGCTTATTTAGATTCCTGAAACACTGTCTGTAGGCTTCTGGCACAAACTCATATGCATTTCAGATGGCTTTCTTTACCCCCACATACTGGCCAGATATCTCTTCCGAAAGGGAGGCAAATATCTCACTCCTTATACCTACCAGCTTTGTTTGGCTCAACTAAATCCACTTGGTCAGTGGCCACTGCATCCGTTTAGCCACTTTCTCAAATGAAATTTAAAAGACTTCTACATCCTTCTCATCAAATTTAGAAAATGTCTGGATATATTTAAACAGATCCCCATCAGACCATTGGCTACTATAGAGTTGCTCATCTTCACTCTTGTCCTCATCCAGCCTACCGTCTGCCTTCATCTCCACCCTGCTAAGTTGACTTTCCTCTCTAATTGCTAACTTTTGGTTGAAACTCCCTCTTCCTGTTTTTCTTCTTTCTTTTTCTGTCTTTCTTCTTCCTCTCCCTTTCTTTTAATTCTACTTTTAGTAGTATTTCAAACTGTTTCAATTTCTTTTTGTGTTCAATATGCCTCTTCTGCAATTGAATTCCAGCCATTTCCAAAGATTACGATGGTGTTTTCACCAAAATGTAAATGTCAAGCTATAGCTATAATTATCTCTCCTTTTCTCACAGACAAACACTATCCTAACTACAGTTTATCTGCCAATTCTAAAAACTTTGCCTTGCTCATCTTTTGTAAAATCTCTAACTTCACTTCTTCCATACCCAGAGAATTCTTAGACACAGAAAGAACCATTACTGTGCAAAGCACTGTTCAAACCAACCGTATTCAACACGCAGAACAAAAGACACTAACAACTACCAAACGCTACCTTTGAGCCCAAAAGTCTCCCTGTGCACATTCTCCCTCCTCCTACGTGGGTTTCCTCTGGGTGCTCAGTTTTCCTCCCACAGCCCAAAGATGTGCAGGTTAAGTGAATTGGCCATGTTAAATTGCCCATACTGTTCAGGGATGTGCAGGTTAGGTGCATTAGTCAGTGGTTAATATGGAATATTAGGATAGGCGAATGTGTCTTGGTGGGTTACTCTTCGGCGGATTGGTGTGGACTTGTTGGACCAAATGGCCTGTTTCCACACTGTAAGGATTCTGAACCGAAACCCAATTTGTAATTATCGATTTCGAAACGGACAATAATCCCCACTTTGCTATGGACCAGACCAGACTGCCTTAAAATGCTTTAAGATGGCAGCCTGGACGCCAACGTTGTCGAATAGTAAAGATAGATGTGAAATGGGTGTTCCAGGTGTGATGCAGCTGTTCAAACAACTCAAAGTAAAGCAAAGCACAATTTATTTAAACACTCCAATAAAAATACATGCAGAAAAAAAGAGGAATGTAGAATAACTTAACTACTGGAAATCTTAACAGAATAATAGACATAGTACCTTCCTCTAATGAACTGTTCCAATGTACGATCATCCCATAATCTCATCCCTTGGCAAAAAGACACACCCAAGGCCAGTCAGTCATGCATGCAGTTCTCCAATCCAGGAGGAAACAACATCAGGACAGATTTCAGACAGTATAGCAGCGAGGAATCATTTACTGAAGCATCCAACCCTTCTCCCACATCAGGCACTTGGTGATTGTTACAGCTCAGAAAACCTGGAAAGTCTGGTCTGTGTGCTCACCATTGTTATAACTATTTATTAAAAAAATACTAAAAGCCTCCTAAATTATTTACTCCAGCCATTTGCAGTAGGCAGTTTGGCCTTTAAGATCGCTCTTTTAAAGTGACAGCATTGTGAGAGATGTTAAGCACCTGGTCCTTTACAATAATATTCAAGGGGCTTCCTCGTGTTACTGACCACACGATCAGCTCAAAGGGACAAACACAGAAGTCAGACGTTCAGTGGACAGGCAAACATCAAGTTTAAAAGATGTACGTCAAAGCTGCTGAAACCCCTATCCAACATGGAGCAGCACATTACACACTCCGGGAAGTGAACAACAGCCCGACACACAGTCCACTGAGCATGGAACACCACATGGATCACACCGGGAAGTGAACAACGCCCGACACACACCACCCTCCCCCGTCCATGGAGCACCACATGGGATACACTGGGAAGTGGACAGCAGCCTGAAACACACCATTTCATTGTCTCTGTGGGAGCTAAAACCCAAGGCCAGGAAAAGATACAGAGGGACAGAGAGATTCACATAAAAGACAGAAACAGACGGTTAATTAACTGAGATCGTGTTGTGGAAATATGTAGAAAAAGACTGGGTAGTGGGACGAACTGTAGGATTGACAAGAATGAGAACATTAAATAAAGTTATTTTCTGAAAGAAATGAATGTATCTTAAAGGCCGTCCCCTTGCTACACGTTTCTGATCAGCTGAAATAGTTTGTTTCATCGAATTCTGAATCGGCTCCACAGAACACTTCAAGCAGCATAAGCTGGGACAAGATGACAAACCAACATGGAGAGGTGTGCAGACTGTGCAAAAGCATTGCTCAGTAAGCGGAGTATTGTTGTCAGATGGGAACGATACATGTATCAAAAACACACAGCAGGGGAAGGTTTCTATCTCCATTGGACCAGGATCCATGTGGTGTTCCATTGGACCAGTATCTGGAAAGACACTGCTTGATTAGGGACAGCCAGCACGGATTTGTGAAGGGTAGGTCTTGCCTTACAAGTCTTATTGAATTCTTCGAGGAGGTGACCAAGCATGTGGATGAGGGTAGAGCAGTGGATGTAGTGTACATGGATTTTAGTAAGGCATTTGATAAGGTTCCCCATTGTAGGCTTATGCGGAAAGTCAGGAGGCATGGGATAGAGGGAAATTTGGCCAATTGGATAGAAAACTGGCTAACCGGTCGAGGGCAGAGAGTGGTGGTAGATGGTAAATATTCAGCATGGAGTCCAGTTACAAGTGGAGTTCCGCAGGGATCAGTTCTGGGTCCTCTGCTGTTTGTAATTTTTATTAATGACTTAGATGAGGGAGTCGAAGGGTGGGTCAGTAAATTTGCAGATGATACAAAGATAGGTGGAGTTGTGGACAGTGAGGAGGGCTGTTTGTCGGCTGCAGAGGGACTTAGATATGATGCAGAGCTGGGCTGAGGAGTGGCAGATGGAGTTCAACCCTGCCAAGTGTGAGGTTGTCCATTTTGGAAGAACAAATAAGAATGCGGAATACAGGGTTAATGGTAGGGTTCTTGGTCAGGTGGAGGAACAGAGGGATCTTGGGGTCTATGTTCATAGATCTTTGAAAGTTGCCACTCAGGTGGATAGAGTTTGTAAGAAGGCCTATGGATTGTTATCGTTCATTTGCAGAGGGATTGAATTCAAGAGTCGTGAAGTGATGTTGCAGCTGTACAGGACTTTGGTTAGGCCACAGTTGGAGTACTGTGTGCAGTTCTGGTCGCCTCACTTTAGGAAAGATGTGGAAGCTTTGGAGAGGGTGCAGAGAAGATTTACCAGGATGTTGCCTGGAATGGAGAGTAGGTCGTACGAGGATAGGTTGAGAGTTCTCGGCCTTTTCTCGTTGGAACGGCGAAGGATGAGGGGTGACTTGATAGAGGTTTATAAGATGATCAGAGGAATAGATAGAGTAGACAGTCAGAAACTTTTTCCCCGGGTACAACAGAGTGTTACAAGGGGACATAAATTTAAGGTGAAGGGTGGAAGGTATAGGGGAGATGTCAGGGGTGGGTTCTTTACCCAGAGAGTGGTGGGGGCATGGAATGCGCTGCCCGTGGGAGTGGTAGAGTCAGATTCATTGGCGACCTTTAAGCGGCATTTGGATAGGTACATGGATGGGTGATTAATCTAGGATAGAAGTTCGGCACAACATCGTGGGCCGAAGTGCCTGTTCTGTGCTGTATTGTTCTATGTTCTATGTTCTATACGGTGTGTGTGTGTTTGTCTGTGTGTGTGTGCGTGTGTGTATTTGGTTTGGTTGAATTTGAAAATTATTGCTTGAGAGAAAATGCACTTGAAGGAAAACAGTGTGGTCAGGAATGTTTATGCAGGTTTCAACTCAAGAGTATTAGCAGCAGATTGTTGTCAAGATTAAGTCTGTATTTCACAGCTCAAGGTTCAAACAGCAGATGGGTTAAGCCAGTGAAGTATATTCTGAAGCAGTTAACAGTTAAAGTTAATAATGGTCAGGGCAAAGGGATCACAAAATTGAGATTCATCTGTTTCAAACGACACCTGCATGTTTCACCTCCCACCGCACTCGTACCCCGCAATCCCCCAACCCATGCCAATCACTACCCTGATTTTGAAATATAATGCTGTTCCGTCACAGTCGTTGGAATTCTCTCCCTACTGGCATTGTGGGTCAACCAATAGCAAGTGGACTGCAGCGATTCAAGAAGGCAGCTCACCCTTATCTTTTCAAGGGCAAATAGAGATGGGCTATCAATGCTGGCCAGCCAACAACACCCAAGTCCCACAAATGAATGAAAGTAAAATATATTGTCCAGGGATGGGATGGAATCCCTGAAATTAAATGGTGTTTGTAAACATAAAAGAGGGCAATAACCTCCACCCCTAGAATATTTAAAAAACAAGGGCAGAGAGACAATGGTTTACATCTGAAACTGAGTAGGTCAACATAGAGACCCATGAGTAACACTGTCAGAAGGAAGGAAGGAGACAGGAATTGAACTGGATTCAATGCATCAACTGAAACACTATTGGTGGCAAGAAGTGTAGACTACATGAAAGAACAGAAATGCAGTCGTAACTGGTTAATAGAAAAAATATCTGGACAGTGAGACTTACCAGGGACACCAACGATAGACAGGAGAGGATAATAAATATATTGAATAATGAGAAGAGCATAATAGATCCGCCATGATAACGACAAATGATCATGATATGTAGAAAGGTGCCAAACAGAATTGGATAAACCCCTATCCGTTTTTGGAACATTCCAGTCTAATGTTCTCAGATTCTGATCCATTGTTGGGATATTCCAGTCTAAAGATATCAGATTCTGATCTCTCTTCTCTGGAGCCACTGATCCCTGTTAGTGTTGTCTGTGATTCCCCCGCTCATACTGTGGAATAACATGTTGACGGAGCCCATTTATCAGTAAAAGATGGAAACCCTCCACTGGAATAATTACAATCCATGGAGACTGACATTAATCACAGTCACTGAACAAACATGTTCAGTTAACCCCTTCCTTACATCACATTTCATATCATAACAAAAGGGAATATTTACTCAGTCTGGATGGAATGGATGAGGGTTACTGACGTACCGACTATAAATCTTTCAATCTTTCTTTTTGCCATTTCCTTGTATCTGGGAGAATTTCCAGAGCTGTACAAGGCTGTATAAGTTCAACTCTGTTTATAATAGGAGACTGTGATAAAATAACTGACCAGCTGCATAAAATGTCTGGTGGGGAAATTTCTGGATACACTAACTCAAGGGAGAAAGAGAGGATGACAGATGCAGGAGGTCAGAGTCGAGAATGTGGTGCTGGAAAAGCACAGCCCTTCAGGCAGCATCCGAAGGGCAGAAGAATCCACATTTCATGTGTCAGCCCTTCATCAGGAACGAGGCTTGTCGCCCAAAGGTGGTGAGAGATAAATGGGAAGAGGATGGGAATGGGGGAAGGGAGCTGAGAATGTCATAGGTAGATGATGTTGGGGGTGGAGGTGATATGTTCGAGAGGAGGGTAGAGCAGAAAGGTGGGAAGGAAGATGACAGGTTGGACAGGTCATGGGGTCCATACTGAGTTGGAAAGTTAATGTGTGGAAAAGGAAAATGAGGAAACTATTGAAATCCACATTGATCCCGTGTGGTTGCAGGATCCCAAGGTGGAAGATGAGGCTTTCTCCCTCCAGGCATAAGGTGGTTAGGGGGTGGTGGTGGAGGGTGTGCTGAAATGTTCGGCCATGGGCAGTGGGGTTGGTTGGTGCAGGTGTCCTGGAAATGTTCTCTGAAGTGTGCCGCATGTTAGCGTCCTCTCTCCCCAATGTGGAGGAGACAACATCGAGAGCAACGGATACAGTAGTTGGTGTGTCTGGAAGTGCAGATAAAACCCAGATTGATGTGGAAGGATCCTGTGGGGCCTTGGGTGGAGATGAGGGCGGAGTTGTATTCACAGGCTTTGCAATTCCTGTGGTGGCAAGGGAAGGATCTGCGAGAGGAGAGTGTTTTGGTGGGGGTGTTGACCTGATGAGGTAGTCACGGAGGGAACGGTCTTTATTAAATGCAGATAGGGGTGGGGAGGGAAATATATCGCTGGTAATGGGATCTGTTTGTAGGTGGCGCAAATGGGGGAGGAAAGTACATTGTATCTGGAGGTTTGGTGGGGTGGAAGGTGAGGAACAGGGATGTTATTTTCCTGTTGCATTTGGAGGGGTGGGATTCGAAGGCAGATTTGTGGGAAGCGGATAAGATGCGCTGCCGGGCATCGTCAACCATGTGGGAGGGGAAATTGCGATTTTTGAAGATGAGGGACATCTGAGGTATACACTGGATTCAGAGTGTGGTGCTGGAAAAGCAGGCTAGATCAGGCAGCATCGGAGGAGCAGGAAAATCGATGTTTTGAGTAAAAACCCTTCAGCAGGAATCGGACTTTTGCCTGAAACATTGACTTTCCTGCTCATCGGATGCTGCCTGACCTGCTGTGCTTTTCCAGACCACACTCTCGACTCTAATCTCCAGCATCTGCAGTACTTCCTTTCGCCTACTCACTAGGTTCAGCCACTTCTGTAATACTGCCTTGAATTTTGTTCTCCCTGCTATAAAAAAGATGTTGTTAAACTTGAAAGGGTGCAGTAAAGATTTACAAGTATGTTGCTGATGTTGAGGTAGTGGGTGATGTTGAGCTACATGGAGAGTGTGAATGGGCTGGGGCTATGTTCCCTTGAGCGTTGAGAATGAGGGGTGACCTCACTGAGGTTTATCGCGGTGAATCCCGATGCTCCAGGGTGAGCAATGTCAAAGACCAGGGAAATAGACAGTTATTCACATTATAACTAGACAATCAATTCCTGACTCAGGCGACTGACTGTGTCGAGTTTGCACATTCTCCCCGTGTCTGCGTGGGTTTCTTCCGGGTGCTCCGGTTTCCTCCCATAGTCTAAAGATGTGCAGGTCAGGTGAATTGACCATGCTAAATTGCCCGTAGTGTTAGGTAAAGGTTTAAATGTAGGGGAATGGGTGGATTGCGCTTCAGCGGGTCGGTGTGTACTTCTTGGGCCGAAGGGCCTGTTTCCACACTGTAAATAATCTAATCTAATCTAATCACTCATGGGACAAGTTGCCAAAAATATGCAAGTGGACTGAAGAATGGGACTGGCTGCAGGATTCAGAATTTGGAGGGTCCAATCACAAGAATGAGAACAAAAATAAAGTCATTGCCATATCGACTGGAATGATTAGTTATATCACATTCTCAATCCACCTCAAAGAACCAGCCATGACACCATAAATCTGGAGGAGATATCTGTTCAACATGAAGCACTGTGCAGACCAGGCTCGTGTACTGCTGAACACAACCCTGCAATTGTTACAAAGAGGCAAACTGAGTGGACCATAGCACTGCATTGTTCTATAAACCCAGATCAGAAATGTTTTCAGCATGAAGCACTGTGCAGACCGGGCTGATGTACTGTACAATGAAAGCCACAATGTACCCAGGGTGGAAAGGTATGCAGACCACAGCAGTGCATTGGTCTATAAACCCAGGTAAACATATGACCAGGGTGTGGAACTGTGTCTACCACCCCAGTAAATTGCTCAGTAACACTGTTTTAGATCAGTGTCCAGTGTGGGGAAACTTGCAACCCATGCTGGGAGTGAGAGAATGTGCAGCTCCCATCCATTTACAGCTCCATAGCTACACTGTGTCATTATAAGGGGTACTGTGGCTGCGAACATGACTGCCAGAGAGCGATCGCCTGGGAATCAGTTTAAAGACAAACAAATGGAAGTAGTTTGGGGTATAGACAGCGAGGGCGAAATTGAGAGTCATTGCCATGGATGGATGTGTTCCCAGGTTCCAGAATGTTGAAATGTCAACGTTTCAACAGTATCCTGCAACATAAGCCAGTGTTTCCAGAAATGATGGGTGAAAAGGCTATTGGTGTGAGGTCAGATGAGGGAAAGTATTGAATGAGCACTTGTTCTGCAGTTTTGTAACTTGGAGAAGGGTCAGCACAGACTTCGATTCATTGGGCTGAATCTAACAATAACTTGTCTCAGTAAGATTTTTCTTGAGTGTGACAGAGGGATTGTCTGCACGAGGTCGTGCTAGTTTCTTGGTACTATCTTATTGAACTCACCTCATTAACTACCCACCCAAACCATGGTGTCCCTCTCATTCAATGCCAGCCCGATTCTCCCACCCATCATGGCTGGAGATACTCACCATCGCCCGGATATCCCTGAATAATACATGATCCCTGGCACTGGTGCCATCTTTAAAAGGCCAAGTGGCACACGGTTCAGCTTTCTCAATTCATAGCTGTCCTGCACAGTTTCCCCGAGTATGGCAGATAAGGGGAAAATCTACGATGATTTGTCGATGGGGCAAGGACGTCCTGGTTGATGGGCTAGTACAGAGGTAGACCATTTTCTTCCCAGAGGGGAACACACCACCAGACACACTGAACATGGTCTGAGCTCACCATGCACCTCAGTGCAATATCTGCAGCCTGAAGAAATGTCCAGCAATACAGGACGATCATCAAAAACCTTCCGCATTCTGTCAGTATAAGGGTCACTGTATTCTCTCTGTTCCCTCACAGTCACTGTATATCTGTTATAGCACCAACACCCGAACAAGGTTCATGCTCCACCACTCTCACTGCATCGCTTTCTCTGTTCTCTCTCTCTCTATCTCTCTCTCTCTCTCTCTCTCTCTCTGCCTCTCTCTCTCTCCCTCCACTACACACCTTACACTAACAGCATTGCACGGAAACATCACTGTGGACTGACTCCCTCCGGACACCTCACCATGTCCACCCTCCCCACCTGCACCAGCATTAAAGCAAGGACACCTACTCCCACCCTCCTTCCCTCCCTCCCATTCCAGGAGAAACAGCCTGAACTAGGACAGAAAGGGCCAAGCCGGGTGGTGGAGTGCCCGATATCCGTTCCCTCGACCCCTCCCCCCGCCATGTGGGGAGGACCCTGGTACATTTTGGAAAGGACCAGGACACCTCGTGTGGAGATTCTGAAACATCCACGTCCCACCGACCGAGTGAGGAGCAATGTTCAGTGAAGGGCAATTCTCACTTTAAACCCACTGGCAGCTCTGTTTCCCCCCGGCAGAACTTAGAAGCTTTGGCCCTAATGTCATCCCCTTTTGTGCCGAGTTGGTACAAATGGAATCCCCACGGTCTCGGTGGGCAGGAGGGTGGGCCCACAACACATCGTCACCATGACCTCCAAGGAAGGGAGCTCGGAGGCTCCTTCCTACACCTCCCCCTGTAAACAGCTCAGATACTGAAACTAATCTGTGATAGTTCATGCTCTCCACACTTGTCCTGACATCTTCAATAATCTGTGCTCGTATACACCCAGGGCCTCTGTTCCTGCACTCATTTTACAACGGCACAGCCTGTTTTATCATGTATTTCAATGTTCTTCCTACCGAAGTGCATCACCTCACACTGCTCTGCATTGAACCTCATCTGCCATAAACCTGAAAACTACACCAACGTGTGATTGTCCTGTTGGAGTTCCACACTGTCCATCAACAACTTTATAATTCTTACAGGTGTGGTATCTGCAAACATTGAAATTGTCCTACAGTCACACGCCACAAAGAAATACGACTCACTCACTATTGTGAGCAAGTGCAATATTCACACACTCCCTGAGGACAGACTTAAATACTGACACACACCAGACAGTGTAAGTGAAATATTGACAAGAAAAACATGGAACAAAAGAATTACTGAAAGACACCCCATGTCTGTATTAGTTTCCGAGTATTAGTGAGTGTCTCTATGACTCTGTATTAGTGTTTGTGTGTACCTGTGTGTATCAGTGTGGGGCGAGACTGACAGTCTCTGTGGTGCTTAAAGTGATGCAATATCCCCCTGACACGAGTTCTGAGGAAGGTCACTCTACGTGAAACGTTAACTTTCATTTCTGTCCACAGGTGCTGCCAGGCTTGCTGAGCTTTCTGTTGCTGTCAGTCTCTGATGGCCTCCCCACGACACTGTACAGGTGGGAGTGGAGACTGAGAATCATCGGGGATTCACTTTACGAGGGACAGGATGAGGGCAGCAGCTCATAACACCATTGACACACACTCACACAGACACACAGACAGACGCAGACACAGACACAGAAACGGCCACATAACATGCACAGAGAAATAGATACACACAGGATGCACACAGAGACACATATAGACACACAAAAATAGACAAGCGCAGAATGAAATATGCAGGTACATGCTTGGGCATACAAACACACATGGTGTCATAGAGTTACCCTGGGTG
The DNA here is from genome assembly GCF_047496795.1 of Chiloscyllium punctatum. Taxonomy (NCBI): domain Eukaryota; kingdom Metazoa; phylum Chordata; class Chondrichthyes; order Orectolobiformes; family Hemiscylliidae; genus Chiloscyllium; species Chiloscyllium punctatum. The sequence goes on along the minus strand of NC_092751.1, from coordinate 43,185,688 downwards.
TTTGGAAACAGACCTACCGGTTCATACAGTCCATGCTGATGATAATCTCAAACTAAACCAGTCCCACCTGCATGCGCTTGGAACATATTTTCCAAAACCTTCTCTTATACTTGTATTTAATCAAATGTCTTTTTAACGTTGTAACGTTACCCACATCCATCACTTCTCAGGACGTTCATTCCATACACACACCAAATGATGTGTAATCAAAATGCACTTCATGGGTCCTGATCAGGTATAAATGAGAACTCTGTGGGAAGCTCGAGAATTGAGCGCTGGGAATCTTAATGGCATGTTCTTATCATCAATAGCCAAAGGTGAGGTGCTGGAAGACATGAGGCTGACTAACGTGATGCCATCATTAAACAAACTGGGAAGTAAAAGCCAGAGAACAATAGACCAATGAGCCTAACATCAGTGGTGGGCAAGTTATTGGAGAGAATCCTGAGGGACAGGATGTAATGTATTTGGAACGGCAAGGAACACTTAGGGATAGTCAACTTGGCTTTGTACATGGGAAATCATGTCTCACAAACACGATCATTTTTGCTTGAAGAAGTAAGGAAAAGGATTGACGAGGGCAGAACAGTGCACGTGATCTATATGGACATCAGTAAGGAGTTCAACAAAGTTCATCATGGTAGACTGGTTAGCAAGGTTAGAGCTCATGGAATACAAGGAGAAGTATCCATTTGGATACAGAACTGGCTCAAAGGTATAAGGCAGAGGGTGGTGCTGTTGGGTTGCTTTTCACACAGGAGGCATTAGACCAGTGGAGCGCCACAAAGTTCGGTGCTGAATGCACTGCAATTTTTCATTTATATAAATGATTTGGATATGAACATATGAGGCATGATTAGTAGGTTTATAGATGACACCAAAGTTGGAGGTGCATGGGGACATAGAAAAAAGGTTATCTCAGAGTTTAACGGGATCTTAATCAGATAAACCAATGGGCTGAGGAATGGCGGATGAAGTTTAATTTAGATAAATGCGAAATATTGCATTCTTAAAAGAAAATCAAGGCTTGGCTTTTACATTTGAAGTTATGTTCCTGGGGACTGTTGCTCAACAAAGAGATCTTGGGGTGCAGGATCATAGTGTTTGGAAAGTGGAATCGCAGGTATATAGGATAGCGAAGAAGGCGTTTGATATGCTTGCCGATGTTTGTCAGTGCATTGAATTTAAGAGTTGGCAGGTTATATTGCAAATGTACAGAACATTGGTTAGGCCACTTTTGAATACTTCTTGCAATTATGGTTTCATTCATAGAGGAAGGATGAGTGAAACCTGAAAGGAGTCAGTGAAAAATTTACAAAGATAATGCCAGGGCTGCGGGTTCTGAGATTCATGGAGAGGCTGAGTAGGCCGAGGTTACTTTACCTGGAGCACCAGCGATTGAGAAGTGATCTTAGAGGTTCCAAAGTCATAGGTGGAATGGATAGCGTGAATAGCCAAGGTCTTTTCCCCAATGTAGCACGTTCCAAAGCTCGAGGGCAGAGGTTGAAGGTGAGAGGGGAAAGACTTAAAACGTATCTAAGGAGCAACCGTCTCAATTAGAGCATTCTGTGTATGTAATGAGCTGCCAGAGGAAGTTGTGGGGCCTGGTACAATTACATTTAAAAGGCATCTGCATGGGCACATGAAAAGGAAGCGTTTAGTGGATATCGGCCAAATGCTGGCAAATGGAACTCCATTAATTAAGGACATCAGGTCAGTCAGGATTAGTTGGATAGAAAGTTTTTTTTCCATGCTAGACAGCTGTATGACACTATGTCTTCTGTTAAACTTTCTCCTCTAATCGTAAAATTACACACAGTCTTCAAATCTACCACCCGAAGGAAAGGACACCTGCCATTCAACATTATCTATACCCCTAATTGATTTATAAACCTCTATAAAGTTGATAAGGTCTCAACCTTCTACGCTGCAGTGGAAAAGATCCCAGTCTATCGAGGCTGTCCTTAAAACTTAAACACTCCATTCCCAGCAACAGCCTGGTAAATCTTTTCTGAACCGTCTTCAGTTTAATAATATCCTGAATGTGACTGGGTGACCAGAACTACACACAGAACTTCAGGAGAGACCTCACGAATGTCCACCACAACTTGAAGGTAATGTTCCACCTCCTGTACTCAAAGGTTTGAGCAATGAAGGCCAGCAAGTCAAACGCCTTCATACCCACCCTTCCCACTCATGCTGCAAACATCAAAGCAATATACCAGAACCACTAGATCTCTCTGTTCATTGAATAGTATATATCCTCTCGTTGTTTGTTTTACCGAATTCTGATACCTTTAAATTAACGAAACTAAACTCCATCCGCCACTCCTCAGCCCAGTGAGTGATAGTACTGGTGAAGAAAGGCTGGCAAGTAGTTTACTGCCTTGGGTCATTTCGTGGATTTAAAAAGAGGGTAGTCACACGTTACAGGCTGGAAAGAGTGATGGGTGTTTTTGATCCAGAAAGTATGCTCTTTCTTTATCTCTGGTGTTCAGTGATAAGTATTTATTCCTGATCCTTTATAGTGTAGAGTGTGTCTGCCGGATGTCTTTCTCTCATATTGCAGATGTCAGATAATAGTCACTTAAGGTGGAAATCATAGTAAAACAATTAAAGATCTTCGTAGCTTATCTCGAAGGCAGAGTGCATAAACTCAACATCCTATTTTTGAGGTGAGTACCTTTCATCTATTCAACAATGTAATTCTTTTATCTGTGTAATTCAGTAAAAGTGAACCAAATTTTAATGAATCCACAACGAGCTGAAAGCTGACATTTAAAATGTGACCCCAAATCTGGGCATGTTTTAAGTCTTGTGTTGTGGGTAACGCCCTTGCCTCTGAGCCAGAGCTCTGGGTTAGATTCCAATACCTGAACTTGCGTGGTAGTGCCTCTCACTCTGGACCAGAAGGTCTAGATTCAAGTCCTGCCTGGCATGGCGGTATGTCACAGTATTTAACAACAGTCTGATGAACAAACACACAGGAGACTAATGTTGCAACTTTAGGGATTGTTGCCAAGTGGTTGTGGTTTCCCAACCTCTGAGCCCAAAAGTCTAGTTTCAAATCCCACAGAGGTGTTTCAAAATGTGGCTGAACAAGTTGATTAAAATGGCTTTAAAACAGTGACTTGATGCAAAAGGAAGTGGTGTCAGTATTGAATTTCAAAATTTAGGCCCGGGATGACTGAAAACACAGCCATTCGTGTTGATTGGAGTCACATTTACACATGCTAGTAGTTTATAAAATCATGAAGACCATGGATAATGTGAATAGTCAGGGTCTTTATCCCAGAGAAGCGAATGCCACAACTAGAGGACGTAGATTTAAGGTGAGAATGACTGAGGATGATGCATGTATGCAATGAGATGTCAGAACAAGTGGTGGAGGCTGGTGCAATCACAACATTTAAAAGGCATCTGGATAGGGACATGAATTAGAAGGGTTTAGAGGGATATGGAACAACTGCTGGAAAATGAAACAAAGTTAATTTACGACATCTGGTTGGGAAGAATGAGTTGGATCAAACGGTATGTTGTACAACTCTATGATTCATTGATGCAATTAATTATGATCGCTTTATAATCTTAAGTTACCTTCTTCAACCTCCACGATATAACTAATCTTGGTGTCATCCAGAAACGTGCTCACGATACATTCTATTATTTACATCTAATTTACTGATATAAATGACAACCAAAAGTGGATCCAGCAACAATCCCTGTCGAGCACCGCTGGTCACAAGCCTCCAGTCCAAAAGACAACCCTCCTCCACTACCCCTCTGTCACCTGCCAAGAAGCAGAAACACACACACAGACATACAATAACATAGACACAGTTCTGTCTTTAAGGCAGAGATAGATATGTTTCGATTGATAAGTGGATCAAGCATTACAGTGTGAAGGCGGGAGAATTTTGTCGCAAAACAGGTCAGCCATGATCGAACAGCTGATTAGACTTGATGGACCAAATACTCTAATTCTGCACCAGTTTCGTACGTTTTGTGGTTTACGCAATCTGAAACGTCTGCCTGAGAGAGCAGTGAGGCTGAGTTTGAGAAATACTTTACTGAACAGAGTCAATGGGAATGTGGGATAGGTTTGAGGGGCTGAATGGTCCTTTTCTTTACTATTCGTTGTGCCCTCATATCTAAAAAAAAGAGGTGACTTGCTGTAAAGTTCATACACTTTTAAATTTAGAGGTTGTCCCATTGAAGATTGAGATAAGGATGTTCTTATCTCCTTAGGGTTGTGCTGTCTGTGGTATTCTCATCCCCAGGGAACAGTGAAGACTGAGTCATTGAAGATGTTGAAGGCTGACCTTGACTGACCTTTGCTGGACAGGAGAGTCCGTGCTTACTGAGAATAGACAGGAAAAGAGTTTTCAGCCGCAAACAGACCGGCCATGATCTTCATAAACTGAGCAGCCGGCTGGAGCTCCTAGCTCATATGTTGTTCGCTCACTGCACCCCTTGAGCATGTTACAGAGTGAGAGGAATACCCCATTCAGCAAGTCAGTATCACTGCAATGAGGTGGGCGGGGCTTTCTGTCCCTCTAAGGAGATACACAGGAATATAATGAAGGATTCAGTCATTATGTATTGGAGATATACATCAGGGAAACAGACTTTCATCCAAATCGTCCGTTCCAACCAGATGTCCTACAGTAATATAGTATCATTTGCCAGCATTTTGCCCATTTCCCTCTGAATCATTCCTTTCCAGATACCCATCTGGATGACGTTAAATATTGTAATCACACCATCCTCCATCACTCTCTCTGGCAGCTCATTCCATACACACACCATACTCTGTGTGAACAAGTTGTCCGTTAGATCCCTTTGATATCTTTCCCCTCTCACCTTAAGCCTATGCCTCCTAGTTCTGCACCCCCTTACCCCAGGAAAAATACCTTGCCTATTTACCCTATCAATGCCCCTCATGATTTTGAAAACATATATAAGATCACCTCTCAAAGACAATACATTATTTTAATGTGTAGTGACTGCGACAATTTTTCAACACATCACCAACAGCCAAAAATGAAATTAATGATTAAGATTATTGGTTGTCTTGTTAAGGGGATGCATGTTAATCAGACCAATAGGAAATCTCCCCTCTTCCTCAGTGTCTGTCTCGTGAAAATTGAGCACATGACTGAAATTGCAGAATGGTTCTATTGCTGCATCTGAAAGACCGCATTTCTGACCAGGTAGCGGTCCCCCCAAATGTTAGTCTATATTCTGGGCTCATCTTTAAACTCTCAGGGATCTGGATCATTGATGGTAAGAACTATACCTTATCATCTGACAACAAATGGCGTGAAGGAGGATCACTGAGATCAGAAACAATTCGACACTCACGACACAGCACAGCAGGAGGCCATGTAATCTTTCTGGGCAGATACACAGGAACAGGGGAGCCCTGGTCAGCTACTAGGAAATACAGAGTAGAGATTATTATTTTCTTTTTGGAAAGCTGTCATTAGTGGACATCCTCAGGGAGCAGTGTGGGGTCATCAACAGTTTATAATTCAGATTATTGGTTTGGATGAATGGGCTGAACGGACTGGAGCTCAATTTGATCAGACACCAGAATAGTCATTCAATAAGATGTCAAGCGGTGACACGGTGTCTGCAATGGGATATAGACAAGGGAGGGTCGTGAACAAACCTTCAGCAACAAAAAATGCACAAAGTCAGTGACGGGAAGTTTGTGTTTTGGAGGAAGCATAAACCCACCCACACTCTCAAACAAAAACTAACAAATTTAAAAGACCCAGTACATGCCATGGACAAAGCCAACGTCGTCAACAAAATTCCATGCAAGGACTGCTACAAACACTACGTAGGACAAACAGGAAGAAAGTTAGCCACCAGGATACAGGAACACCAGCTAGCCATAAAATGACACGACCCTCTCACCCTCGTAGCCCTACACATGGAGAAAAAACAACATCATTTCGACTGGGACAACTCATCTATCCTGGGACAGGCTAAGCAAAGATAAGTCAGAGAATTCCTAGAGGCCCGAAACTCCAACTACAATGTCATAAACAAACATATAGATCTAGATACCATCTATCAATCCCGCAGAAAACAAACAGGAAATGACATCACCACAAACCCCAGGAACCCCATCCAGGAGAAAGATATAAACAGAAAGCAGGAGACAACAACTTCGCTTCACTTGGAAGTCGCCACTGATGATGTTACCTAGCCAGGCAATGAAACGTCTGGATAACAAACCTACAGCTCAGCGAGCAAACCTACACCCTATAAAATAACAATAAACTATGTAACTGGAGGCAAAATGCTGAACTCGGTGGTACTAAGGGATTCCCGTGTCCTGGTACGTAAATCACATTATGTTAGTCTGTAGATGCAGCACTTGTATGGAAAATAAATGCAATGACTTTTTTTCTTGCAAAGAATATTGGGTCTGACCTTAAGAATGTTTTACTGCATCTGTACAGGCCATTGCTGAGACGACATCTGATGTACTGTGTGTGGTTGTAATTCCATTGAAGTGAAAAACAAAGTGTTTTCGAAACATTTCAAAGACGTTTCTCTTTACTCATTCTTGGGATGAATGCATTGTGTTATGTACGATCTGATGTTTAGGCCTGAGAATGAAAAATGTTCTTATTGACCATATAAGATCTAAAGCTGGTGCATGTCCGATGAATATTTCATCTTGTATGGGAGAACAGACTGGGGAAGTACATTAAGACGAAGATTTATTCATTTAAATAAAGATATTATGAAGATATTAAAAGTTGTATTTTAAAAGTATACAGGAACATGTAAACATAGCTTCAAATCTAAAGGGGCTGTTTGTTACGAACGTATTAGCTCTGCATACCACAGCAGCAATGATGTACCTACATGGAGAAGGGAATGCTATGGAGTCGTACAATTCAAATACTGTCCAAAGGGACCTCATTTCGTCCAGTTTGGGGCTGGTTAATGATATTGTGTGATTCAACTCAGAGAGGCAGGAAAAGTATCCTTCCTGAGAAGGAACTTCCTGTTGCTCCCTCCCTCTCCGTGTTCCTCTTCCCAGCAATTTGTGTGAGCTGAAAACTCCTCAGTCATCTTTGCCACGCATGGAGGATTCCTGCTGAGGATTCACTGGAATCGCCCCACTACCTGAAGTAAAGGGAATTCAGCAATATCACCTTTTCCAGGAAGTGATCCCATTACCAGTAACTTGTAAGAACAGAATAGCTCCATCAGCTGAATGATATTTGGAACAATCTCTTATGTTTCCTTTCATCATGAGTTCGATTAATATTTCGGCACAGTTCTTTCATATTAACTCTCTGCCGAGATTTTGTTGTTCTGTAGGTCATCAAACGTGTGCATGTGTCAGTACTTTTAGAAAGAGAAACATTGGTGCTCAGATTTGTAATATCCAAACTGTTTGTCATGTATCTTTCCAACGTAATTTGAGTAACTTTGTTTGGGTGATAAATTTGTTAATTTTAGCTGATAAAAGAATCCTGCCTAATTTGTTCCTAACCCTGACACAGTCTGAGACCTATATTGTTGGTCAAACCACCATCTGGTTACATTAGCGTTTGCAGTGAGCAGTGGAAGCATGTGTCGAGGGAAATGAATAGTGACCTGAAGGATAGATCGGTGAGCCTGATGTAAATAGTGCTCACATTGTTGGAGAGGATTGTAAGGGAAAGCATTTACATACAATTGCAGATGCAACCTCTGATTAGGTATAGTCAACATGGTTTTGTGCATGGGACATCATTTCTAACAAAATTGATTGCATTTTTTGGAGAGGTGACAAGCAAATTTAATGAAGGTCGTGTGGGAGAGGCTGTCCATACAGCGTTCAGCAAGGCATTCGCATGACAGACAAATTTCTAAGTTTAGATCATAAATGGATCCAAGGTAAGCTAGCCAATACACTGCAAAATTAGAGTGAAGGGAGGAGGCAGAGGTTGATAGAAGACTGTTTTTCAGACTAGAGCCCTGTGACCAGTGGTGTAACACAAGGTGCTGAGTCCACTGCCTTTGTCATTTATATAAATGAATTGGATAAGAATATTTGCCTGTTTATTAGGTTTACAGATGACATCAAATTTGGAGTTGCAGTGGCCAGCAAGACTTACCTTGGAGTACAATGGGACCTTGATCAGATGGGGCAATGGGCCAAGGAGTGACAGATGGAGTTAAATTTAGAACAATGTGAAGTGCTGCATTTTGGAAAGGTAAAACACGGCAGGACATATCCAATTAATGGTGAGGTCCTGGGGAGTGTTGTTGAACAAAAGGGTGCAGGATCAAAGGGAAGATGTTGTAAAACCAAAGAGGGTGCAGAAAAGATTTACAAGGATATTGCCGGGCATGGAGGGATTGAGCTACAGAGAGAGGTTGGACAGACTGGGGATTGTTTACTCTGGAGCATCGGAGGGTGAGGCGTAACTTTATAGTGGTTTATAAAATCATCAGGAACATGGATAAGCTGAATACCCAAGATCTATTTTCCCAGGGTCGGTGAGTCCAAAGCTGTCGGAGAAATGCTTAAGGTGAGAGGAGAAAGACATTAATGGGACAACAGTTTCATGCAGATTGTGGTGTGTGTATGGACTGAGCTGTCAGAGAAAGTGATGCAAGCTGCTAAAGTTACAAAATTTCAAATGTATCTGGATGTGCATATTAATAGGAATGATAGAAGGATATGCGCCTAATGTTGGCAAATGAGTTGAGATCAGATTGGGATGTCTGGTTTATGTGGACAGGATTCCCTCCTGTACGACACTGTAAGAGAGATGACATGTAATTCTTCAAGGTCCATTTGAGCGGGAATTCTCTTCCCGAGAGGTATGTGTTGCCTCTTTGTTCACGTTTGTTCAAACTGAGTTCATTAAATATTTTACAGAGATTGAGTCATGGGTAATGGGATACAGACAGGAAAGTGGGGCTGAAACCACAACCTAATCAGCCACAATCTTAGTGCCTGGTTGGAGAAGGTTCATAATGTCGAACGACCTAACTCTGCTCCTGAGTGCGATGCTCCATTGTTCCATTCAACCCCTCTAACCTGCTAGACAGGAGCAGTTAGAGGCCACTTACTGTATCACCTGGAGCACAGAAACAGGGAAGACCATTCAGAGATCTTTCAGTGATCTAGCTCCCCTGACTCTCCTGAATAGAGAATTCCTGACATTCACTACCCTCTGTTTGAAGAAACCATTGTCTGCTCTTACACCATGATATATTGATATGAGCGATAGAGGTGAATACAAGAGCTTAGCTAAGAGTGATTTAAGTCAGTATTTAACTAAGGCAGTATTTAACTAAGGATGACATCAAGGAGCCTGAGCAAAATCGTACTTCATAAGAATCCGTTGCAAACTCTCCGCTGTTTGGAGTCATTCACAGCACAATGGAAGATGTTCATCATCAGTGGGCATTAATAATCTCAGCTGTGGGACATCACTGCAGGAGATCCTCAGTGGAGCTCCCCCAGTTCAGGCATCTCTAGTTTGTGTCTCACCAAACAGCAGTGGGTATATTCACTGTAGGTTATACAATGTTCAGAACACTTCCCTCAGGTCCTAAAGCAGTCTGTGTACATGCGCAACAAGACCTGGACAACATTCAAGTTAAGTATCGGCAACATTCATGGAAAAGCGCTGCCAGACACTGCACTTTTCGGCAGTAAACGAAGGAGTTCATTCTGTACCTCAATCTGGCTTCACAAGAATGTGGAAAAGTCATTCAGCCCATCAAAACTATTGTGCAAAGGAGGGGCAGCCAATTCAGTCCCTCTTGCCTGTCACACAGTAAGACAAGCAGTCTGTCCAATACCACATGTCACTTACATAGGATCAGAAGGAGACCATTTCACACCTGGCGTCATTAAAAAGGAACAGGAAGAGATCATTCAGATTCTCAAACACTAACTAGACACAGGAAGATGTCAGAGATGCTCCAGCATCACAAACAACTGGAGCAGGTTCTGCACAGATAAGACTGCTCCACCTTGTTCCTCGTGGCGTCATGACTCAGACATGGTGTTAATTTAACATGATATCCTGGGAGTAGGAATGAAGCCAATTTTTAACCAGTTTCAAAGGCATCTTCCATCGCTGAGAAAACAGATCCATGTTTTCTGTGGAAGTAAGCAGCCTTGTTCTCTCTGGAAGTAAGCTGTGGTGGGGAATAGCTAAATGTTTCAGAATGAAGGCATTATGACTTCTGACAGGATTGAGTGAAATCTAACATTGAGTGCAGGGTCACACAGTAAGTGTGCATAAAACTGTTCAGAATTCATTGAGAACCTGCACCTCTCCGTCAATCGGAATGAGTTCTATGCACAGGCATGTAAACTATCAGGAAACGAGCATCCTATGGAAAATATGGATTTTCTCAACTTATCAATGGCTGCTTGAGATATAATGAGGGTCCATCCATAAGCATCAAACTTCAAATTCTTATTCTCTCACAAAGCTGCAGATTAAACACATAGTTACTGTACTCTCTCCTTACGGTAACGCCATGACAGCGTTCAGTCTGGTGAAACTACTTTGCACTGTCTCGGTGACGTGGAGATCATTTTTTATAAAGCAGACTCTGTCTGTACGCAATACCCTAAATACTGGCTCAACAAAACACTACCATTGAGTAAGATATATTTACTCTGGTACTTCCATAATTTTCCATGATGGACCACATATCCTTTACAGTTAGCATTACTTCCTGCCCCATACGAATTCTGTTAGTGACTTATAACCAAGGACATCCAGGTCCTTTTCAACAAAACAGCCCTTCCCAAACTTTCACCATTTAATAAACTTAAATGTGAATGAAGGTATTTGTTGTTCACATCTGAATCATTTTTATATCTTGTGCACAGCTATTGCACAAGAGCTGATCCTTCTGAGACCCCACAATCCTTCCGTCCAGAGAGAAAAAAAAAGCTAATCTGTTCATTTTGCCCATTATCCAATTTTTAATCCATTCGGTGTATTCCACCCTTACCTACCCATGGAGTCTAACATTCTCCACCCACCTGCATTTAAAAATGTTAAACTTCTCCTGAAAATTCAAATACGTCACTCCCGCTGGTTCTCAGTTGTTTTTGATACAATGGACAGAGTCCACAAACTCCAGCAGGTTTAGCAAAGATCATTTCCCTTACTAACCTCGGCCAAATCCATCAAAATATATCATTGTTCTCCTGGTGTCTAGTGGTCACATTTATTATAAAAGACTACAATGTCTTTTCTCACAGCTGACATCACGCTATTTAGTTTAATGTTTTCACTCTCTGTCCTATTTTAAATATTTATGTTTACAATATTTATGTTTTCCAGGTTACAGGATCCTTTCCAGACTCAAACCAGCTCTGAAGAATCATTAGTAATTCTTTCACTGCTTCTGTTGCCACCTCCTCAGTACTCCGGGATGGAACTCATCAGATGTAGCACCTTACCAACCTTTAATTCGAATGGATTTTCAAAAACATACTCTTCATTAATTCTAGTTGCGGGCAGGTCCGCATGTTCACCCGTCCCCCTGTTCCCTTGTTTCTCTGGCAGTTTGCTTCTGCACCTTCCTCAAGAAGAGGGACTCAATTTCTTCCTCTCAGCTGGCAGATGACTTCTGACAGCCAGTGAATATTTCGGAGGGCTTCACTTCGGAGGTGATGAGTATGTTAACAACTCCTGCCTGGAAAGTTCCAGAATTAATCCAATTCACTTCTTGGTGAGGGGCAGCACAGTCCTGTCCCTGGTGTGAGTTTATAGGTAATACTGATGGAGGGGACACAGCTCAGTGACCACCTATAAATGCAGTGTCCAGAGTGGGGTCACCAGAATCTCAGGTCTCTCTGAATACATGCAGCAGCTTATAATACACAAACCCGAGGAAATCACCCACTGAAACTCCCCTTACTGTCTAATGACAGGCGCAAGTCAAAACCTCTCACACACATAGTGCACTCATTCCGCGTTGAAAATGCTTCTCTTCCTGGCTGAAAAAGCCATTACATCTCTGCACAGTCCTACAGTTCAGTCCCTTTTTTTGAAGAAGCAGTTGACAATGTCACATTACGTTTCTCTGTATCCCACCATCTATAAGGACAGCATCAGTATTCCCAATGGAGTTGATCATCACACTCAGAGAAGAACGATAGAGGGAAAATAACTCACTCTAAACAGGGGCATATCTAGATGGACGTGATATTCAGGAATAAGGGAAAATGGAGTTATGTTAGAAGAAACTCTCTTTTTATTTTCCTTCTACTTCATCATCAGCAGTCCCTTTTTTGCGTTTCATTTCTTTCACTGTCTCTCTCTCTCTCTCTATTTCTCTCTCTTGTTGGACATTTCTCCATCCATTCAACTAACTTTCCCTTCACTCATCCAGCTGTCCCTGATAGAAATAATATTATTTCTCAGTTGCTTTCAGTGTTGACGTAGGGTCGCTAAACTTGCAACTTTATCCGTCTTTCTCCTGACAGAGGCTGTCATACCTGCTGAGATTCTCCAATATTTTCAGACGCTGGAGAATTTTATTTCAAATCTCCAACATCCATAGTTCATTGGTCTATTTCACGTTTAATGTTGTTGTTTCACAGGATGTCAGCATCACCAGCAATAGCAGCATTTGTTGTTCATCACTAACTGCCCTTGACTGTGAGGCCATTTGTCAAGACAATATGGAGCCACCATGTGGTCATGTGTCTGAAGTCACGCTTAGTTTCTTTACCAAAGGCTATAAGTGAAATATTGAAAGAAATCCTGAAGGTTTATGGTTGACGTTAGTAAAATGAGATTTCATTCCAATTTTTGTCATTCGAAGTTAAGTTCTGTCATTGGCTGTGATAGGATTTGAAACAATCCCTTTAAGGTTATATCCTATGCCTCTCAATTACCCGTCCAGTGACATTGTTACTCTGATATGGGGTCCCTATTATGAAATAGCTGGAGAGGCAAGAACAAGTATGTATTCAAAATATTTGCAATTGGAGGAGAGGTCAGAAGAGAACTGAAGCCATAAATCTGAAGTTAACAACGGGACAGATGATGACTAATTCAACAACAGCACTGAGGCAGAGCTGGAGACTGGGGATATTACAGAGCTGGGTGTGGGTAGGTTTGTTGGCAGAGAAAATACAGAGGAACATTTGAGGGTGAAATGAAGATTAAACGTTCTAAACAATTTTGTTCCTTCTTCGATATTTATGAGTGAGGAGTCTGAAATTGGTGGAAATGAAGTGGAGCTTGTGATTGAACTGAAGATAACAGTTTATGCATTCGTTAAATATTGATAACAGAAAAGGCAATAACCAACACCACAGATGAAAGAACTAACAAAGCTAGGCTTACCAGGAACACCAATAATTGCGAGGATGGGATAGTAACCTGTTTGAATAATCATCAGTATGACTGGTATCGGCAACTCTAACCGTGCCCAATCCAGTGAAGGATAGTAAAGACCATCAGATAAACTCCTGTCCATTGTTGGAACATTACAGTCTATTGTGCTCAGATTCTGATCCATTGTTGGAACATTCCAGTCTATTGTTCTCAGATTCTGATCCATTATTGGAACATTCTAGTCTAATGTGCTAAGAGACTCTTCCTCGCCCTCTCTCTGCAGCTGCCGATCCCAATCATCGTCAGGATGACACTGCCACTGATACTGTGAGATAACAGGTTGAAGGAATCCCCTTACTAATAGAAGAGGAAATCGTCCAGTGACATAGTTAAGATCCATGGAGACTGACATCGATCACAGTCACTGTACAAACAGCTCCAATTAACCCCTTTCACAACAACCCTGACATATGTCAATAATACTTGGTCTTCCTGAGATGTTGACATCGCTGACTATTGGGCTAATGGCACACCTCCAAATGGAAAGTTAGAGGTGAGGTAGAGAGATGATGCTATCTCTTCACAAACTCGATGATTCTCCTGCGTTTTGGCAGGGTCGGAATTGCTGTGCTCCAAAGGCCATCTGTGTCTGATCACCAGACCTGTGCATCCTTTGGCTTTATTTACTTATATTTAACTTTGACATTTATCTTATCAACATTGCACAGCTCAGCTGGGGTTAGTCATTTTTGAGAGGCTCCGACAGTGGCATAAGCGGTGTAGATACAGTCCATTCCCTGTGGTCCTTCCAGCCGCAGCCTGGTCCAGTGGAGCGATGGACAAACTATCCCAGAACCAGGATTTTCAGTTTTCCCTTTTGCCAGTTTTTGCTGGGGTTTCAGCAGAGTTGGAAGGCAGTAAATCTCTCCTGGCTGCTACACACTCTGGGATTTCTCTCAGAATTGGCTTCTGATGTTCATTCCTCCTGGATTGGAGAACTCCTTGCGAAACAATATGTTTCCTGAATTTGTTTTGTGACAAGTGTGTGTTTCAAGGATGTTACCACGTTGGAGCAGTTACTGTTTAGTAATTAAATAACCGTTATGTTTTCCAATAAATTAAGTTATTCCAAGTTCCTCTTTTTTATTGTATTTTGTCTACAATATTTGAATAAATTGTATTTTGCTTCATGTCGAATATTTTGTCAAAACGAATGGCATCTGAAACACAGCACCTGACAAATGCCTTTAAACTAAGAAAATGTTCGGGTCGAGACTACCTTCTGCATATATTTGGAGGAGCGTTTGCTCGCCTCCATAGCAAGAAGTACAGGTATTCATGTTGTAATTGGATAATTAATTAATGGACAATAAGTTGCAGAAACAAGGGGTTTGACAACTGAATGCGCCAAGCTGGACCAGTGATAACTCTGTCAGGAATTATATCAGATACACAATCCACCTCACAGATCCAACCCAGACAGGTATGAGACCAGATGAGATATCTGTTCAGCACGGAACACTGTGCAGACCAGGCGCAGTACAACTCAGCAATCTGTCCAGGATGGAATACTGTGCAGCTCTCACTAATCCATTAGCTATTTGTCCAAAATGGGGAGCAGTACAGACCACACCAGTGCATTGATTCAGAAACCTGGATCAAACGGTCTGTCCAGCATGATGTGATATGCAGCCCACACCAGTGTCGACCTCTATAAACGTTGACAATTAATCTGTTCAGTATGGGGAGCTGTACAGTGAATAGCATTGCATTGATCTGTAAACCAGGAACAGTTACCCTCCCAGCATGTAGAGCTGTATACACCACCCCAGTACATTGCTCAGTAACACGGTGTTAGATTGCGGCCGAGCTCGGAGAAATTTGCAGCCCATGCTGGAAGTGACAGAATGTGCAGCCCCCATCCATTTACAGTTCCATCTCTCCGTTGAAACATGACACGGGGTGCTGTGGGTGTGAAACTCACTGCCAGGGAGAGATGTCAGGGAAATCAGTTTAAATACCAAAAATCAAAGGAGTTTTGGGAAAAGGAGAAAGGGAGATTGAGAGACAATTTCATGGAAGATCACAGGTTTCGGAATGCTGAAGTGAAGATATTTCAACGTCATTTTGCAACATGAGCCAGTATTCCCAGGAATGATGGGTGAACGGGATATTGGTTTGAGTACAGATGACAGAGAGTTTTGGATGTGATTTGTTCTTCAGCTTTATAACTGGGAGTGGAGTCAGAAGAGTCTTCGACTCATTGGGCTCAATCTCATAATAACTTGTCTCAGTGCCATTTTCATTGAGTTTAACAGGGATTGTCTGCATCAGTTTGAGCTAATTTCCTGGTGCTACCTTATCGAACGCACCTCATTAACTTACCACCCCACCCCAAGGTGTCCCTCTCATTCAATGCCAGGCCGATTCTCCCACCCATCATGGCTGGAGGTACTCACCATCACCCAGATGGCCCTGGATATTCGGTGATCCCTGGCACTGGTGTCATCTTTAAAAAGCCAATGGGCAGACGTTTGATCTTTCTCACTTCGGAGCTGCTCTGCACAGTTTACTCATAGCATTGCAGATAAGGGGCAATTATACCACGATTTGTCGACAGGAGCACTGAGGGCCTGGTGGATGGGCTAGTACAGAAGGGAAACCATTCTCTTCCCAGAGGGGGCCACACCACCAGACCCACGGAGCATAGTCTGAGCTCGCCTCAGTGCATCTATGGTCTGAAGAGATGTCCAAGATAGGATAAGCATCAATAACCTTCCCCGGCCTGTCAGGATAAGGGTCACCATATTCTCTCAGCTACCTCACACTCACTGTATATCTGTTACAGCACCTACCCCAAAACGAGGCTCATGCTCCACCACTCTCACTGCCGCGTGCAGCAGCTTCCCTCTCTGCCTCTCGCCCTCTCTCTCGCCTTTTCAGTACCACCACAAGGCAACAGAATGTTCTCGAGAGTGCTGATTATGGAATGTTCCAGATAATGGTCCAAATAATTCCAATTTTCTGGAAAATGTCAGTGCCCCGGTATGAAACTCATAAGGGGAAGTAGTAGAGATGTAAGCTTTTGTAAATCACATATTATGCAAATCCATCATGAGGCCATTGAGCCCTTCAAATGTGCTCTACCATTTAATAAGATCGGCGTTGATCTGATGCATTTTGCAATTCCATGTCACAGGAACTTTCAGTCATTGAAACCCCTGGGTTCCAGTCACTGACCAGACGACACTCAGGCACTTTTACCCCGGTTTTCTTCAAGCACCTGTTTGATGGCATTTCCCATGTAGATGGACTCTCCAAACAATGTATTCCATCAGTTTTATACTTCTATGTAATGGTAAGCACATTTTACATAGAGCAATCAAAAATATACACTTACTTGTGGAGATAGATATCAAATTTCAATTAATAATTCTGATTATTTCAATTGTCTCACCATATTTTATTCAGCCCAAGACAGCTTCTAAAGCCTTGTCTCGTTATAAAGTACTATTTATAGCAGAGAACGATTTTATCCTCAACTGTTATCTTTACCGTTATCGAAATTGCACCTGTTTTCCTTGTTATGAAAGTTTCTCTTGCTTTTTGTCTGTGCCTTTTTCGGTCTGTAACAGTTACACAGTCTCCCACTCAGTTGTCTGGACGGCTGGTTTGTGATGCATAGGTATGTCAACAGTGCTGGTTCAATTCCCCACACTGACAGAGGTTACCATGAAGAGGGCGCTACCTCACCTCATCAGCCGAAGTCTGGTGACCCTCAGATTAAACCTGCTTGAGTGGTCTCTCTCTAATGACAGAGCAGTCCCATTGCCCTTTCGAACTGTACTCTATCACTGCTACATTTTAATTTTCTTTTCTATGTTATAATTTGTTTTGCATTATATTCCTGTAGGTTTTAGAATCTGTGTCATTTGGTACCACTGTCAGCATTCCCCCATACTGCATATTCCTGCCTAATAATCCTTGACTCCGTTGTTATTTATGAACCTTCCGTCTGTGCCTCAAAAAAAAGAATTCAATATCTCTGTCTCCAATGCTGTGCGGGGAAGAGAGTTACAAAGAATCACAACACTGAGAAAACAAACATACAAATCATCTGAGATGACTTTCTGTATCCTTACCTGAGTAACGATATAATGACATTGGAAGCAGATCAGATATGGTACGCTTCACAAATTCCAACGATGAAGGGCTTATATTATGAAGGCTTTAACAGGTTACTCTTGGAATGAGAGCTGATCTTATTGATACATACAAAACCTTGCGGAGAGTGGAACAGGTAGATGCCCACTGGATGTTTGTATAGTCCAAACTTGTTGTCATTGTCATAGAATCTCTACAGTGTGGAAGCAGGACAGTCTGCCCATCGAATCCACATCAACTAACGAAGCAGCATCGCACACAGACCTGCCCCCCATGTAACCCTATATTTCTCATGACTAACCCACCTACCGACACATCCCTGGACACGATGGGTAATCTAACATGGCCAATCCACTCTAAGCTGCATATCTTTGGTCTATGGCAGGAAACTAGGGCACTGGGAGGAAACCCTCACAGACACGTGGAGAATGTTCAAACTCCACATAGAGGTTAGCTCGAAGTTGCAATTGAACCCTTCCATTCCTGATGAAGAGCTTTTGTCCGAAATGACGATTCTACTGCACCTCGGATGCTGCCTGACCAGCTGTACCTTTCCAGCACCACTCTAACCTAGACTTTGGAATTGAAACTAGCCGTTCTAACCACAGATCCACTATGCCCCTCTGTTAGATATATACGTTACTTATGTCTGATTAAAGAAATCTGCCTGACTTCTTCCTATCACTGAACCTGACCCAGTCTGAGACCTTTATCATCATCTTTTTCACCAATCTGGTCACAACTAAAATCTGTTGTGAGCAGTGGAGGAGTGGGACTAGAAAAGGAAATAGTGACACCCACCAACCTCAGTCAGAACCAGAGTTAAGAGAAACTCACGAAGTGGGGATTCATTCAAGTGGAAATTCTCTAACCCAGAAGTTTGGGATTGCTGAATCTTTATATTATACCAAGGCTGGCTTCGTCTGATTGTCCATAGACAGGTAAATCAGGGATAATGGTGCATGGAGAGATAAGTGCAGCTGGGACCACAATGAGATGAACCATGACCTTATTTACTGGTGGAGTAGTGTCAACGTGTCGAATGGCCATCTCGTGTCCCTCAGCCCTATGTTCTCATGTTCCATTCATCCCTGCGGACTTGTGACACAGGAGCAGGTCGAGGCCACTCCAATGGTTAGGTGTAATTTCGGAAATGTTCTTGGAAAATCCAAGCTGGGTCAGGAAGTAACCCTCAGGCCCCCTCAATCCCTCTTTCCAGGCTTCCCCTCTCTGTAATTTCTGCTCGAAATGTGGGTCATGTTACAGACCCAGATTCGCTGTGAATACAGCCCCCATTCCAAGCCAGTGTTAACAGAAACAAATCTTCTGTTCTCCCTGAATGCAACATTGTACAGCACGACCTCTCGGAAAATGACCATTTTCCAACAGCATAACTTTAGAATGTTACAAATGGGAACATGCGTGAGTCATTCGGCTCCTCGAGCCTGCACTGTCCGTCAGTAAGAACATGGCTGATCTATTCCACGGCTCAACTCCACTTTCCTGCTAACCGCTTGTATCCCTCAACTCACTGATGTGTCAAAAACCAATCCACCCCGACTGTAAGTCCATTCAGTGACCCAGCCCCCACAACTGTCTGGGTTAGGGAGTTCCGGATATTCACTATCTTCTAAGAGGAGACATTTACTAACATCTCCTGCTGAAATCGATATCCTTAATTCTGTTTCTATGTCCCCGAGTTCGATACTCAGCCCAGGAATGGAACCACATTCTCAACATCTACCTTGACAAGCCCCCTCTGTAACTTGTACGTTTCAGTCATATCACCCTCATTAATTTCAACCACAATGAATAAACGCCTCACCATTTTAGATGTACTCAATAATTGAACCCTTTTATCCCAGGAACCCGCCTAATGAAATAAACTAGTTACTTGCAGCGTCACCATGCTGACTTTATGGTTCTTTCACAGAAACACCCCATCCCTTTCTACTGCTCTTTGGTTTGGGAGTCCTCTTCATTAAGCAAAAACCTGCATTTTGGTTCTCAGTGTAATCCCCAAACTCGGATGTATGTTGCACCCCTGCTCCCGCCATCAGGCTATCAGTGTAGATTGTAAATAAGTGAAGCTACCGGCCTGATATTTGTGATAAGCCAGTAGATACGTCTTTGTCAGAAAGATTGACTAATCCTAACTCTCCGATTTCTATGTGCTAACCAACCGTCATCCAATACTAATGCTTTATCCAGCATGCTATGACCTTCTGTATTGTGTAAGAACCTTAATCTTGTGATAACATGTGGAAAATTTCTGGAAAGCCTCGTGTCGACAAGCGCCCCTTCATGACGTCAACTTGTTAGATGCTCAGTGATCTCCAGAAAAACTTTGCTTGATCTTACAGACAAAATATAGACCCCCTTTCACAAAACCATGCTGACACTGTGTGAAGCTTTTCTAAATGCCCTGCAATTCCTTCCTTAATAACAGACTCTCGTAGATTCCCAGCAATAATGGTGAGGCTAAATGGTTCCTGCTTTCTGTCTCGCTCCTTTCTTGAAGACCGGATCCACATTGAAGGTTCTCCAGTTTCACTGGAACACTCTTGCAATCCAGAGAGTGATGGAATATTTCACACAGTGCCACCAGTCACTCTGAAACCACTTCTACTAAAGCCAGCTATGAATTACTGCTCACCTGCCTACCGCTAATCGTATCTGTTTGTTAAAAAAAACCTTGTGCCTATTGGTTAGAGACAGTTCAAGAACTCCCCTCCTATTACTATTTTGTTTATATCATTGAAATGCTTACAGTGCCTTCCCCTGTCAGGAATGAATGTAAAATACTGGTGTAAGCTATCTGTCTGTTCCCAGTAGCCAGTTCCCCAGTCACACACTCTAAATGTCCTCAATATACTTTCCCGACTTTATTTCTACCAAATGTCACACACTCACCTTGAACATATTTTCATATACACGGAAAAGCTCGAAATGCTTGCTTTTGTATTTCTTGCTAATTTAATTACATCATGTCTTTTCTTCCTTTTCTTCGCTTTCTAGATTCACACAGTCATATGGCACACAAACAGACCCTTTGTTCTAACTTGTCCATGCTGGCCAGGTTTTCCAAAACGAACTAGACCCATCTGCTTGCACGGATCCCATATGCGTCCAAACATTTCCTATTCATATGTTTGTTCAAATGTCTTTGAAATGTTATAGCTGTACTGGCATCTACCACGTTTCCTCTGGCATCTCATTCCAGACTCACACCATTCTCTGCGTGAAAACGTTGCCCCTTTGTCACTTTTAAATCTTCCCCCTTTTACCTTAAACCTATGTCCTCTATGTTGAACTCTCCTGCCCTGTGTAATAGCCCTTGACTATTCACCCTATCAATGACATCCATGATATTATATACTTCTAGAATGTCACCCCTGAACCTCCTACACTCCATCTGATACGAACTTCAAGTATGTCATTTAAAGATAAGCACTGCAAATTTGAAACAATATCCAAAATGACAGGTAAACAAACATCATATTGTGATTTGTTTTCCTCTGTTACAATACTCAGGCAGCATGAAACGCTTACTCGTGCCAAGAAGAAGTCAAACACCTGAATTTCTTTTTCGAAAGGGGATGATGATGTCAACAGTGAAAACATTTCTCTGGCCAGATCTTTGTGAGAAACAGAATTATTGTACCTGACGGACAGCATGCAGTTCCCTTCAGCAGAGTAAGATCAAGGCTAAGTATACTTTTAGAAATTTGGATTAACTGTTAATTCAGTGCAAAGGGGGAGAGGTGTTTTCAATTAGGTTTATTGCAAGAATAAAATTTTCTGGAATGAGATGTGACTGGGAGGTGTAAAACAGCAAGAATGGTGAGGCCGAGGCACACTGAGACCAGAGGCAAAGTGGCAGCACAAAACTCAGCTTGATGCTAGTACAGGGAAGGTAGACTTGATCAGAGAGTTTCAGGTGAAGTGGGCAGGGTCGATAATGTGAGAGAATGTACTCTGTAATTTGAGAGGGAGAACCTGCGATCAGGAAGGGGAGACGAGCAGGGAAGTGGATGGAGCAGCAATGGCAGGGGTTTCTGGGGGGGGGGGGGGGGGCGGGGAATTGAGGAAGCACAGCTGAAATGCATACCGAGCATCTGCTTCTGATCCCTAAAATAAACATCCTAAACCCGGCCCTACACTGATATTCATCAAATTGTGATTGAATAGTATCCTTGACAGCTTTTGACAACCACGGATGGTTCATCTCCTTATCGAGTCCTTCTTTATGAACAAAAACAATAATTTCGGAGTAGTATGGGATATCTGCTCGAATGTATGCCCATGTATACCCACTGACCTTCCTCTGGGTCTACTTTCACATCCCGCTTCAGAGCAGGTGTGAGAGAGAAAGCCTCAATTTAGATGTCTGTTTATTTTCAATCATTCAGGGGGAACTTCTGCATGTGGCTAAACACATGATCAGCGGAGGCTGACTCCATTCTTCGAGTTTCTCGGTCTCTATTGTTACTGGTTGATGATGCCACATTCCAATGAACTGCCTGTCACGTGACTTCCTTTTCCTTTAAACCAGAAACCCCCAAACTCCTGTTAAAGGACCTTCAGCTGTCACTGTCCCATCTCCCTCACTTCTGCCCTCAAACCATCTCATCCTTCCCAGAAAAAATGATAGCTCTCCCCTTGTCCTCATTTCCTACTGCATTAGATTCCACATTCGCAGAATCATTCTCCACAACTTCCACCACCTCCAGCAGGACACCACCATCAAACACATTTTCCCCTCCCGTCCACTGTCAGCATTTCATAGGGACTGTTCCCTCTGTGACACCCTCCTTCACCCCGAATACTTCCCCACTCCTTCCATGGCACCTTCCTATGCAATTGCAGAAGCTGCAACACATGCTCATTCACCTCTTCCCTCCTCGCTGTCCAAGGACCCAATCACATTTCTCAGGTGAAGCAGCATTTCCCTTTTACTCTTTCGATCCGGTCTCCTGTCATTGATGCTCATAGTACAGTCTCCTTTACACTGGGGAGACCAAACAGGGACTGTTTGAGGAACACTCTCACTCTGTAGGAATAACCATGACACTCTCATTGCTTCCCATTTGAATAACCTACTTTGATCTCATGCTAACGTATCGGTGCAATGTTCCAACGAAGCACAACCCCAGCTTGAGTAACACTTCACTTTACACTTTGGTACGTTTCCACCCAGAGGAGTTAATATTAAATTCCATAACCTCACAGCCTGAACCCATTCTGTTTCCTGGTTTCTCTATCTTCCTGGTCTCCCAATGATCTTGTTTATCTTACGCACAATACAAACAACCTATTTCTCCCATTCACACTTTAATTTACACCCATTTTACGTCAGTTTCTTTTTCACCACAATCAAAAGCCCCTCCTCTGTGGCATTGCACCTCCACATCCTCTGTTTCCCATCATCCTTTGTCCACTTATGTTCTGAAATTTAGTCATGCTGAACTTGAATCATTATCTCTGTTTCTCTGTCTCCACAGATGCAGCCAGACCTGCTGAGTTTCTCCAGCAATTTCTGATTTTGAAAAAGTTTCAAAGACGTGTGTCAAAGCTGCTGAAACGCCCTATCTAACATGTAGCACCATAAACCAGGAAGTGAACAATAATGAAGGATGCACAAATTCAGTGCTAGACTGAGGAAGACACCAAGGAGCCTGACCAAAAGCGCACTTAATGAGAATTGATTATGATCACTTCACGATGAGGAGTCATTCACAGCACAAGCAAAGATGTTCATTATTAGACGGCATCAATCATCTCAGCCATGGGACATCACTGCAGGAGATCCTCCGGGTAGCTCCTTTAGACCAGGCATCTCCAATTTATCATCAAACAATCCCTACAGTGTGGAAGGAAGCCATTCAGCCAATTGAGTCCAAACTGAGCAGAAGTGGGGATATCGCTGAAGTTTGAATAATGTTTGCAAGACGTATGAAAGCTCATTCACTCCCTCCTGCCGTTACACAGGTAGAGAAGAAGTATGCTCACTCCCACACGTCACTTACACGGGATCAGAACGAGACCATTTCACACTTGGAATCACTTACGAAGTAACAGGCGGAGGTAATTCAGCTTCTCAAGCCACCAACACAAGAATGGGAAGATCTGAGAGATGCTCCAACATCACAAACAAAAAGCGCAGGAACTGAACAGATAGACTGCTCCAAATTGAACTGCTTGGCTTAATTACTCATCGTACTTAAATGTTTTTCTGACAGAAGGAATGAAGCTGACATTTTCAGCCATTGCCCAAATTGTCTTCCATCTCCAAGAAAGCAGACCCATGGTCATCATGGAGGTCAGAAGCTGGTGAGGAATGGATTACTGTTTCAGAATGAAGTTATTTTAGCTGCTAATAGGATTGTTTACAAATGACAATCAATGCAGTGTCAGGCAGTAACTGTGCATAAAGTGTTCACAGTCCATTCAGAGCCTGCACCTCTCTGTCAATCGACTCTGCTGATTCATGTAAACTATGGGGAATCAAACATTCAGTGAAAAGTATTGAATTTTCACCCGATTCAGCTAATTGAGTCATAATGAGTGTCCGTCTATAACCATCAAGTTTCAACTTCTTATTCTCTCACAGCGCTTCAGATTAAACACACAGTTACTGCACTCTCTCCTGATGGTACTATCATGCCAGGGTTCAGTCTGATGAAACTCCTTTGCATTGTCTCCGTGACAAAAAGATCATTATTTATAAAGCAGATTCTGTCTGTACACAAATACCCTAAAACTCAACAAAACACTACCATTGGGAAAGCTATTATCCAACAGTGATCCATCTGATACCCAACGGGACTTCAGTCCAGAGAAAAACACTACTCTTCTCCTATCTCCATTACCCAATTTTTCATCCATATGGCATGTATTCCATCCCTACCTACCCATGGACTCCAACATTCCCCACTCACCTGTATTCATCCATGTGAAACGTCTGCTGAAAATTCGAATACTCCACTCCCATTGGTTCTCAATGTTGATGTTTCAACGGACAATCTCGGCAAACCCGAGCAGGTTTATCAAAGATCATTTCCCTTTCCTGAATCTAGGCCGACTCTAACAAATCATATAATTATTCTCCAAGTGTTAAGTTGTCACATTCTTATAACAGGCTACAATTATTTTTTTTCCTCACAGCTGACATCAAGCTGTCCAGTATCTACTTTTCTGTGTTTTCTCTCCGATATATTTTAAATATTTAGTTTCACTATAGCTGTTTCCAGTCTGCAGGATCATTTCCAGAATCCAAGTAGCTTTGAAAAATAATCAAAAATTATTTTATTAGCTCTGTTGCTACCTCGTCAATACTCTTGGAAGTAGCTCATCAGATGCATCACCTTACAAACGGTCAGTTCAATGAGATATTCAAAGACACACGTTTTATTGAATCTAATTTACTTTAATTCACCTTTTATACCAGCCACTCTGTTTCCTAGTTTGTTTCTGTACCTTCCTCTGTGCAGACAGAATCAATACATTCCTCTCAGCGGGGCAGATGGCTTCTATCAGCGAGTGATACATCAGAGGACTGCACTCCGTAGATAATGGATATGTCACATACTCTTGCCTGGAAAGTTCCAGAATCAATCCAGTTCACTTCATGGTGAGTGTCAATACAGTCCTGTCCCTGGTGTGAGGCTACAGGTTATACTGAAGGAGGGTACAGAGTGGCCACCTCATATTTAAAACAAACTGGTTTCACATTTTACACTTGTAATGAGACTAGCTTAGACAAATGTTCCGGGAAATCGCAAGAAGGATAGTGCAGTGCCCTCCTCCTCCCTATTTACAGAGCTTCCCTCCTGTGTAGTCTCAGCTCCATTTGTTTACCATGGATCCAGACACTCTGTAAATGCAGTATCCAGACTGGTGTCACCAGACTCTCGGGTCTCCCTGAATGAACCCAGCAGCTGATAAAACAAACCCGGGAACACCATCCATAGAAACCCCGCTGAATTTACAATGATAGGAACAAGTCAAATCCCACGCCCATGGTACACTCTTTCAGTGTTGAAAATGCCTCTCTCTCCTCTGTTTCTCTTCCTGACTGAGAAAGCGGTTGCATCTCTGCACAGTCCCACAGTCACAGTTCCTCTCTCTAAGGCAGTTGACAATGGAACATTGCGTTTCTCTATATCTCAGCAACTATGAGGACAGCACCAGTGTTGCTGATGGATTTGATCATCACAATCACAGAAGGGAGTCAGTGGGAACATGAATCACTTCAAACAAGGAGATACTTAAATGGCCGTGATATTCAATAATATGGGAAAAGGGACTTGTGAGAATAACCTACCATTTTATTCTCCTTTCAGTTCATCATCAGCAATGCCTTTGCTCGCTTTTATTTCCTATCTCTTTCTAGCCATTTCTCCATCCATTCAATTCAAACCTTGCTCCCACCTCTCCCTCCAACTCAACCATCCAGGATAAATAATATCATTTCCCAGTTGCTTTCCGTTGTGAAGCAGGGTCACTGGACTCGAAAGATTATCTGTGTTTCTCCTCACAGAACCTGCCATACCTGTTGAGATACTCCAATACTTTCTGACACTGACGCATTTTATTTCAGATCTCCAGATCCACAGTTCCTTGGTTTATTTCACTTTTAATGCTGTTGTTTCCTGGGATGACAGCATCAACGGCAAGCGCAGCATTTGTTGTCCATCACTAATTGCCCTTGACTGTGAGGTAATTTGTCAAGACAATATGAAGCCAACAATTTTGTTGTGAATCTGAAGTCACACGAAGTGCAGACTGGGCAATAATGTTAAGGTTCTTTACCAAAGGCTATCAATGAAACATAAAAATAAACCCAGATGGTTTCTGTTTTCCATGAATGAAATTAGATTTCATACCAAATTTTTTCTTTCGAATTTAAGCTCTGTTATCGGGTGTGTTAGGATGTTAAACACTGTGTTTGGAGTCATAGCCTCTGCCGCTGAATTACCCGTCCAGTTACATGATCACTCTGATACACAGTGCTTATTCCATAGTCGATACTCCCTATTCCCTGCCAGAGAGATTGGCGGGGGAATCAGTTTACATACCAACAAACAAAAGGATTTTAGGAAAAAAGAGAAAGGGAGATTGAGAAAAAAAAAATCACGTATGATCACAGGTGTTAGAATGCTGAATTGAAGATAATTTGACAGTATCCTGCAACATGGGCCAGTATTCCCAGGAATGATGGATGAAGGGGATGCTAGTGTATTTTCAAATGATGCAAAGTCTTGACTGAGCATTTATTCTGCAGCTTTGTAACTGGGAGTGGGGTCAGCAGAGTCTTCGACTCATTGGGCTGAATCTAACAATAATTTGCCTCAGTGACATTTTCATTGAGTGTGACAGAGGGATTGTCTGGCCGAGGCTGAGCTAGTTTCCTGGTGCTATCTTATCGAAATCACCACAATAAGTAGTCACCCCACCCCACGGTATCCCCTTCATTCAATACCAGCCCGATCCTCCCACCCATCATGGCTGTCGGTACTCAACATCGCATTGATGCCCCCGATACTCCATGACCCTTGGCATTGGTGCCATCTTTAAAAGGCCAATGGACACAAAGTTGAGCTTTATCAGTTCGGAGCTACCTAGAGCAGGGCAGAAAATGGGCAATTACACCATGATTCTTCAACAAGAGTACAGAGCTCCTGGTGGATGGGCGAGCACAGAGAAGGACCATTCTCTTCCCAGAGGAGGCGGCACCAACAGACCCACTGAGCATGGTCTGAGCTCAGTGCAGTATCTGCAGTCTGAGAAAATGTCCAGCAATACAGGACAAGCATCAACAACCTTCCCTGCTCTGTCAGGATAAGAGTCACTGTATTCTCTCTGCTCCCTCACACTCACGTATATCAGTTATAGCATCTACCCCCGAACAAGGCTCACTCTCCACCTTTCTCACTACTGCAGGAAGCACTTTCCCCCTCTCTCTCTATCTCTCTGTTGCCTTTGCAATACCGCCACATGTTGACAGAGTGCCAAATATGGAATACTCCAGATAATGTTCGAAATAATTCCCATTTTCAGGAAAATGTCGATGCCCCAGTAGGTAACATAGAATTGGAAGGAGTAGCGATGTACACATCTCAAATGACATACAGTTCAAATCCATCATGAGGCCGTTCAGCCCTTCAAACGTGCTCGAGATGAACTTATGGTTTTCTTAATTCCATGTTGGAGGAACTTTCAGTCAATCAACCCCCCTGGGTTCCTGACACTGAGCAGACGACACTCAGACACTTTTAATTCAGTTTTCTTCAAGCGCCTGTTGGAGGGCATTTCCCATGTGGACGGACACTCCAAACAATATATTGCATCAGCTTTATACTTTGACGCAACGATAAGTACATTTTACACAGAACAATCAATATATACACTTATTTTATGGTTATTGATATCCAATCAAATTTATTAATTCTGGTTATTTCACTTGTCTCACCTTATTGTATTCAGGCAAAGACAGCTTCGAAACAGTTGTCTCATTATAAAATACAATTTCTAGCAGAGAACGTTTTTATCCTCAGCCGTTATCATGACCTTAAACAGAATTGTACCTTTTTTCCATGTTATTAATTTTTTTCTTGCTCTTACTCTGTGACTGTTTCTGTCTGTAACAGTTACACAGTCTCCCACTCAGTTGGCTAAACAGCTGGTTTGTGATACACAGGGAGGCCAACAGCGCCGGTTCAATTCCCAAGACTAACAGAGATTAGCATGAAAGGGACGCTCTTTTAACCTCACCCCATCATCCGAGGTGTGGTGACCCTCAGGGTAAACTACCACGGGTGGTTGCCCAGTAATAACAGAGCAAACCCATGGTTTTTGGAACTCTATTCTATCATTGTCAACATTTTGAATTATTACCTTTGTTATAATTCTGTTTTGCATTATATACCTGGATGTTCTGACACTGTGTGGATTTGTACCACTGTCAGCCTTTCCCCGACATTGTACATTCCTGCACATTGCCCGATAATCCTTGACTCCATTGGTATTTATGAATCTGCTACCTGTGCCTCAGAAATGTTCAATATCTCTGCCTCCAATGCTCTGCGGGGAAGAGAATTAAATAGACTCACAACACTGAGAAAACAAACATAAAAGTAATCTGTGTGGGAGAATTGTTTTTGTCTCCTTACCTGAGAAACAATATAATTACGTTAGAAGCAGTTCAGAGATGTTTGACTTCAGGTATTCCAGGGATGAAGTGCTTATATGACGGAGGCTTTAAAAGGTTACTCTTGGAATGAGAGGCGATCTGATTGAAACCTACAAGACTTTAAGGAGAGTTGATCAGGTAGATACCCCCTGGGTGTTTGTATAATCCAAACTTGTTATCATTATCATAGAATGTGTACAGTGTGGAGGCAGGACAGTTTGCCCATCGAGTCCACACCAACTCACCAATCATAATGGAAACCAGATCTGACCCTCCCCCCACCCGCCCCCCCCCACCATGTAACCCTGCATTTCCCATGATTTACCCACCTTACCTATATATCCCTGGGTACTATGGGCAATCTAGCATGGCCAATCCACTCTAATCTGCACATCTTTGGACTGTGGGAGGGGACTGGAGCACTGGGAGGGAACCCACACAGACACAGGAAATGTTCAAACTTCACATAGACGTTCACCAGAGGTTGCAATTGAACCGAGCTCCTTGGTGATGTAAGGCAACAGTACTAACCATAAACCCACTATTTTCCTCTGTTAGTTCTATTAGTTACTTGCGTCTGACTAAAGAAATCTGCCTGACTTGTTCCTATCACTGAAGCTGACCCAGTCTGAGACCTTTATCATCTGCCATATCACCAACCTGGTTACATTTAAAATTTGTTGTGAGCAGTGGATGAGTGGGGCAAGAAAATTAAACAGTGACAGTTTCCAACCTCAGCCAGAGCAGGAGCGAGAAGAAATTCACAAAGTGGGAATTTATTCACGTGGGAATTCTCCTTCCCAGAAGTTTAAGATGGCTTAACCTTTATATTATATCGAGGCTGCCTTCATCTGATTGTCCACAGGCAGGTGAATCAGGGATAATTGTGAATGTCGAGAAAATTGCGGCTGGGACCACAATGAGATGAGCCACGTCCTTATTTACTGGTGTAGTCGTGTCAAAGTGCCGAATGCCACCTTGCGTCCCTCGGCCCTGTGTTCCGATGTTCCATTCAGCCCTTCGGACCTGCGACACAGGAGCAGATCGAGGCCACTGCGATGGTTAGGTGTAGTTTTGGAAATGTACACGCAAATTCCAGGTTGGTTCAGGAAATGACTCCCACCCACAATCCCTCTTTCCCAGGCTTCCCCTCTTTGTAACTTCTGCTCCAGATGTAGGTCATGTTACAGACCTAGATTCGCTGTGACAACAGCCCCATACCCGACCCAGCGTTAACTCAAACAAGTCCTCTGCTCTCCCTAGATACAACATTGTATAAGATGACTTCCAGGAAAATAACCAGTGACTTTCCAAAGGCACAAGGACGTAAGGAATGGGAACAGGAGTAGGCCATTCGGCCCCTCAAACCTGCACTGTTATTCAGAAGGACATGGCTGATCTACTCCACGGTTCAACTCCACTTTCCTGCTAAACCCTTATATCCCTCAACTCGCTGATATGTCAAAACCCTTTCCACCCTGTCTGTAAATATATTCATGACCCAGCCCCCATAACTGTCTGGGTTAGGGTATTCCAGATATTTACTACTTTCGGAGAGGAGACATTTCTTTACATTCCAGTTTGAAATCGATATCCCTTATTCTATGTCCCCGAGTGCGAGACTCTGCTCAGGTGTGGAGCCACGTTCTCAACATCTACCTCGCCAAACCTCCTCTGCATCTTGTACGCTTCAGTAACATCACATTCATTCATTTCAACCACAATGAATAATCGTCTCTCCATTTTAGATGCAGTCAATATTTCAATCCTTCAACCCCAGGATCATGCCTAATGAACCAACCCAGTTAT
Organism: Chiloscyllium punctatum; assembly: GCF_047496795.1. Lineage (NCBI taxonomy): Eukaryota > Metazoa > Chordata > Chondrichthyes > Orectolobiformes > Hemiscylliidae > Chiloscyllium > Chiloscyllium punctatum. Next base: position 43,155,172 of record NC_092751.1, on the reverse strand, counting down.
TTGCTGCAACAGCATACTGGCGTTATGTTTCATACATAGTAACATGTCAATTCCTTTGTATTGCTCTTTCGTTTGGGAGTCCACTGCATTAAGTAAAATCCTGCGTTTTGGTTCTCAGTCTCATCCCCAAACTCGGATGTATGTTGCACTGAGCTCCCGCCATCAGTCTGTCAGTGTAGGTTATAAATAACTGAACCTAGCGGACTGATATTTGTGGTACTCAGTAGATACATCTTTATCATAAATCGATGAATCCTGACTCTCCGATTTTTATTTGTTCACCAATCGTCATTCCATGGTAATACATTACCCGTCATCGTATGACCCTCTGCTTAGTGTCAAAACCTTTATGTTTTTAATACCTTGTAGAAAATCTCTGGAAAGCCTCGTGTCTACCAGTTCGCCTTTATTGAGACTGATTGTGACATTCTCAGGGGTCTCCAACAAATCTTTGTATGATTTTACAAGGCAAAATATATCTTCACTTTCACAAAACCATGCTGACTCTCCGTGAAGCTTTTTGAAATGCCCTGCAATTCCTTCCTTAAGAACAGACTCCAGCAGATTCCCAGCAATAATGGTTCGGCTAAATGGTTCCTGCTTTCTGTCTTGCTCCTTTCTTGAAGACAGGCGCCACACTGGAGGTTCTCCAGTTTCGTTGGAACATTCCTGCAATCCACAGAGTTATGGAATATTTCACACAGTGCCACCAGTCACTCTGTCACCACTTCTTTTAATCCAACTATGAATTACTGCTGACCTATCTACCCTTAGTCTTATCTGTTTGTTAAAAACCTTGTTTCTTTTGATAAAAACAGTTCATGAACTTCCCTCCTAGTACCAATTTTATTGTGCCATTGAAATAGTTACAGTACCTTCCCTTTGAGGAACGATGTCAGATAATGGTGTAAAATATCTGCCTGTTCCCTCCAGCCAATTTCCCAATCACACCCGCCAAATATCCTCAATATATTTTCATGACTTCATTTCTACCCAAGGTCAACATCATATCTTTTATTCATTTTCCCTCGCTTTCGAGACTCAAACAGTCATATAGCGCACAAACAGACCCTTTGATCCAACTTGTCCATGCTGGTCAGTTTTTCCAAACTTAACTAGTCCCATCTGCTTGCATTTGGCCCATATTCCACAAAACATTTGCCATTCATACGTTTGTTCAAATGTCTTTGAAATGTTTTAGCTGTGCATGCATCTACCACTCTCTGCCTGGCAGCTGATTCCATACACACATCCACCCTCTCAGTGAAATGGTTGCCCCTTTGTCCCTTTTATATCTTCCCCCTTCCACCTTAAAGCTATGTCCTCTATGTTCAACTCCCCTTCCCTGTGGAAAAGTCCTTTGCTATTAACCCTATCCATGCCTCTCTGGATTTTATACACTTCTGTAATGTCAGCCCTCAACCTCCTACAGTCCAACTGTTATTAACTTCAAGAACAAGCATTTAAAGATAAACACTGCAAATGTGACACAGTATTAAAAATGACAGATAAACAACACTCAGCCCAAACTTAATACTGTGATGTTTTTTTTCTCCATGGTACAATACTAAGGAAGCATGAAACTCCTACTGGTGCCAATAAGAATGTAAACAAAAGAAATCCTTTGCATGAAAAAGTGATGATCTCGACAGTGAAAAAATTTATGTGGTCACGTCTGTGTAATATCACATGGTCCACATTCTCCCTCCTGGTCCGTGCCCTTTTGTTGCTGACAAGCTGCCCTTGTCTTCCTCTCAATTGAGAGAACGTCTTTCCACTACTCACACCTTAACTAAAGTCCCATTTACACTATTTTCTAGTTCACCGCAGCTAAAAGCCCACTTACCTTTTGACACACCGTCTTTTCCCTGTCATTCATTCCCCCACCTCTGTCAATGGATTAAAATCCAAGTTTCAAATCCTTTTTAGTTCTGAAGAAGAATCACGCTGGACTTGAAACGTTAACTCTGTTTCTCTGTCTCTGCGGATATATTCACACATGTTGGGTTTCTCCAGAAATGAATAGGCACAACACAGATTTTCATTAAACAAATAACTATGGATACTGGAAATAAAAATTCAAACATTGCTGGAGAAACTGGGAGCTTTGTGAAAGGGTCACTGGACCCGAAAGATTAACTCTGCTTTCACTCCACAAGATGCTGCCAGACCTGCTTAGTTCTTCAGCAAATTCTGTTTTGAACAAGTTCCAAAGACAAAGGTCAAAGCTGCTCAAATGTCTTGTCCAGCATGGAGGGTCTTACAACAGGAAGTGAGCTGTAACACATGGTGCACAAATTCATAGGTTCTGAAACTGCATATGGCTGGCACTACAGAGCTCTTAATCATGATCGGGGAGAACAACCAGAGGAAAACACATCCACATCAAACACAGAAGATGGCATTACAGGAAAGGAAAAGATTCAGATGCATAAGTTAAAGGTTTGTGTATTGCAACAAAGTGGAGGCGTAACGCTAGGGAGAAACCCTCAGCAGAATGAGAATATGAAAATGTGACCACATCAGAAAAATGGTTAGGTCACTGTTTACGGAGCTGATGGGTGAGTGGGTCTCGGTGTAAAGTGGGGGACAGTCAGTAGAATTAAATTGAAGATTTGGTAGCTCAAACTGGGTTATCATGTGAAGCTGTAGACCACAGCAGCAGTACAAGTAGAACTGCATTCAACCACAATCTGTAATTTTTCCCCTGGAAAATCCATCAGTGTACCATTGCCATCAAGCCGATCCATGTTTTAGTGACGAGTGTGTGTGAATGTTGTAGAGTCAGAACCATGTGTACGTAAACCTGATGACAATGCACTTGACTGGTTAAATTCCAAACAGCAGGACTAACATCGGATGGAGAGGGGGAAATTATCTCAAGACTAAAAGGTCAGATCTAAGCTCTGCAATTCTGCCACATACAAGCATAAGTGTCGATGGACTGTTAAAGAACTCATTGGAGGAGATGTCTCCATAACTATCCCCATTCTAAGTAATGGAACAGCACTGTACATCAGTGTAAAAGACAAGGTTGTGGTATTTGCACCATCCTCAGCCAGAAGTGTCGAGTCGATGATCTACCTCACCCTCGCCATGATGCCCACAGAATCACAGATGCAAGTCTTTAATCAACTCGATTCTCTGCACCTGACATGAAGAAACAGCTGGACACAGTATATAGGATCAAAGCAATGGGCCTTGTCACCATTCCTGCAGTCGGACTGAAGACTTGTGATGCATATAAAGCCATGTCCTTTGGGGAAGCTGTTTCATTCCAGCTCCAAGTCTGACATCTCCCTGGCAATGTGAAAAATTACTCAATTATATGCAGTCCTCTAAGAGGAGAATAATTGCAATCTGACGAATTCCCACGTCCGCAGTCCCATCACGATAGTCACATTGGTGGGAGTTCTCGTTGACAGAGCTGTCAAGCAGCACCTTCTCAGTGTGGTTTCTGATGGGTCCCCATGTGGAAATGGTGTTGTGGAAATGTCACTGGATTACTAATCCAGACCAGGTTAATGATCTAGCCACGGTGGAAAGTTAGAAAAAAACAATTAATAAAACTGCTGCCTCACAGCGCCAGAGACCCGGGTTCAATTCCCGCCTCAGGCAACTCTATGTGTGGAGTTTGCACATTCGCCCCGTGACTGCGTGGGTTTCCTCCGGGTGCTCCGGTTACCTCCCACAATCAAAAAATGTGCAGATTAGGTGAATTGGCCGTGCTACATTGCCTCTAGTGTTAAATGTAGGGGAATGGGTCTGAATGGGTTGATCTTTGGAGGGTCGGTGTGGACTTGTTGGGTCTGTGGCCTGTTTCCACACTATAAGTAATCTAATCTAAAAATATCGAGAAATGTGGTGTCAGTAACAGTGACCTTGAAGCCAATGTCGATTGTAAACACCAATTTCCTTCCCTAATGTACTTTCAGGAAGTGAATCCCCCCTGCCTTCCTGGTCTGGCCTAAAAGTGACTCCAGGCTCACAGAGAATTGATAAACTCTACAATGGTCTCTGAAATGATCAAGCAAGACACTCAATTGTATCAAACTGCTCCGAGGTCTTAAAGAATAAACCCAGACACAACACCCAGCACCAAGCTAGATTTCGGAAAAAGGAATGGAAAACACAGTGCTGTCGACCGGACAGATGTTGCCTTCCTAATTTTTGAAAGCTTGTGACATCAGCTACAGAGCTTCACCACAGACTGCACAGAAACATCAGGAAAGGTGAATTCCATTCGACGCATTGATCCTTCCCCATTCTAGCTTATGGAGAAATCTTGTCAATGCAGTTTCGACACAGTGTTCATTTCCCCGTAGTATGTTTAAACATCAGTCCATCAATTTTGCTTCTCCATTCAATGTACAGGCAATTCTCCGAAAACGCACGTTTATTAAACACGATTTGGCTGCAGTGCAATTGGTGAATTGCACACCTTTCTTTTGAAAGCGAGCTCCCGTTTACTGTGACACGATTCCATCCCCAGCACCAGCTTAACAGCAAAACCCAACCTCAGGATCCTCTGTCTGCAAAATACATCCTCAGTGTGTTCAGCTACAACAGGAATGTAATCCGCTGTGCAAGCCTTGAACCTTAACCTGAAACTGGGAATTGTAGTCAACACTTAGAAGGAAATTTATTTCAAACTAGTGGGAGAATCTTGGGGAGAACTGGAAATCCGTGCCAGCATCACGTGGTCAGTCGGCCTGTGCTTTCTGGTCAACAGCTTGGTGAAAGTTATAGGGTTGTCGTCAGTGACTATAGTGCTAAACTGTTGCATTTCCAGCACTATTTCATTACAATCCATGATTTCAAGATTTACCTAAACTATACTAGTGTTTGTGCCTTAGACTAACTTCAATGTTTGGATTTTACTCATATCTTGGGGGTTCGCCCTTTACTCTCTTTTTTCCCATAGGCCTCATTATTAATGTTGCGTGATTTTCTACAACACAGTGTTGCTCAGGAACATAAATACCGTGTTACTGGAAAACAACCTATATTGGTATCTGATCCTCTATCTTCACCCCATATTCCTGCTCTCTCCCTATCCCTTTAGTGTTGGATTCCACAGCTTGGTGTGGGAGAGAATTCCCCAGTTTCACCAGTCTCTGACTGCAGACATTTATTCCCATCTCAATGCAGAGTGACCTACCTGTACCTAATAGTGTGTTTTATATGTCCTGGCCAGGGGAGTTATCATCCTTGCTTCCAATCTGTCTCACCCTGTCAGCGTTTTAAATATTTCACTGTGATCGCCACTCGTTTCCTAAAGCCCATGGAATACAGGTCCAGTCGCCCCAACCTCTACTCACACAACAAGCCTTTCATCCCAGAGATCAGTCTGGTCATCTTTCACTGCATTCCCTCAACGTCAGGTTTGTCCTTTATTAGCTAAGGAGACCAAAACTGCACAATGTTCGAGATGGGGTCTCACTAAGGCCCTGTACAGCTGCAGTAAGATACTTATGTACTCGAATCCCCCTGAAATGAAGGTGAATACAGCATTCATCTTCCTACCTTCTTTCTGCTCCTGAAATATTGCTTTCAGTGACTGGTGTACAGGGAGATCTCAGATCCTTTTCAATGTTACCGCTACCCATTTGGTGGATCTATGGACGCTGGTCAGCCTGACAATGCCATTCCCACTACTACGTATGGCTTCAGAACTCACTGCTCTGCACGGACCTCGGAGGGTTGTACAAAAGGAAATAAGAAAAAGGAGCATCCGTCCCTTTATAGATGAACATTTTTCAGCCAATCCCTTTTGAAACGATCCGCTGCCATTCTACTGTTCCCATGAAAATGTACAAGTCGCATCTACCACGTTGCTCTCCATCTGCGATGTATTTGCCCATTCACTCCAATTGTCTTAATTACCGTTGAGCTTTTCGGCATCCTCCTCAACCAGTTACAATTCGACATCAGTTAGTGCTGTCAGCAGACTTGGGGATATTACATTTGCTCCCTTCAACCAATCATATGATATGTATTTGGAACAGTTATATCCCAAGACCCAATCCTTGCTATATCTTCCAAGCCTTCCTTTCCAAAAACAAAATTGTTTTATTCCTACTCACTGTCTCCTGCCAGCTCTCCGATTCTAAAACCATGACCATACACTCAGTCTCAATACTTTCTCTATAACTGTTTAGTTGCTAATTTCATTCTATTCCGTTTGCCTGGTAGCAGACTGTAAGAAAGCTGAATCCTTTTTTCCTTTATTTTGCCATTAAACTTGCCATTGTCATATGTTTAGAAACTATTACCAGCTCACTCTTATAACCCTTGTTGATATGCTCTTGAAAAATTCATCAATTCTTGTCTTAAGCTGCTCAACCTTCTACAGCCATACAATCACAGGAGCATAGACACTGTACCATCAGAAATACAGCACAGTTTACATTAGCCCCACTTCCCGACACGAGGTACACAGTCGAGAATGTTATGGCACTTCAAATGCTCGTCCATAGTCCTTTTAACAGTTGTGAGGTTACCTTGAAAACTCCTCCCTCATGAAGTGCATTCCAGACCCCAACACCTCCTGGGTTAAGAAAATCAATCCTCAGATTCTCACTAAACTTCAATCCCTTCACTTTAAAAGTGTGCTCTCCTGTTCTTGACTCTCTGACTAAAAGGAACAGCTGTTGTCTATTTACCTTCTCAATGCCCCTTGCAATCTCATCCTTCTGAATAAAATCCCCCTCAGCCTTCTCGGCTCCAAAGTAAACAACCTGAGCTTACCCAGCCTCTCTGAATAGGTGATATGCTCCTTGCCAGGGAACATTCTGATGAATCTCCCCGTTCCCCCTCCAGTGCAATCACGTCCTTACTATAATGTAGCTACTAGAACTACACACAGTTCTCAAACCTGGGCCTAACTCTTATAATCTATGCCTCAATGAACAAAGTCTATGTTTATGGTCTCTGTGCTTTGTCAACTTGTGTACTAACCTGCCCAGTCACATTCAGTGATGTGTTGAGAAGCACCCTCTGAGCATCCTAGTGTGCTGCCATTCACTGAGTCCTTCCCTGTCTGGTTCATTCTTCCAATGTGCATCACCTCATATGTATCAGGTTTACATTCCATCTGCAATTGCTCTCCCCTTCTGACCATTCCTTCCATATCTTCCTCCTCACTGCCAACCACCCGGCCAATATTTGTGTAAAACACAAACTTACTTATCACACTATTCACCACCCTCCACCATATTCACATCTACATCATTTATGAATATCACAAATAATAAGGTTTAAAATCACACAACATATCAGCTTGTAGTGTAACAGGTTTATTCGGAGGCACTAGATTTCGAAGCGCTGCTTCTTCACCAGTTGATTGGGCGCTTTGAAAGCTCGTGCCTCCGGATAAACCTGCTCGACTATAACCTGGTGTAGTGTTGTTTTTAACTTTGTCCACACCAGTCGAACACCAGCACCTCCGAATTACGAATAAAAGAGGACACAGCATTGATCCCTGTGGTACACCATTGGGCACTGGTCTCCAATCACACAAACAGCCTTCTACCACCACCCTCTGTCACCTACCAATAAAGTTGATTTGGATGCAACTTACCAAGTGACTAAAGAGTCATAAGTGTTCCCTGGTTATCTGTTCCATTCGGCATGCTTGATGATTACCTGGGGATTCTCCCTAATCTTGCCCTGCCAGCAGGTTTCCATGCCCCTGTGTTAGTCATTCCTCACTGAGTGATGAACTTTCGTCTGATTGCAGTCTTAAATGGCCTGCCCCAGATTCTCCCATTGTTCGTCTAGAATGTGGACTGGACAACCAGGGAAACATTCCAACTTGCCTGATGTTTAGTGAATTTTATATGTTTCACTGCGACCCACCTCTCATTCTTTGAAAATCTCGAGAACACAGACTGAGTTTCTTCATCAGGCAATTGTGCCATCTGAGGATTTAATCTGGAGAATATCCATTGCACTTCCTCTGTTGTCAGTAAATTCTTTCTCACATTGGGTCACCAAAACTGTACTCAATACTTTAGCTACAGTCTCATCAACACGCTGTGAACCTGCTTCAGCATGTCTTTCCATCAATGTTCTGACTCCCTTAAATGAAGGCATACCAAACTTTAACTTTCCATTTACATATATTCCTCCAAATACCCTCCACATTCATTGTATTTACGAACTCACTGTTTGAGTTCTTATAGAAAGCCTTCTGAAAATCTAAAATGTGCCATTTCTACTGTTTCCCATTATCTCTGCTGTAAGAAATAACTTCAAATAATTCCAAAGTTTATCAAATCTGATTTCTCTGTCAGAAATACATACTGATTCTTTGCAATGTTGCTGTTCGTTTCTAAATATACAATATCACACCCTGCATAATAGATTCCAAAAGTTTCCCTACTGATGTCAAGTTAATTGCTCTGCAGTTCTCCACACTGTCTCTTCTTCCCCTTGTCGTTGTTTGGATCCCTTCCATTTATTAACAGTGCTTGGATCACATTTGCTACCTTCAATTTATCCACAATGTCTTCCAGCCTCGGCAGAATTAACAGGAAAATAAAACCCAGCCATTGACAGCACAGTCAATACTTCTATTGGTGATTTATTTCTGAAGATTTAGATAGGAAGTACATCTGGTCTGTCAGATTTAACAATGCTCAATCCAGCTACATGTTCACGTACTACCTTGTTACTCAATATAAATTGACTTAATGTATATTGGTCCACAACTTGTAGATGGTCAGTTGGCATTTCTGGGTGATTTTCTGGATCTTCCTCCATGAAGACAGATGCAAAGTAATTGGTTATTTTCTTGGCCAGTTCCCTGTTCTCCACAATGACCTCTCCTCTCCCGATTACAAATTTCCACATTTGACTGCTTTTATTTTGTTTTCTTTGAAAGATAAATTGTAGATATATGCAGTCTTTGTGTTCCTGTTTGTTGGCATGCATGTTCCATTTTTCATTTCCTTGTCAGTTTCTCGGCCCTCCTTTTCTGGATCGTCAATATGTGAGAATTCTCAGGATTCCACAATGTCTGGAATTCTTCTGAAGTCACTTCCTATGATAACTATAATCTTTGTTATGTTGATCATCGTTATGTCACTTTCTCACTCTTTGGTGTTTTTGCCTGAAAGAAATAGACGTATTTTTCATACTTCGCAGTATTTCTGTAAATCTCGTGGTCCTGACCATTTGTGTTCACGAACACTGCAGGAGGACAGAGAAGAAATTGCGGGAGTCTTGGTTGGTACCTTTGAATCATCGCTGGCCAACGGGTGAGCTCCCGGAGGACTGTGAGGATAGCGAATGCTGTGCCCTTATTCAAGAAGGGCTACAAATAAAAACCTGGGAACTATAGACGAGTAAACCTAAAACTTGTCTTCAGTAAGAGAAGATTCTGAGAGATAAGGTGTACATGCATTTGGAAAGGCTGGATGTGATTCGGAGCAGTCAGCACGGCTTTGCATATCGGAGGTCATGGCTCACAAATTTGTTAGAGTTCTTTGATGAAGTGACTGGCAACGTTGCCGAAGGCAGGGTCTTACATGTAGTCCATACGGATTTCAGTAAGTCCAACAACAAAGTTCAATAGGATGTTGCTCTGGAAGGTTAGATCGTATGGAATTGAGGGGGAAACTGGCAAATTAGATCCAAATTGGCATTGATGGTAGGAAGCCGAGAGGAAGGATACTTATCAGACTGGAGGTCTGTGACGAGTGGAAAACCTCGGAGGGTCGGTGCTGGGGTCATTGCAGTTTGTTTTATGCATGCACATAATATTTACATTTACATATTACATATTTCAACGATTTAGATGAGGAGGTACAGGCATGATTTGTAAGTTAGAAGGTGACACTAAATAGGCATGATTTGGAGATGCCAGTGTTGGACTGGGGTGTACAAAGTTAAAAATCACACAACACCAGGTTATAGTCCAACAGGTTATAGTCCAACTAAAATAGGCGGTATCGTGGATAGTGCTGAAGGTTCTCAGAAATTACTGTAGGACCTTGATCAGCTGGGGAAGTGGGCCGAGAAATGGCAAATGGAAATTAATACAGACATGTCTAAGTTCTTACATTTAATAAACTCAAATCGAGGTAGGAATTTCATTGTAAATGGCAGGGCTTTCATGAGTGTAGTGGAACAAAGAGACCTTGGAGTTCAGGTGCATAGTTCTCTGAAAGTGGAGTGACAGGTACACAGCACAGTGAAGAAGGCTTTTGGCACACTGGCCTTCTTCAGCTTGAGCGCTGAGTATCAAAGTCGGTGAGTTATGTTGCAGTTATACAGGTTGCTGTTGAGCCTTGTGAGCATACTTGTACCATTTTTTTCAGTTTTGTACACATTGCTATTTGAAAGATTTTATTAAACTGGAAAGACTGCAGAGAAAAAAAAAACAAGGATCTTGCTAGGACTCAACAGTTTGAAGTACAAAGAGAGGTTGAATAAGCGAGGACATTTTACTTTACAGTGCATGAGACCGAGGCAGTATCTGATAGAAGTGTACAAGATCATGGAAGGCATAAATAGAGTGGTAGCGTTCAGTCTTTTTTCCTAGGATTGGGCTATCCCGAACTAGTGGGCATCAGTTTAAAGTTAGAGGGGAAAGAATAAAAGGGAACCTGAGGGGCAATGTTTTACGCAGAATGTGGAACGCATATGGAATGAGCTGCCAGCGGAAATGTTTGAGGCGGGTACATTAATACCATTTATAACGCATTTGGACAATGACATAGATAGGAAAATATCAAAAAGGATACGGGGTAATGGCAGGGAAATGGGGTTAATGTGGATGGACATTTTGGTTGGAATGTACCACTTTAGTTCGAAGGGCCTATCTCGTTGCCGTAAGACCCTATGACTCTCATAATTATTGCTTTTCTCCAACTGAATATTATATTGTACTTTCCTAATTCACTGGAGCGAACTTGGCCCTCTTGCCTTCAGGATTCCATAATGTTTCAGCAGAATGTTCAAACATTCTACACTGTACACAGACGCCGTGTAAAATGCAACATATTAATGTCACTAATCCTCAAAAGCTTCATCAGAGCAAGGTTATTAATGAGTCCTTCTGACCACAGAACATCAAATCGAATTAACCTGCTCTCTAGTTTGGTTCACAAAATGCACTTCAACTCACCTCAGATACACTTCATTGAAGGTGAGTCTATGTGTTTAATAACCTTACTTCAGGAGTTGGGGCCTCCATTTGACGAGAGGTGCGAGGGAGGAGCGAAAGATTTCCGGGAAATCATACATTTGTGTGTTTGAGTTACCCGAAATACTACTCGGGTAGTGTCTCCCACCCATCCTCCTCCAGGAATCAAAAAAAAAGGTTCTGTGCACCAGATTGGTAAGGTAACGAGTTTATGTTATATTCCTTATTTTTCAACAGGCTATTTGGGAAGATAGAATAGTGGAAATGGAGCTTAGGGCAATTGAATGTTCCTCCTGCAAAAAGTGGGAGGTAAGGGTGACGACTCGTGTCCCTGCTAATTACATCTGCGGGAAGTGCACCCAACTCCAGCTCCTCGAAAACGGCGTTAGGGAACTGGAGCTAGAGCTGGATGAACTTCGGATCATTCGGGAGGCAGAGGGGGTTATTCAAAGGAGTTACAGGGAGGTAGTAACTCCTCAGGTACAAGAAAAAAGCAGGTGGGTTACAGTCAGGGGACGGAAAAGGAATCGGCAGGCAGTGCAGGGATCCCCTGTGGCCATTCTCCTCAACAATAAGTATACCGTTTGGATACTGTTGGGGGTCGACTTATCAGGGGAAAGCAGTGGGGGACGGTGTGCTGGCACAGCCTCTGTCCATGCTGCTTAGAAGGGAAGGGAGAAGAGGAGCAGAGCAGTATTCATTACGGACACCATAGTTAGGGGGATAGATAGGAGGTTTTGTGGGGACGAGAGACACTCACGGTTGGTGTGTGGCTTCCCAGGTGCCAGAGTTCATGACGTTTCTGAGCGTGTTTTTGGGATCCTTAAGGGGGAGAGGGAGCAGCCCCAAGTCGTGATCCACATAGGCACCAACGACATAGCTAGGAAGAGAGAGGGGGATTGAAGGTAGTAATTTGGGGAGCTAGGATGGAAGCTTTGAGCTCGGACGAACAGAGTTGTTGTCTAGTTTGTTGTCCGTACCATGTGCTAGTGAGGCGAGGAATAGGGAGAGAGGGGAGTTGAACACGTAGCTGCAGGGATGGTGCAGGAGGGAGGGCTTTGATTTCTTGGATAATTGGAGCTGTTTCTGGGGTAGGTGTGACCTCTACAAGCAAGACGGTCTTCATTTGAAACAGATGGGTACCAATATCGTGGGGGGAAAATTCACTGAGGTTTTTGGGATGGGTTTAAACTAATCCAGCAGGGCAATGGAAACCAAAATTTTGTTTTGAGTACAGAAAATGTTGAGCATAGGGAGGTCCAAGATCACGTTTCAGGGACACAAGATGGCACTGGCAAGCAAGAAGTTGGTTTTAAGGCCAGGAGTATCCGGAATAAGTTAGATGAACTTGCAGCACGTGTTGGTCAACCTGGGACTTCAATGTTGTGGCCATTTCGGAGACAGGGTTAGAGCAGGGACAGGAATGGTTGTAGCAGTGTCCAGGATTGAGATGCTTCTGTAAGAGCAGTGAAGATGGTAAAAGAGGTGGAGGTGTGGCATTGTTGGTCAAGGACAGTATTACAGTTGCAGAACGGGTGTTTGAGGACTCGTCAACTGAGATCGAATGAGCTGAGTTTAGAATCAGGAGAGGAGAGGTCAACCTGTTGGGAGTTTTCTACAGATCTCTGAATAGTTCCAGAGGTGTAGAGGAAAGGATAGCGAAGATGATTCTCAATAGGAGTGAGAGAGACAGGGTAGTTGTCATGGGGGACTTCAACTTTCCAAATATTGACTGGGAACACAATAGTACGAGTACTATAGATGGGTCAGTTTTCATCCAGTGTGAGCAGGAGGGCTTCCTGACACAGTATGTAGACAGGCCAACAAGGGGCGATGCGACATTAGATTTGGTACGGGTAATGAGACTTGGTGTTAGACTTGGAAGTAAGTGAGCACTTTGTGGATAGCGATCACAATTCTGTTATGTTTACTTTAGTGATAGAAAGGGATGGGTGTATACCACTGGGTAAGCGTTACTGCTATGGGAAAGGCAATTACGATGCCATTAGGCAAGATTTAGGAAGCACTGGAAGGGGAAGGAAATCACAGTAGATGGGCACATTGGAAATGTGGAGCTTATTCAAGGAAAAGCTCATGTGTGTCCTCGATAAGTATGTACCTGTCAGGCAGGGAGGAAGCTGTAGATCACGGGAACCATGGTCTATAAAGGAAGTGGAATCTCTGGTCAACAGGAAGAAGTAGGCTTATGTCAGGATGAGATGTGAAGGCTCAATTAGGTCGCTTGGGTGTTACAAGGTAGCCAGGAAAGACCGAAAGAGAGAGATCAGAAGAGCCCGTAGGAGACATGAGAAATTATTGGCGGATAGGATCAGGGTGAACCCTAAGGGTTTCTACAGGTATTTAAGGAATAAAAGAACGAAGAGAGTAAGATTAGGGCCAATCAAGGATAGTAGTGGGAAGCTGTGTGTGGAGTCAGAGGAGATAGGGGAAGCACTGAATGAATATTTTCCCACAGTATCCATTCCAGGAAACGATAATGTTGTCGAGGAGAATACTGAGATGCAGGCTACTAGACTAGGTGGGATTGAGGTTCACAAGGAAAAGGCATTAGAAATCCTGCAATGTGTGAAAAGAGAGAAGTCCACTGGGCCGGATGGGATTTAGCCTAGGATCCTCTGGGAAGACAGGGAGCAGGTTGCCGTGCCTTTCACAGTGATCTTTAAAGCGTCATTGTCTACAGGAATAGTGCCAGAAGACTGGAGGATAGCAAATGTGGTTCCCCTGTTCAAGAAGGGGAGTAGAGACAACCCTGGTAATTATAGACCAGTGAGCCTTACTTCAATTGTTGGCAAAGTCTTGGAAAAGGTTAAAAGGGATAGGATTTATAATCATCTGGAAAAGAATAATTTGATTAAGGATAATCAGCACGGTTTTTTTAAGGGTAGGTCGTGCCTCAAAAACTTAGTGAGTTCTTTGAGAAGGTGACCAAGCAGGTAGATGAGGGTAAACCGGTTGATGTGGTGTATATGGATTTCAGCAAGGCTATTGTGCAAAATGCGGAGGAATGGGATTGTGGGAGACATACAATTTGGATCGGTAATTAGCTTGCTGAAAGAAGACAAAGGGTGATGGTTGATGGGAAATGTTCATCTTGGAATCCAGTTACTAGTGATGTACCGCAAGGCTTGGTGTTGGGTCCTCTTCTATTCATCATTTTTAGAAACGACCTGGATGAGGGCGTCAAAGGGTGGGTTAATAAATTTGCAGACGGCACTAAGGTCGGTGGAGTTGTGGATAGTGACGAAGGATGTTGTAGGTTACAGAGAGACATAGATAAGCTGTAGAGCTGGGCTGAGAGGTGGAAAATGGAGTTTAATGCGGACAAGTGTGAGGTGATTCACTTTGGTTGGAGTAACCGGAATGCAAACTACTGGGCTAATCGTAAAATTCTTGGTAGTGTAGATGCGCAGAGAGATCTCAGTGTCCAAGCTACACAGATCCTTTAAAACTGCCATCCGTGTTGACAGGGTTGTTAAGAAGGCATACAGTGTTTTAGCTTTTATTAAGAGAGGAATCAAGTTCCGGAACCATGAGGTTATGCTGCAGCTGTACAAAACTCTGGTGCAGCGGCACTTGGAGTATTGTGTACAGTTCTGGTCACCGCATTATAAGAAAGATGTGGAAGCTTTGGAAAGGGGGCAGAGGAAATTTGCTACGATGCTGCCTGGTATGGAGAGAAGGTCTTACAAGGAAAGGCTGAGGGGTTTGAGGCTGTTTTCGTTGGAGAGAAGAAGGTTGACAGGTGACTTAATAGAGACATACAAGATAATCAGAGGGTTAGATAGGGTGGACAGCGAGAATCTTTTTCAAAGTGTGGTGACAATGAGCACAGCTTTAAATTGAGAGGTGATAGATATAGGACAGATGTCAGAGGTAGTTTCTTTACTCAGATAGTAGTAAGGAATGCTTTCCTGCAGCGGTAGTAGATTCGCCAACTTTCAGTTCATTTAAGTCGTCATTGGACAAGCATATGAACATACATGGAATAGTATAGGTTAGATAAGCTTCAGATTAGTATGACAGGTCGTCTCAACATCGAGGGCCAAAGGGCCTGTACTGCGCTGTCATGTTGTATGTTCTATGTTTCTTCTTCTGTGGGTTGGTGTGGGCTTGTTGGGCCAAATGGTCTGTTTCCAGACTGTGTAGGGATTCTAACTCTGAACCAATTTGGAATTATTGTTTTCGAAACGGACAAGAGTCCACAGTTTGCGATGGAACAGACCAGATTGCCTTAAAATTCTTTAAGATGGTAGCCTTAACGCCATCCTTGTCTTATAGTAAAGGTAGATGTGTAGTGAGTGTTCCAAATATGATGTGGCTGGTCAAACCACTCAACATTAGGCAAAGCACAATTTATTTATACACTTTAATATATATACATACAAAAAGAAGAGGAGTTTAGAATAACTTAACTAATTGCAAACCTTCACAGAATAATAGATACAGTACCGCCTACTAACGAAATATTACAATGTACTAACATCCCATAAACTCATCCCTTTGCAAAATGACACATCCAAGGCCAATCAGTCACGAATGCAATTCTCCAATACAGGAGGAAACAGCATTAAGTTAGATTTCAGACAGAATAGCAGCGAGGGATCATTTACTTGAATGATTCAACCCTTTTCGCACGCCAGGCACCAGGTAGTTGTTACAGCTCAGAAAAACAGGAAAGCCTATGCTGTACGAACTAACCATTGTTGCCACTATTTATAAAAAAACCTAAATGCCTCCTAAGTTTTTTTTTTACTTCAGCCGTTTGCAGCAGGCAGTTTGGCCTTTACGTTCTCTCTTTAAAGAAAAAGAGCAAATAACCTGTTTTAAAGTGACAGCATCGTCAGAGATATAAGGTACCTGATCCTTTACAATAATACTCAAGTGTATTCCTCGTGTTATTGACCACGTTATCAGTTCAAAGGGACAAATACAGATGTCAGACGGCCAGTGCACAGGCATAGACCAAGTTTCAAAGACCTGATTCAAAGCTGCTGAAGCGCCTATCCAACATGGAGCACCACATAGGATACACCGGGAAGTGAACAACAGCCCGACACACACACCCATCCCAGACATGGTACACGACATGGAACACGCTGGGAAGTGAACGACAGTCCGACACACACTCCGTTAAACATGGAACGCCACATTGGACACACCGGGAAGTGAACAACAGACCAAGAAGCATCATTTCTCTGTTTTGAAGGTTCACACTGTCAGCACTTGATACACTAGGGAGCCAAAAACCAAGGTGAGGGGGAAAAAAAACAGAGGGACAGAGAGATTCACATGAAAGACAGAAACAAACAGTTAATTAACTGAGAGTGTGTTGTGGAAATATGGAGAAAAAGACTGGATAGTGGGACTAACTGGAACATTGACTCCTTCGAGAGCAAAATTACAAGAATGAGAACATTGAATAAAGGTATTGTCAGATCAGCTGAAATGGTTTGTTAAATCAAATTCTAAATTTACTTCACAGAACATTTCAAACAAAATAAAATGGGAGAACATGACAGACTAACACGGAGAGATGTGTAGGCCATGCTAGTGCCCAGTAAACTGGATTAGCTGCCCAGCAAGGGGTGTTTTGCAAACCTTTACTATCATATGGGAACGATACACTCATCAAATATACACAGCAGGGGAAGATTTCACTCTCCATTGGACCAATATGATATGTGTGCGTGTGTGGTGTGTGTGTGTGTGTCTGAATGCACGCGAGTGGTGGCGGACGGGGGTGTTGGAGTCGTGCACTTGGGGTGGTTGAATGTGAAAATCATTACTTGAGGGAAAATACACATAAAGGAAACCAGCTAACATTTGAACAACTGGCAGGGATTTGGATAATCAACACAAAGAGATTGAGGGCAGTTTCATGGATAGATAAGTTAAAGTACTCGATGATATTGAAATTAAGGCATTGCAAGACACAACATCGATATGGATCAGCGTGCACAGGAATGTCAGAAGAATGGGATTTTGGTCTGAGTTCGAATCAGATTTGTTTCTGCAGGTTTCAATCCGAGAGTGTCAGCAGCAGATTGTTGTCATCATTAAGTCTGTATTTCACAGCTCAAGGTTCAAACAGCAGATGAGTTAAGCGAGTGAAGTACATTCTGGAACAGTGAGTAGTTAAAGTTAATAATGGTCAAGGCATGGTGTCAGGAATCAACTCATGGCCAAAAGAATCATCAAAGTTGTGATTCATCTGTGTCAAACACAGCCTGCATGTTCCCTTCCAAGCCACTCACAACCCTGACTTTGAAATATACCGCTGTTCCTTCACAGTCGATGGGTCAGGTTCCAGGAATGCCCTCCCTAATGGCATTGTGGGTCAACCCACAGCAAGTGGACTGTATCGATTCAAGAAGGCAGCTCACCAACACCTTCTCAAGGGCACATAGAAATGGGCTATTAATGCTGGCCAGCCAGCGATGCCCAGGTTCCAGAAATGAATAAAAATCGTATTAGTTAGGGATGGGATGGAGTCCCATGCAGGAAATGGAGTTTGTGAACATAATAGCGGGCAATGACCTCTGCACTCCCAATATTTAAATAGCAAGGACAGCGAGAAAATGGTTCCCATCTGAAACTAAGTAGGTCAACACAGAGACCCATGAGTAACACTGCTAGAAGCAAAGAGGGAGCCAGTAATTGAACATGTTCCCTGATGCAGTTAATAGTGGTCTTCAGAGTGAATATCTGGATTCAGAGTCTCAACATGAACAATAATAGTGGCAAGAGGTGAAGACTACATGAAATAACAGTAACAGTCGTAACTGGTTTATAGGAAAACATATCTGGACGGTGAGACTTACCAGGGACACCGACGATAGACAGGAGAGGATAATAAATATATTGAATAATCCGAAGGACAAAATAGATCCGCCATGATAATGTCAACCAATCATAAGATGTAGAAAAAAACAAAACATAATTGGATAAACCTCTGTCCATTATTGGAACACTCCAGTCTAATGTTCCCAGTTTCTGATCCATTGTTGGAACATTTCAGTCTAATGTTCTCAGATTATGATCTATTCTCCCCTTCACCGTCTGGAGCTG
Organism: Chiloscyllium punctatum; assembly: GCF_047496795.1. Classification (NCBI taxonomy): domain Eukaryota; kingdom Metazoa; phylum Chordata; class Chondrichthyes; order Orectolobiformes; family Hemiscylliidae; genus Chiloscyllium; species Chiloscyllium punctatum. Next base: position 43,136,931 of record NC_092751.1, on the reverse strand, counting down.
CTGATCTTTGTTAGTGCTATCGGTGATGCTCTGACTCACGCTTTGAGATAACACATTGAACGGTGCCCATTTATCATTAAAAGATGGGAACTCTCCACTGGGATAATTAGAATCCATGGAGACAGACATTAATCACAGTCATGGAACAAATAGGTTATTTTAACCCCTTTCTTACATAACATTTCATGACATAATAAAAGGCAACATTTACTCAGTCTCGATGGAATGGATGAGGGTTACTGATGGATGGACTATAAATCTTTCCTTTTTTTTTACTTTGTCCTTGTATGTGGGAGTATTGCCAGAGCACTGCAGGGCTACTTATGTCCCACTCTGTTTAGAAAGGACGCAGGGACAAAATGACAGAGCAGCTGCATAAAATATCTGGTGGGGAAATTTTTGGACACATTAACTCAAGGGAGAAAGGGAGGATTGCAGATGCTGGGGATCAGAGTCAAGAATGTAGTGCTGGAAACACACAGCAAGTCTGGCAGCATCAGAGGAGCATCGAAATTTCTTGTGTTAGTCCTTCATCAGGAATGAGGCTTGTGGCCCAATGGTACTGAGAGATAAATGAGAAAGTGATGGGGTTGGGAAAGTTATCTGATAACGTGATAGGTAGATGAAGTTGGATTGGGTGGTGATATGTCGAGAGGAGGGCGGAACTGAGAGATAGAAAGGAAGTTGGAAAAGTAGGGTAGGTCATGGGGGCGGTGAAGAATTGTAAGGTTGGATCTGCGATAAGGTGGGGTTAGGGGAAATGAGAAAACTGGTGAAATCCACATTGATCCTATGTGGTTGCAGGTTCCCAAGGCAGAAAACGAATCTTTCTTCATCCAGACGTCGGGTGGTTCAGGTTTGGCAGTGGATGAGGTCAAAGACTTGCATGTCCTTGGTGGGTTGGGAGGGGGTGTTAAGTGTTTAGCCACTGGTTAGGGGGGGTTGATTGGTGCAGATGTCCAAGCAATGTTCTCTGAAGTGTACGGCACATTGGCATCCGGTCTCCCCAATGTCGAGAAGACATCAGGAGCAATGGATACTGCAGGTGACGTGTGTGGATTTGCAAGTAAAACTACAAAGAATGTGGTAGTACACTTTGGGATGTCGGACGGTGGTGAAGGGGGAGGTGAGGGTCCAGTTTTTCCAATTCTTGCGGTGGCAGGGGAAGGTGCCAGCAGTGGATGCTGTGTTGGTGGGTGGTGTGGACCTGATAAAGGAGTCACTCTGGGAATGTTCTTTATCGAATGCAGATCGGGGTGGGGAGGGAAATATACCCCTGGTGGTGGGATCTGTTTATTAGTGGCGCAAATGGGGGAGGATAATGTGTTGTATCTGGAGGTTTGGTGGGATGGAAGGTGAGGAACAGGGTGTTATTTCCGAGTTGCATTGGGAGGGGTGGGATTCGAAGGAGGAGGTGCAGGAAGTGGATGAAATGCTCAGGATGGCTTCGTCGACTATGTGGGAGAGAAAATTGCAGTCTTTGAAGAAGAAGGCCATCTGGGATATACTCTGTGGTGAGCATAAAGCACAACAGGTCGGTCAGCATCTGAGGAGCAGGAAAATTCAACTTTTGCCCGCCACATCCTGCTCCTCAGATGCTGCCTGACGTGCTGTGCTTTTCCAGCACCACACTATTGACTCTAATCTCCAGCATCTGCTATACTCACTTTCGCCTGCACGCTAAGTTCAGCCACTTCTGTAATACTGCCTTTAATTCTGTCTCACTGCTATCGAGAAGAGATTGTTAAACTTGAAAGCGAGCAGAAAAGATTTCCAAGTATATTGACAATATTGAGTAGGGTGGTGGTGGCGAGTGATGTTGAGCTGCACGGAGAGTATGAATGGGCTGGGGCTCTGTTTCCTGGAGCGTTGGTTCTGAGGAGTGATCTTACTGAGGTTTATCGTGGTGAATCCCGATGCTCCAGGGTGAGCAAGGCCAAAGGCCAAAGAAATAGACAGAACAGTGATTCACATTGAAATAGGACAATTACTCATGGGCCATCACGTTGCTGAACTATGGAGGTAGACTGAAGAATGGGACTGGCTGGAGGAGTCAGAATTTGGAGGGTCCAATCACATGATTGAGAAAAAAAATAAAGAAATTGCCATATCAACTGAAAGGATCTGTTCGATCACATTCTCAATCCCCCTCACAGAACCAGACTAGACACCATCACCCTAGAGGAGATATTTTCTTCAGCATGGAGCACTGCACAGACAAGGCTAGTGTACTGCTCAACACCACCCTACAATCCGTCCAGAGTGGAACACTGCGCAGACCTCAGTAGTGCATTGATCTATAACCCAGATGAGTATGTGTTCCGCAGGGAGCACTGTGCAGATTGGACTGGGTGTACTGTGCAGTACCACCTGTAATCTACCGAGAGTGGAAAGGTATGTAGACTACAGCAGTATGTAGACTATACAGATTTATAAAACCAGATGAGATATATGACCAGGTTGTGGAACTGTGTCCATCACCTCAGTACATTCTCAGAACACTGTGTTAGATCACTGCCTAGCGTGGGGATACTCGCAGTCCATGCTGGAACTTACAGGATGTACATCTCCCATCCATTTACCCATATCTTCGTTGTGCCATGACACAGGAATGCTGTGGGTGTGAACATCACTGCCAGAGAGAGATGGCGGGGCAATCAGTTTAAGTATCAACAAATAGGAGCGTTGGGGGAATAGACAGAGAGGGGGAGACTGAGAGACAATGTCTTGGAAGAATGTGTTCCCAGGTTCCAGAATGATGAAGTGAACACATTTCGACAGTATCCTGCAATGTGAGCCAATGTTTCCAGGAATGATGGGTGAATGGAATATTAGTGTGAGTTCAGATGGTGGAGAGTATTGGATGAGCATTTGTTCTGCAGCTTTGTAACTGGAAGTAGGGTCAGCAAAGTCTTCGAATCATTGGATTGAACCTAACAATTATTTGTCTCAGTGATATTTTCACTGAGTTTGACAGAAGGATAGTCTGTATGAGACCGAACTAGTTTGCTGCTGCTATCTTATCAAACTCACCACATAAACTACCTACCCCACCCCATGGCATTCCTCTCATTCAATGCCAGCTCGATTTTCCTTCATGGCTGGAGGTACTCACCATTCCCCTCTGGACCCTGGATATTCCGTGATCCCTGGCACTGGTGCCATCTTCAAAAGGCCAATGGGCATACTGTTGAGCTTTCTCAGTTCGGAGTTGCCCTGCACAGTTTACCCTGAGCATGGCAGGTAAGGGGAAATTATACCACGGTTTGTCAACACCAGCACGATGGATGGGCTAGTACAGAGGATGATCATTCTCGTCCGAGAGGGGGCCATACTTCAGACCCACCGAGCATGGTCTGAGCTCACCAACCAGCTCAGTGTAGTATCTGTGGTTTGAAGAAATGCCCAGAACACAGGAAAGGCATCAATAATCTTCCCCGCTCTGTCAGGATAAGGGTCACTGTATTCTCTCTGCTCCCTCATGCTCACTGTCTATCTGTTTTTGCACCGATACCCAAATAAGGCTCATGTTCCACCACTCTCACGACTGTTTGCAGTCTCTCTCTCTCTCTCTCTCTCTCCACCCCCTCCCTCCCTTCACTTTACCCCCCTCCGCTAATAACACTGCATGGATACAACACTGGACTGACTCCCTCCAGACAAACAGCAGGGCCACCCACTCCCACCCTCCCTCCCTCCATCTATTTCTCCCATTCCAGACGAAACAGTCTGGAATAGGACAGAAAGGGCCAGTTGGTGGGGTGGTCAATATCCGTTCCCTCCCCCTCCCCCCGCCATGTGGGGAGGACCATGGTAGGAGCCGGACAGTACCGGGACGCCTCTTGTGGAGATTCTGAAACATCCACATCTCGCCGACTGAGGAAGGAGCAATGTTCAGTGAAGGGCAATTTTCACTTTAAACCCACTGGCTGTTCCATTACCAATCACCACCCCCCCCCTCCCCGGCACAACTTAGACTCTGCGACCCTGGTGCCATCTCCCTTTTGTGTCAACATGGCACAAGTGGAATCCGCACGGTCTCAATGGGCAGAAGGGTAGGCTTACAACATATCATCACTACCACCTCCGGGAAGGGAGCACGGAGACTCCATCCTATACCTCCTCCTGTAAACAGGTCATATACTGAAACTAATCTGTGATATTTGCTGCTCTCCCCACATGTCCTAACATATTCAATAATATGTGCTCATATACACCTAGCGCCCTCTGTTCCTGCACTCCTTTATAATGGTACAGAATGTTTTGTATTGACTTTCAGCGTTATTCCTTCCAAGGCGCTTCACCTCACACCGTCTGCATTGATCCTGATCTGTCATAAACCTGAAAGCTACACCAATGTGTCACTGTTCTGTTGGATTTCCACATTGCCCTCCATAAACCTTATAATTCTTCCAGATTTGGTATCTGCAAACATTGAAATTGTTCTACAGTCACAGTCCACACTGAAATACTGACTCACTCACGATTGTGCAAAACTAATACACTCCCTGAGGACAGACTTAAATACTGGCAAACACCAGACATAATGATTGAAATATTGACAATGTTACCGTGGAGCAAGAGAAATACTGACACACATTTCATGTCTGTATTAGTTTCTGTGTATTAGTGAGTGCCTCTACGTCTCTGTATTAGTGTGTGTCGATGTGTGTGCATCAATGTGGAACGAGTTTGGCAATCTCTATCGTGCTTAAAGTGATGTAATATCCCCCGACACAAGATCCGAGAAAGGGTCCTTTCATTTCTGTCCACGAATGCTGACAGACCTGTTGAGCTTTCTGTTGCTGCCAGTCTCTGCTGGCCTTGCCACATCACTGTACAGGTGGGAGTGGAGAGTGAAAAGCGTCAGCGATTTAGTTTGGGAGGGACAGAGGGAGGGCAGCAGCTCACAGCACCATCAACACACACACGCACACAAACTCAAACAAAAACACAGACACACACCCGCACACACACATAGACACACACACAGACACACACACCCACAGATACACACACACAAACACACACAGACACATACCTACAGATACACATACACAGACACACACACATACACACAGACACGCACAAACACTCACAGAAACAGACACACATAGAAGCAGACACACACACAGTCAAACACAGATACATTCACAGATGCACATACACTTTCAGAAACAGGCGCACATGCAGCTGCACAGACACACACACATACTCACAGAAACCCCGAACCACACAGACACACCCATACAGACGCGCCCACAATGAACTGAATCCCATTTCATAATGCTTGTCCCACAGCCTTACATGTCTTGCCATCAAAAGTTCACATCTGAATACTTATTCAGGTTTTCAGGGTTTATGCCACTCTGAAAAATGCAGGCAGTGTATTCCAAATTCCAACCACCCACTGGCTGATAAAGTTTTTCGCACGTCTTCTCAAACCTTTCTGTCTTTCTCCTTAAGTCTCTGACCCCTGCTGGTCGAACCCTCCATCAACGGGAAACTCGTTCAGTCAACACTATCCATACCCTAACTCGATCATGTCTCCTCTACATCTCCTTTGCACTGCGACAAACACTCCATTCTGTCCTGTCTTTCTTCACAACTGAAACTCTTCAGCCCAAACAGTATCCCCGGAAATAACTCCTGCAATTTTCTCAGGGTGATCACATCCATGTGTGACTTGCAAAACTGCACACAACACTCTTGTTTGAGTCTAATGAGCATTTGATTTAAAATTTCTGGATAAGTATGAGGGCGATTATGGCTGGGCAGAATTTATTACCCATGCCTAGTTGCCCAGAGAGCAGTTGAGACTCAACCATATTGCTGTGAGTCTGAAGTCACATGCAGCCGAGACCAAGTAAGGATAGCAAATTCCATGCCGAAATGACATCAGTGAAACATATGTTTTTTTCAAAAAAATGTCAATGGATCTATAGTAGTCATTAGATTCTTCCTTGCAGATATTTTTTGAATCCAAATTTGACAATCATGGCATGGTGGGATTCAAGCCCGAGTGCCCAGAATATTACCTCGGTCTCTGGATTATCAGTCCTATGAAATTACCACAAGACCAACGCAGAAAGCCATAAAAGCTGATCTTTAACAATAAAATGTCTTTTCACCAAAAACGCCCTGGGTATTTTCCAAGAACCTGACGCTCCAATTGTCTCTGTCCTATTTCAGTAAAAGCTGCTACATGGGGATTGATTTCACAAACGTGGGATCCAAATGGATCGACTTGTTTGAAGGTCCCGATGGTGGGATTGGGTCACGTTCACCCAACAACAGTCACCGCAGCAGCAGCACAGACAGAACAGTATGAATGTGAAAGAGGGTGATAGGTTGGGCATTGCCTCAGAGAAATGGGAGGAGGGACGGAAAGGAGGTTTAATTATCGTGGGAAGGAGATAAATCGCCGGCAACGGGTGTGTTTGAATCCTGATATATGAAACGCAGAGATGTGAGGGAGCGGAATTTGAAGATAAAACAATTAATTTATTAACGTGTATCACAAAAAGGACAACGGAGAGAACACTTAGTGCCGTGATTTGGTTCCAAATCGAGGATGCTGTGGTCACTATGCAAAATACCGACAACCACGATCACATTAATCACAGAACAGGATGCTTGCAAGCAGCAATAAGTATACTAGCAGAGGAAATGTTCGGAAGCACAGCAAATGTACAATATCAGTACTCAGCGAACAGTGACAGACATGTGGGAACTGACAATGAGCTGAATCTTTCAGTTCGATGTCCTCAGAGACTGTGGAGATCCCTCGAATGAGGATGTTGAAAAATGAGATTGATCGATTTCGACAAAACATCAAAGACTCACGGGACAGTACAGGATATTGGTGAAATGTAAGCTTCAATATCATTTTAGCTTAACATCGGCACAGCCACCCAGATCCAACCGGAAATGTGGATGGGAATGAGTGCGCAGAGTTATTCTCTGGCTCCAGTGATGCAATAGGTGAGCGTGCGTCCTTCTGTGCTGGTATAGAGGCGCAAGAAATTCCGAGGAGAGTGTGCTCCTGCTCATGGGAATGGTTGTCCCGTTTATACTATCATAGCGATTTACAGTGCATCTTTCTAAGACAGCTGAGTGGCACAAGTGGAGCGTGTTGAGCCCTTAACGTTGAACTGGTGGGTTTAAAAGATGATTTTGCTGTTTGGATCTGTATCTCCGATAATGGTGGTGGCAGCTACATTTGCTCGCATCAGCTCAGTATCAGTTTCTTCCACACAGTCAAGACTTCAACCTGGAGAAGGTGGTGTTGGGGTGATATTTTTAAACTTGTCAGCCTTGGAGACTGGGACGTGGAAAGGGTGATGTTTAAGTTCGACGAATAAAACGTGAAATGCACGTCTAACCTCAGAAACAGAGATAATAACTTTAATTACATACGTAAAAGACCTCTAGAAAAATGCCTCTTGTCTTTTTAAAAAAATCTTTCTTTTCATCTTAAACATATGCCCTCTCGTTCTTGAAATTACCCTCCTGGGAAAAGGCAGCTATCGTTAACTCTAACTTCCCTCTCATAAACTTCTCTCAGGTCGCCGCTAAAACCCCTCACCTAGAGTGTAAACAGTCTCAACTAGGAGAAACTGAGAACTGCAGATGAGAGGTCAGAGTCGAGAATGTTGTGCTGGGAAAGCACAGCAGGTCAGGCAGCATTTGAGGAGCAGGAGAATCGACGTTACAGGCAAGAGCCTGATGAATGACACTTGCGTGAAAAGTTGGTTCTCCTGCTCCTCCCGTGCTGCCTTACCTGTTGTGGATTTCCAGCCCCCAAATCTCGAATCTGAAAATAGTCTCAGCCTTTCATTATAACCCAAACCTTCCACGCACAGCAACATGCATGTATACCTTTTCTGAACCTGCTCCAGCTGAATAATATCATTCCGACAACTGAACTGGACATAATATTCCAGAAGAGGTCTCATCAATGTCTGAAAAACTTAAACTTAACGTCCCAACTAGTATACGCAAATGACTGAGCAATGAAGGGAAGGAAGTTAAATGCCTTTGAACCATCCTGTCTGTATGTGTGGCAAACGACAAGGATTTATGTACCTGCATCCCTAGCTTCCGTGTTCTCCAACATGACGCAAAACCCTACTCTTTTTGCTGTATCAAAATGGAATACCTTCCATTTATCCAGATGAACTCCATGTTTCATTTTTCAGTCCAACGACTCATTGGTTTAAGATCCTTCTGAATCTCAGATAAGCTTCCTCACTGTCTACAATTCTGGTGTCACCTGCAAACCTACGCAGCATGCCTGCTGTTAGTTCCCCTGTTTTCTCATATAGATCAACGATTCCTATTTACTTGTCATGGCCGTGATTTAGCAGTGTGCAGATCATACAACAGTTAATCATGCAATTAACCATGAGGAAGAAAGCCTCAGACTACAGGGAGATATCAAACAATTGGAAATAAAAATTGTGAAAGCACTTCATTCCATAGAAGTGGGTGATAGTGAAGTAAAATCAAACTTCAAACCAGCCGCCCCCGTTCTAGTTGTGGCACTCAGCTGTCTCAGCAAGATGCACCGTCGATTGCTATGTTATCATAAACGGGAACAAATTTTCCCTTCTGCCCCACCTTTGACCAGGAGCACTCCCAACCTCTGAATTGCGTGCACCTCTAAACCATTATAGAAATACCGTGCATTCTCCGGTTGTGTCACTGGAGCCATCGAGTGCGACCTCATTCCCATCTCGATTTCAAGTTGGATCTTCGCGACTGTGCCACTCAGTTCATCTGATTCTGGGGCTGGGAATTGGGACTGTATGGCAGCAGGGGTTACTGACTTCTGTGGGGAGCTGGGGGAGGAGCCGGTGATAAACTGCATTGCTATTGCAGCATATATTTCAACAAAAGCTGCAATGTCTCCGTAGTCTTTGCTGTTTTGGAGAAATCTATTTATCTCAGCCTTCAGCATATTAATGATGAAATCACCACAGCCACTTGGGGCACTGAAGTTAAGCGGTCAGCCCATTCTGAGTTCCCACATATCTGCCACTGTTCGATAAGCACTGATATTGTGCCTTTGGTAAGCTGCCTAACATTTCCTATGCTACTGTACTTATTGCGCACTGTCAGTGTGTGCGTCTGTGGAATGCCGTGATCGTCTAGCGGTTAGTACTCTGCGTTGTGGCCGCAGCAACCTCGGTTCGTAATCCGAGTCACAGCAGTAATTGTCTGGTTTTGAAATTAAATGATGTAATTTTAATTTAGTTATTTTTTAAAAGGAACAGTATATTGTTATAGAGGTGGAGGCAGATAACAAACAGTTCAGAGAAAGGGAACTTAGAGCTGTGAATATTTGTTGTTCAATGTTCACTTTTAGAGTTATGAAATAAATTGATATTATTTTTCTTTAAATAGTGGAATTTTCGAGTTCTCTGTCACTCGTGCTTTAACAGATTCTAAGGAAAGGTGAGCTTTTCTGGGTGTTTGGTTTAATTAACAAACAGGTTCATTGCTGTGTCGTAACAGCACACTTGGAACATTGTGTTCAGTTCTGTTCGCCTTGTTATAGGAAAGATGTGAAAGCTATAGCGATGTTGCAGAAGAATACCTACGGATCAACAGAAATATTGGCACACACCACACGATCGAATGAAATATTGAGGAAGTCACCACGTGAAAAATAAATATTGGCAGATTCTCCATCTCTGTATAAACGTCAGTGCGTCAGTGTTTGTGATCTGTCTGTTCAGATGCCTGTATATCTGTGTATGCATGTGCATCAATGTATCGGCATTTGTCTCTGTGTGTCTGCTTTAGTATCTGTGTGACCGCACCAGTCTCTATGTGTGCTTGTGTATCTATATTCATACCTGTGTGTATCTGCGTGTCTCTGTGCGTATCCGCGTGCCGTGTGCAGATCTGCCAGCCTCTGTGGTGTTTAAAGTGATGCAGTGTCCACCTCTGCTGGCCTTCACACTCTACTGCATTAATGGCAGTGGAGGGAGAAAACCAGAAGAAATTCAGTATAGGAGGTGGGCAGAGGGAGGTAGATTATAGCACGATCCAAACTGACAGCACCTTCTGCACATGCACACACACACACACACACACACACACACGCACACACACACACAGAGTTGGATATAGGGAGGATCATCATTGTATTGAGGACACTCATAGTCGCGAATGCTCCTGAGTAATATCTGTGCTCGCTCTGCAATGTGGAAGTGATTTGTCTTTGAAGATTATTCCTTACACAGAGTGTACACCTTAAAGAGTATTTCCACTGCAACTGCGTCCAAGCAATTCTGACCCAACCATCTGTAAGGTGATGCGATGAATTTATTACATGTTCTTTAAATTGAAATATGTTATAATTCACCCCTACAAGGTGTAAGTGAGAAAGGATTGAAAAGTCCTGAAACTGACCCAGTGGTGATGGTAATATATCTAGGTATTAGACAAAACTGTTCTGTGCCTCCAGAGATATTTGCAAAGCCAAACAGCCGTGCAATGTGAGAGATTCACAGGATTTGATGTCCTCTGACAGAGAGAAAAAAACTGACACTTGTGCAGTGTCATGGGGACACCAGAAGAGGGTGGCATTGTATGACTATAAACTTAAAAGGGACAGACGTCGAGGTGAAGAGGGGGAGTAGGGGTTTATCTCAATTTCAATGGATTTACCCCCAAACCCACAGAGCCATCATTTCACAGAGATGCACACAAACATACATAGACACATTAAACACACAGCACATATACATACAGAGATGGATACTTACACACAAACACAGTGGTCTATTTAAGATAGAGATAAGTACGTTTTTCGTGAATAAGGGAATCAATGGCCAGTTGGTGAAGGCGGTAGAATGTGGCTGAGAAACATTTTAACCGTGATCAAACGGCTCAGCAGATCTAAGGAGTTAAATGGCCTAATTCTATTCCAATGTCCTATTTTGTGAAGGGATTCATTCTGGAAGTCGAATTTGAATGCAGATTGCTGGGTCAAGTGCAGTATTTGTAGAAGTGTGGAGGAACAAACGGATCTTGGGGTCCATGTCTGTAGGTCTCTCAGTTGCCACCTAAGTTGTTAACAAGGCATATGTTGTGTTGGCTTTCATTAGCAGTGGGACTGAGGTTAAGAGCCGGGACATTATGCTGCAGGTCTATAAAGCCCTGGTGAGACCACATTTGAAATGTTCTGATCGCCTCATTATAGAAAGGAGGTGGAAGCTGAAGAACGGGTGTCGAGGAAATTTACCAGGATGCTGCCTGGACTAGAGGGCTTGTCTTATGAAGAAAGTTTGAGGGACCTATGGCTTTTCTCATTGGATTAAAGAAGGATGAGAGGTAACTTGATAGAGCTGAAAATGATGGTGAGAGTTACAGACAGAATAAATAGCCAAAGACTTCTTCCCAGGGTGGAAATGATTGTCACGAAGTGAGCATAATTTTAAGGTGTTTGGAGAAACGTTTTGGTAGATGCCAAAGGCAGGATTTCTTACACAGAGATTGGTGGGTGCGTGGAATGCACTGCCAGCGGTGGTAGTAAAATCACATACATTAGGGAGAGTTAAATGACTCTTGGATAGGCACATGGAAGATACTAAAATTAAGGGTATGTCGTTTAGTTTTATCTGAAAGTAGGCTAAAAGCATGGCACAACAGCGTAGGCTGAAGGGCTGTACTGTGCTGTATTTTTCTATGTTTTTATTTCGTATACTCTTGTGAGCTTATAGTATCTGGAATTCCTTTAACTTCAGTCGAGGCTACATTTAGTAAGCATTTGATTGAAGAGAGTTAATGGAAATGTGAACAGGTTTGAGGGACTGAATGGTCTATATCTGTTCCTAATTGTTGTGTCCTTGTGTTTCGAAACAGTAGTGATTGGTTTGAGGGGAACACATTTTGAGAATAAGGACCTTCCCATTTAAGACTGAGACGGGGATGTTCCTTTCCCTTTAGGATTGTGTGATCTGTGGTGTTCTCATCCCCAGGGAGCAGTGAAGACTGGGTTCCTGAAAACACTCAAGGTTGGGTTCCGTAGCCATTTGATGAACAAGAGAATCCATGTTTATGGGGAACAGACAGGAAGTGGATGCGTAGTTACAATCATGACAACAATGCCCATTCTGAATTGTGCAGCAGGCTCGAGGGGCTGAGTGGCCAACTGCTGCTCCTGCCCCATGTGTTGTTCTCTCTCTCAACCTCTTGAGGCTGTTACAGAGAGAGGAAGATCCCATTCAGCCAGTCAGGATCGGTACAATTAGACACGAGGAGACCTCTGTTCCTTCTAAGAATTTATAAAGGAGAGGATGAAGTCATTCAGCAGTTTGAGTGCAATACACAGCACAGGAGGAGGCCGTCCAACCTTTCTAGGTTGCTTCATAGGAACGTGGAGCCCTGAGTAACTACCAGGAAATTGACATAAAGGATAAACGTTTATTTTCAGATTGGAAAACTTGAACTTCGTGTAGTACCTCAGAGATCAGTGCAGGATCCACAACTATTTCAAACCTGTCAATGACTTGGATGTGGGCACTGATTGCATTGAAGTTCAATTAGCTCAGCCACCAGGATAGTCATTCAATCAGATGTCAAGTGGAGGTAGAGAGTCTGTAATGGGATATAGACAGGGGAGTTTAGTGTGCAATCCTTCAGCAGAAACAGTATAAGCTGGGCTACTGAGGTTTGTACTGTGAAAGAAAGGTAAAACAACATTAAACTGTTTAAATGGCGCGAGGTCGCAAAACTCAGTGTGCAAAGGGATTTATCAATCCAGGTACAGACCTCAAACAAAGTTATTATGCAAAAGTAACGAGTGTTTAGGAAGGAATATGGAATGCCTCTATTTTACAAAGTCTGTCAGGACATTTTACTGCAACTGTACAGGGCATTCCTGACGCCACATTCGATACATTGTACATAGCTATGATTCCCTAAACTGAATAGTAAATAAACTCGATTGTTTTCGAGTCTTTGTAAAAATGCTTCACTTTTTTTTTCCCCCCTGGAATGAAGGCCTTATTCAGTCATACACCATGGAAACAGAAACTTTGGTCCAACTTGTCCATGCCAACTGGATGTGCTAAATTAATGTAGTCCTATTTGCCAGCATTTGGCCAATATCCCACTGAACACTGCTTATTCACACACCAAACCAATGGGCTTTAAATACTGTAATTGTCCCAGCTTCCAACACTTCCTCTGACAGTTCATTCCATACACTTCATGAAAAGGTTACCACTTTTGTCTCTTTTAAATTTTTCCCCTCTCGCCTTAAATTTATGTGATCTAGTTTTGGATTCCCCAAACCAAGGAAATGTCACCATTTCCAAACCCCTCGTCATTTTATAATCCTCTACAGGACCAGAGTACTTCAGGATTGAGAATGGGTGATGTTCATACTGAACCATATAAGATCTTGAGGATAGTGTATTAGTTGCGTAGCTGATGGACATTTCCTACGGTTATGTGAGACAAGAATTAAGGATTCAAATTTAAGATAGGAAGGGGATGTGTAGTTATAATCACGACAACAATGAACATTCCGAATGGTGCAGCAGGCTTGAGGGGCTGAGTGGCCAACTGCTGCTCCTGCCCCATGTGTTGTTCTCTCTCTCAACCTCTTGAAGCTGTTACAGAGAGAGGAAGATCCCATTCAGCCAGTCAGGATCGGTACAATGAGACACGAGGAGACCTCTGTGTTCCCTAAGAGGTTATAAAGGATTCAACTTTAAGAGAACGATGTACTTATTTTAAAACATATATTTGAAGACATGAATTTATTGGACAAAAATTATGAGGACACGTACAAACATATCTTCAAATTATGCTTTATAAATTGCTCCTACAGGGAGCAGATTACATGGATGGAGTCATAGAATCCCTAGAATGTTCAAGGAGGCTTCACATGATCCAGTATCGTGGTCAGATAACATTATTACATATTTCAGCTAAAATATCGAGAGAATGCAACCTGCTTGAGAAGCCACAGCTTTTTGCTTTTTCTCTTTCCTTATTCCTTCTCACAGCAACGTATGAGAGGTGAAAACCTGTCAGTCATCTTTACCATTCATGAAGAATTCCTGTTGAGGATTCATTGGAATCTCCACATTGCCTGAAGCAAAGGGAATTCAACCAACTACAAATGTCATGGGGAAGGAACCCGAATGCCAACAGCTAGCGTGAGCAGAATAACCTCAGAGGCAGAATACCATTTATTTTGTTTTTCCTTTTTTTGCCTTGAATTTAACTATTTCTTGTAAAGCTCTTTCGAGCTGGTATTCTGCAGAGCTTTTTCTATCTGTCTTCAGGCATGTATATTGGTGTGTCTGTGTGCATCTGTGTATTTGTCTGTGCGTATGCACAAAGTGTGCTGGTGTATGCATTGAAAGATAAATATTAATGCACAAATCTGTCCAAACTGCTTGACATGTATCTTTCCATCTTACTTTCAGTATCTTTGATTAGGTGAGTTATTTTTGCAAATGTAAGTTATCAAACTGATTTGTCCCTCACAAAGAATGTGACCTAGTCTGAGACCTATATCATTGGTCATAACACCAACCGGGTTGCATTTAAAATTTATGATGACCAGTTGAGTAGTGGCACTAGAAAATAAAACAGTGACCCCTCCTACCACAGTCTGAGCATGGATTAGGAGTAATTCACAAAGGGCTGTTTGAGGGTAAATGCTCTTCCACGGAAGTTTGTATTGCCTGTGTATTTGCGTTTAGTAAAAACTATATATTAGATATTGGAGAGTAAAGGACAATGAACTACAGACAGGAAATTGGGGCTGAGACCACAAACTGATCAGCTACAATCTTACTGTCTGCTGGAGAAGGCTCAAAGTGTTTAATTGCCCACTCCTGCTCCTCAGTCCAACGTCCCTATGTTCCATTCAGCTCCTCAAACCTGCCAGACAAGAGCATTTGGAGGTCATTTACATCGATAAGCTGGTACACGGAAACAGAGCAGACCATTCAGGGCCTGAAGACTCGATAGTGTAGTGCTGGAAAAGCACAGCAGCAAATCAGACAGCATTCAAGGAGCAGGAGAGTCAACGTTTTGGGCATAAACTGTTCATCAGGAATCCTGACAAATGACTTATGCCCGAAATGTCGATTCTCTTGCTCCTTGGATGCTGCCTCGCCTGCTGTGCTTTTCCAGCACTGCACTCTCGACTCTGATCGCCAGCATCTGCAGTCCTCACTTTTTTTTAGCACCGGAAGACTGTCACACACAGGTTGGTATGGTGTTGGAAAATTTTCTTGGGAAAAGAAAGAATCGGTGCCAGTGTGAAACATCCTACTCCTCTCTCTTTACAGAACTGTGTTCATTTGTTGGTTATGGTGCAGACCCAGATTCATTATGTGTAAAGCTCCCATACCTCACCCAGAGGTGTCTCACAAAATCACCTGCTCTCCCTGACTGCAATCTTCAATAACAGGATTTCCAGGGAAATAACTTTCCAATAACCGAATGTGAGAACAACAGAAACACAAATAAGTTATTCAGCCCTTTAAGCCTGTCTTTCCCTTCAATAAAATCATGACTAATCTGCTCAATACCTCTATTTCTCTTTTGTGCCCAATTCCTGCAGCCCTCAACTCTCTGATGCGTCAAATATCCGTTGTGCACCCCACTCCCCCAATCTTCTCAGTGATCCATCTTCCTTAACCCTCTGTAATAGAGAAGTCCCGATAGTCAGTACCCTCTGTGAGAAGGAAACACTCCACGCACACACACCATGACCTATGGATATAAATCAAAATATGAACACAAGGTAAGGCAGGCCCTGATATCAAAGCAGGATTTAACTGAGGATGGTATCAAGGAACCCGAACAGAATTGAATGTAATGTGAATGATGTGTAAACTCCCCATTGGTTAGAGGCCATTCAGAGCACAAGGGAACATGCTTGTGTTTGTTGAGGATCAACCATCTCAGTCACAGGACATCTCTGCAGGCATCCTCGGGGTAGTTTTCTTCAGCTGCTTCAACATCTTTTCCAGAGCATACAGTCTGAAGTGTTCTCTGAAGATCGCATAATGTTCAGAATAAGTTGTCTCTTCTCTGCCGCTGAAGCAGTCTGTGTCCACGTGCAGCAAGACCTTGATAGCATTTAAATTGTGCTGTTGGTAACATTCATATAACAGTCCTGCTAGACATTGCTCATCTCCACAGTTAAACATGAGGAGCTCATTCAGCACCTCACACTGGTTTCAACGGAATATAAGGACGTCATTCAACTCATTGAAACTATTGGATAAGCCCATTCAGTCCTTTCTGCCTATTACAGAAGTAGGGAATGAGTGTAGACACCACAAAGGTGTTAAAGAGGATCCAGGAGTCGCTAAGTAAGGTCCTTGAGCCACTTCCATATGACCAGGAAGAGGCAATGCAGCCTGTCAAACTACTTATTCAGAAAGAGCAAGATGTTACAGATACCCCACAGATAGACTGCTGCATGTTGTTCCTCCTGGCTCTATTGCTCGTGGTTTGCTGAAGGTGAGAATGGAAAATTGATGTTTTGTGCAAAGTCTCAAGAAAATACCTTCTATCTCTGAGAAGACAAACTGGCGTTCCTGTGGAGGTCAGAAGCTGGTGGGAATGGCTAACTCTTTCAGGAATAAGCCATTGTGCCTACTGACAGATTTATGAACAGTGCAGGGGCGCACACAACTGCACACTGAGACACTGAGGGTTTAGTTAGAGCATAATACTCCATTTCAACCAACATGGAGATTCGACACAGGTACATGAAATATTGGGAAAAATGTATCATGTGGAAAATTCAAATTTTCACAATTTTTCTTGACATAATGAATGTTAGTCCATAATCCTCAAGTTTAAATAAAATCGCCTGCTATTCTCTCGCAGTGCTACAGATTAAACACTCATTTCCTTTATACTCTCTTTCTCATCCAGGAATTAGTCGAGTGAAACTCCTTTGCACTCTCGATCGCAACAAAATCATTACTTACAAAAGAGAGTAAACCTGCCAACAGTGCCCCGAATACTGTCTCAGCAACACTCTACAACTGCAGGAAGATGTCTTTACTCCTTTACTTGAATAATTTTATAATGAATGACAACAGATCATTCACTGTCCTGATTACTTGCTTTTTAGCAACTGCAGTTCCCAACCTCTCATCTTCTAACCAATACAAAATGGAAAGGGCTACATTTGTTGCTCAAATTCAAATTACTTTTTTGCCTTGTGAACAGCTGTGTTCCAAAAACTGATACATTTGATACCATATGAGCAATGATCTTCAGTTCAGAGCAGGACCTTACTCTCTGTATTCTCCCCATTATCCAATTCTCAATCCAATTAGTATATTCACCCCTTACTGAAGGACGCTAACGTTCTTCGCTCACCATTCAAATGCCTTCTGAAAATTCAAAGACACCATTCCCATTGGTTCTCATTTGTCGATGTCACAATCTACATCCTCCAAAAACTCCTACTAGTTTAGCAAAAACGATTTTCCCTTCCCTGAATCTCGGCTGACTCTGCAAATCATATCATCATTCTCCAAAGATCTAGTTGTTATTAATGACAAAAAAATCTAATATTTTCCTCATAACTGACGTCAATTTATCAATCAGTTGATAATCTGTTGTTCCTCTCTCTCTCCCTCTCCTGTTTTAAGTATTTACAACAACAGTAGCTACTTTCAAATCTGCAGGACCCTTTCGATAATATAAAGCGCTTTGACCAACTTTGACCTCCCTCATAGAGTGATGGAATTGACAGTACAGAAGGAAGCCACTGACCCATTGTGTCCATTCCTGCTCCGGACAGATCTATCCAGCAAACTCAACTCTCCAGCCCTAAATCTGTGACCTTCTCAATTCATCACTCATCTGGTCCAGAAACTTATCAAGCTTCAATACAATGAGTTTTTTTCCCAGTATTTCCACTTTAATAATTCTAATTTCTTGCAGTTCCTCATTTTCCCTAGACACTCTGCTCCTTAATATTTCAGGAGGATTTTCTGTTTTTTCCTCGGTGTAGACAGAACCAACATATTTACCTCGCCAGACAGAGATGGCCTCTGTCACCTCATGAATACACAAGAGGATGGCACTGTGGCATAATGGGTATGTCACCCACTCCTGCCTGGAATGTTCCAGAACAAAACCATTGTTGGAGATTGTGAGTACAGTCCTCTCCCTGGTGTGAGACTATTGGATATTGGAAGGAGGTTCACAGCTCTGAGATCTCCACATTGTTGAAATAAACTGGCTTCAAACTTTGCATCTGGAAAAATATGTCATTGGGAAATATTTGTAGAAGTTTCAGAAAAAGATCCGTGTCCTGCTCCTCCCTGTAGACCCAGACACTCTCTAAGTGCAGTGCCCACACTTTGTCCAGAATGGAACACTAGACACTGGAATCGTCCTGAATGATCGCAGCAGGTGATACCACAAATCCGAGAAAATCATCCACAGAACCTCCACTGACTTTCCACGACAGGAACAAGTCAAAACGCTGTAGACAGGCACATGCACTCAATGTTAAAAATGTTTTTCGCTTCAGTTTCTATTCTGGGCTGAAAATCCATAGGATCTCTGCATTGTCGCTGGCACCTGAAATATTAACAGCTTTTTTCTCCATGGAAGTATTTGACAATGAAACTGCACAATTTTCTTTTCCTGTCATGATAATAGCAACACTGCTATTTCTGATTGAGTTGTTGGTGGGGGGTGGGGAGCGAGGTGATGTTCTCGTGTTATTTTCTCCAGACAATACATCCAGAGAGCCAGGTACCTTCAATCTCCCTATAGCAGATGGTAGAATTTGAATACAATAAATTATTTGGAACTAACAATCTATTGAAACATTGATGGTTGTTAAAACTAATAACCCCTGGCTCAGTAGTGTCGCTCAGGGAAGGAAACTTGCTATCATCACTGGTCTGACCTACATGTTACTCCAGACCCTCAGCAATGGTAGATTCTCAAATGCCCTTTGAAATGGCCAAGTCAACCATTCAGTTATCAAGATCTACAAGATCTCAGAGAAGTGAAACCAGATAGACCTGAGCACTAGCAGCCGACAGCACATCGAATTACAGTGGTTCAGAAAGGCAGTCCCCCAACCGCTTCTCAAGAGCAAATAGGAAAGAGAAATAAACTCTGGCCCAGCCAACATCAAACATGTCCCATTCATAAAGGAAAGAAGATGGCCACACTGAGGGAAGAGATCGAGGGGACAGAATTCACTTCAAACAGGGACGTGCATATGTGCCCACACGTGCATGAAACTCAGGAATATGGGAGGAGGTGAAAAATAAATTAAAATAATGTCACATTTTATTTCCATCTCTGCTGACTATCAATAATCCCTTTGTTAATGTATTCTATCTCTCTATTTCCCCATATGTTTATCTCACCTCACCAACACACATTAAATGAATTCCCAGCTGCTTTCGGATCTGATACATGGTGAGTGGACTCAAAGTGTTAACTTTGTTTTTCTGTTGCCCCACTCTGCCCAACCTGCTCCATTTCCCCTGCACTCTGTTTCTTTTTGGTTCAGGCTTGCAGTACCTTCCATTGTTTGATTTAACATATGTTTCCTTACTTTATAGGACAGATACCTTTCGAATCCACATTGACAAACTGAAAAGCATTGCTCCCCGACCCACCTCATACACTACTCCTGCATTTCCCAACTACTAATCTACCCCTGCATCTCACATGGCTATTACACCGAGCTGCACATGATTGGTGGGACTGTGGGAGGAACCTGGAGCACCGAGAGGAAACACTTGCAGACCCGGGAGAATGAGAAAATTCAACACAAAAAGTCCTGAGGGCAGAAGCAAACTGGGTCCCTGCTACTATGAGACAGCCGTGCTAATCACTGAAACATCATGCTCCCACCCCCTCCCCAAACTGTGTCCCTGCTACTATGAGACTGCCGTGCTAACCACTGACACACCATGCCCCCCACCCCCACCCCCCAAACTGGGTCCCTGCTACTATGAGACTGCCGTGCTAACCACTGACACACCATGCCCCCCACCCCCACCCCCCAAACTGGGTCCCTGCTACTATGAGACAGCCGTGTTAACCAATGACACACCATGCCCCAACCCCCACCCCCCAATCTGGGTCTCTCCTACTATGAGACAGCCGTGCTAACCACTGAAACACCATGCCCCCTTCTTTCCCACCAAACCTGTTCTCTGGTACTTTGAGACAGCCGTGTTAACCACTGAGACACCATTTCCCAATTTCCCACCCCCACCACTCAAACTGGGGCCCTGGTACTGTGAGACAGCCGTACTAACCATTTAGACACCATTCCCCCCTCCCCCTCCCCACAAAACGTGTCCCTGGTACTGTGAGACAGCCGTAATAACCACTGATCACCGTGCACCCTCCCCCTTCCCTCAAACCGGGTCACTGGTACTGTGAGACAGCCGTAATAACCACTGAGACACCATGCCTCCCTCCCCCTCCCCTCAAACCGGGTCCCTGGTACTGAGAGACAGTCGTGATAACACTGAGACACGATGTCCCCCTCCCAATCTCCCTCCCAAACCGGGTCCCCGGTACTGTGAGACAGCCATGCTAACCACTGAGACACCATGCCCCCCTCCCTGCCCTGTCCCCCAAAACGGAGTCACTGTGCTCGGTAATACTGGGGAAAATGTGAATAAAAGTGATGAGCTTAGAGCTATGATGTTGTGGCCATAACAGAGACGTGGGTTTCTCAGGGGCAGGAATGGATGTTGGAGGTTCCAGGGTTTAGAACATTTAAAAATAATAGGGAGGAGTTAAAAAGAGGAGGGGGTGTAGCACTGCTCGTCAGAGAGGGTATCACAGCTACAGAAGTTACCATTATCGAGGAGGGTCTGCCGACTGAGACAGTATGGGTGGAAATTAGGAATGGTAAGGCAGCAATCACCTCATTAGGGGTTAATTACAGGCCCCCCAATAGAAGCAGGGAGATTGAAGAAAGCATAGGTCGGCAGATTTTGGAAAGGTGTGAATGGAATTGGATAGTTGTAATGGGTGACTAACTTTCCCAATATTGATTGGAACCTCCTTCCAGTAGATGATTTGGAAGGAGCTGTTTTTGTAAGGTGCGTTCAAGAGGGTTTCCTAACTCATTACGTTGACAGGCCGACGAGGGGAGAGACCATTTTGGATTTGGTGCTCAGCAATGAGCCGGGCAGGTATCAGATCTTGTGGTGGGAGAGCATTCTGGTCATAGTGACCAAACCATTGAGGAGCAGGTAAGCATGCTGCAACAGATAGAGATTGAGGAAGCTGATGTGTTGAAAATTTTGACAAACATTATGATTGACAAGTCACCAAGGCCAGACTAGATTTGTCCTCGGCTGCTCTGGGAAGCGAGAAATGTGATTGCTTCGCCGCTTGCGATGATCTTTTCATCCTCACTCTCCACAGGATTCGTACTGGAGGACTGGAGGGAGACAAATGTAATTCCTCTCTTCAAGAAAGGAAATAGGGAAATCCACAGATATTACAGACCAGTCAGTCTCACGTCTGTCATCTGCAAGGTGTCAGAAAGGATTCTGAGTGATACGATTTATGACCATCTGGAAGAGCATGGATTGATTAAAGGCAGTCAGCACGGCTTTGTGAGTGGCAGGTCATGCTTCACAAGCCTTATCGAGTTCTTTGAGGATGTTACTAGACAGGTTGATGAGGATCGAGCGGTGGTTGTTGTGCATCTGGACTACTGTAAGGCATTTGATAAGGTTCCCCATGGTAGGCTCTTTCGAAAGGTCAGGAGGAATGGGACACAGGGAAATTTAGCTGTCTGGATACAGAATTGGCTAGTCGACAGAAGACAGCGAGTGGTACTGGAAGGAAAATATTCTGCCTGGAAGTCAGTGGTGAGTGGTGTTCCACAGAGCTCTATTTTTGGGCCTCTACTCTTTGTAATTTTTTATTAATGACTTGGATGAGGAGATTGAATTATGGCTTAGCAAGTTTTCAGACGACACAAAGGTTAGAGGTGTCGTTGACAGTATACAGGCCTATTGTAGGCTGCAGCTTGACATTGCCAGGATGCAGAGATGGGCTGAGAGTTCTAAAATAGAATTCAAACTGGATAAATGTGAGGTGATGCATTTTGGAAGGTTGAACTTGAAAGTTGAGTACAGGATTAAAGGCAGGATTCTTGGCAGTGTGGAGGAACAGCGGGATCTTGGTGTGCAGGTACATAGATCCCTTAAAATTTCCACCCAGGTGGACAGGATTGTTAAGAAAGCATACGGTGCTTTGGCTTTCATTAACAGGGGGATTGAGTTTAAGAGCAGTGAGATCTTGTTGCATCTCTATAAAACTTTGGTTAGACCGCACGTGGAATACTGTGTCCACTTCTGATCGCCCTATTATAGGAAATATGTGGATGCTTTGGAGAGGGTTCACAGGAGGTTTACCAGGATGCTGCCTGGAATGGAGGGATTATCTTACAAAGAGAAGTTGACTGAGCTCGGACATTTTTCGTTGGAAAAAAAAGGAAGAGAGGGGACCTAATTGAAGTGTACAAGATAATGAGAGGCATAGATAGAGTTGATTGCCAGAAACATTTTCTCAGGGCAGAAATTGCTAACACGAGGGGTCATAGTTTAAAGCTATTTGGAGGAAAGTATAGAGGGGATGTCAGAGGCGGGTTCTTTACACAGAGAGTAGTGAGAGCATGGAATGCGTTGCCAGCAGCAGTTGTGGAAGCGAGGCCATTGGGGATATTTAAGAGATAGCTGAACATGCATATGGTCACAGAAATTTGAGAGTTCATACATTAGCTGTACCTCACATGAGGATCAATGGTCGGCACAACATCGTGGGCTGAAGGGCCTGTTCTGTGCTGTACTGTTCTATGTTCTGTGTTCTAAACTGTAAACAGTGACAAAACACCACAGATGTGTCAGGATCTGGAGGTAGAAACAGAGGCAGCATATAGGGTCTGATATGATCCTCTTCTGAAAAACTCATATCGGACTCAAAAAGTTAATTGTGTTTCTCTCTGTTCAGAACTTGCAAATATTTTTCTGAACTTTCAATTTAGTTACTCTTCTGGACAGTGGATGTTTGTCTGATCTGAAAGGGAACAGCGAAGCTGCCATTTCTGTTGATGCTCAAGAATTTGGTTATGGTTTTTGAATGAAAAATGAAAAACTATGTGCCTGACAGCTCCCCAAATACCGATAGTTTATTGCCACTGTCATAATACATTATGAAAATGTTGAACTCGGTGGTCATGACATCACATGATCAATCCGCTGAAAGTAACTGATTGAAATACTGATCCCAATTGTTATCAATGTCTTATCATGCTCCTGATTTTTCAGGCATCATACTCATCCAGCAAGGTCTTACCTTTCCGAAAGTTTACACACAGCAATGAAAACATAAAATATCTTTGTATTTTTAACAGGACATATTCATCCAGGGTTTTGGAAGGCACTAGCAAGGGCAGACTTTATTTGTCATCCCCAATTACTCTGGAATAAGCGACACAGAGTTGCCCTGTTTTAACTCCTCAATCCAAAGTGATGCAGATCCAGACAGAGCTGTTTGTAGGGGCATTTCAAGATTTTTAACAAAAACTTGTGAAGGAACAGAAAAATTAGTCTCTAGTCAGGATGACATGCAACTTGGAAGATACCTTTCAGAGACTGATTTTTCTCTTGTTCCCATTCCCAGTGCAGAATGTTCTCTAATTCCCATTAACCACAGTTTTGCTCAGGGTCCTTGATTCCACCCTCAGTCAAGTCCTGCTTCGGTTGAAAGGGAAGTCACTCTGCTCTCACCTCAAATTACACGGGAAGTTCAGTTGAAAGAATAAAGAGCAAATGACAAGAACATTGCTTGTTAGAACAATGTCCTTGCAATATTCAAAAGAAAATTGATGCACGGTCTTCCTTAAGGCATTATTTCGACACGACATCACCTTTTAAACAATATTCAGAATGGTGGGTATTTGTTCTTTTAATTTGCTTCCAATTCAACGTTGAAATGAGACCGTGAATTGATCTTCTATAGTGTGTTTATAATCCAGAATTTAAATCAATCCTTATCATCATTTCTCTAGTTCTTTCAAACAAAATTAATGAATGAGTCTGTGTCCATCCTTCAGATTAAAAAGTTCTTTTATCTTTGACTATTGCAATGAATGTTGTAAAGAACAATCTGCAGGCCCATGTAAAATGGAAATATTGCAGGGCATGGTGCCAAAAGTTAGTCAAATGTTTATGATGTCCAAGCCATATGAATAATACATATGGAGGGGTGGAGTATAAAAGCAGAATTCAGCTCGATATCCGAAATAATATTTGTGGCTCCCTCACAAAAGAGCACAGCTGATTCATGCTGTAAATTCACCAAAATAGAAAAAAAACAAGAGACTGGAATTCCCAATTCTGCAACAGCATCTGTAGAACAGGAAGAAAATCAAGGTTTGTTTCTGAAATTTATAAATGTTGATGATAAGAATGTGGGAGATGGAGGGGATGTTGGAGAATGATGAACCATGTTGTCGATGATTAGCCGGGTGGGTCAGAGTGATCAGGAATGTGTTGTTCACAAGAGGGTACAAATGGATGGTCAGATGGTCAGATCAATGACTCATAAACGGTAACTCTGAAACATGCGAGATGCTGCATTTTGGAAGATGTAACAAAACAAGAGAGAAGTCAAACCATGAAGATCCGTTGCATTTGCTTTTGGAGCAGAGAAGAGTGAGTGGTGAACCTGACAGAAGTGTATTACAGCATGAGAGGTATGGGACGACTGAACAGATAACAACTATTCCCCTTAGCTAAACGGTCAAAAACAAGAGGAAATACATTTGAAGTGAAAGAGAAATTTGTGAAATCTGTTTTGACCACAGAGCCTGATATGTGTCAAAAGTGTATTGCCTGAGAGCGTGGTTCATGAAGGTAACCTCACAAACGTTATGAAACACTTGTATCAGCACAGGGTGGTGCAGAGTCGATGGGCCTTGTCTTCATTACATGATTACATGTGGTGGCAGCCATGAAAGCTTTGGTATATTCTGAAGCAGCAGCCAATTGGACTTGTTGGTTTGTTAAATCGAACTGTGCTCAGTAAGTGGCGAGATTACAAACAAGCATCATCCCATGGAGTATCAGCACTTACTCAATCTAGGACAGCCCAGCCATCTCTGAAATCATCCAGGATAATTCACATGCTCAGTGTAAGAATCGTCCAACACAGCATCCACATTATTCCAGCTGTTTGACAGCATTATTTTAAGTTCACCAAGAAACAGAATTCGCTTCATTTTTATATAGACTTCTCGTGTAAGGTTATTATTTCTCTGAAGACTAATAAATTCCTAACATATATTTGTATTGACAAAGAGTTTGTTATCCTGCGAGCTGTTCCTCACAGCGTGGCGGCTGGTTTAACACTCCATCCATCACCAGTAATATTTACTCCCAGTTAAACCGGCACATGAGATGCACTGCTGGTACTCTCTCTCAACAGCCACTTGGATGGACCAACGTCAACTGGACTGGAACTTCTTAAGGGCAATTAATGCTGGTCTAACTCCATTAAAATCACAAATGAACTAAAAAGACAATCCGAATTTCTAATAATTTTAAACAACGAGGACATTTTATTGATCTGATGAGCTTGTAACTGTCTTTGAAATGTAGAAACTAGCATCAGGAGTAAGGAATCAAAATAGCTCCGTCATTAGATAAGGTCATGGATGATCTGATTTTGACCTCAATCACACATTCCTCCTTTGCACTTACAATGTTAGTGCGTCATTCTTAGTCAATAGTCTGCCTGCCTCTGCCTAAGGAATATTCAATGTCTTATTCTCCAACGCTATCTGGGAAGAGAATTCCACAAAGACACAACACAATGAGATGATTACAACAAATCGCCAACTTCTTAACAGAGACATTCTTCAGTTTTATACCATCCAATCATGGTAATCTCTCATACAAACTGAAACATTGTTTCAGAATTCAACTTGAAAGACTACTTGGAATATTCTGGGGTTAAGCAAGATCACATGTTGTTCGCCTAAAGCCCAGCAGATCCAAGGCCAGTCAATTCAATATTTCCTCCAGAAATACACACTCGTCCCCGGAGTCAGCTGAGTGAATCGTCTATGGATTGCATTTCATATCATTGTGGTCATCGCTCTCTCGGTGTGCTAACACCATTACCTTGTAGATCTGTAGAAAATCGCCCCTACTTTTAAATGTATTCTGTGTCAGAAAGTTTGAACATTTATCTTATCTCCCTAAACGTTTGATGTACACGTAAAGTTTTTATTTTGTAACCAAGGTGCCTGGTTCCTCTGCGCCTAAAGCCAATGTCTCCACTGAAATAATACATTACGTTTCCATTCAACCCGCCAATATCTTTGAGCACAGACACATTTTTCCTACTATGTTCCATACACCAATATTTGCCTGTTCACTTGGCCCAACCTGTATCTCTTTATAGACTCATGTCCTCTTCTTATCTTCCTTCTCCAACAGTTTCAACAATTTGTATTCTTCCCTAATACAGACAGAATATTTGGCCAAAGAAACACACTGTGGCGACATTTCAAAGTAATTTAAAATGAAATATTTTTACTCTATGTCTAAACTATATAAGACAAAGCTAAAGAGTGTTCCAGTCCTATCACTCAGTTCCCATTACTCAATGTAGGGTCAGATGGTGTGGAATGTGTGCGGGTAGAATAGAGGAACCACAAATGTGCAAAACCATAATTGGAGTAATATTCAGGCCTTTGAATCATAGTCAGGAGTTGGAGCGCATGATAGACCAGGAGATAGAAAATATATGTAGAAAAGCCAAAGTTACAATGAGTGGGGGGATTTCGATATGCAGGTGGATTGGGAAAATCAGACTGGTAGTGGTTTGCAAGGAAAGGAATTTGTGGAATGTCTACACGATGGATTTTTGGAGCAGCTTATGGTGCAGGCAACAAGGGAACGGGCAATCCTGGATTTAGTGTTGTGCAGTGAGGCATACGTGAGAAGTAATCTTAAGGTGAAGGAACCCTCCGGAGGCAGTGATCGTAATATGATTGAACTTAATCTTCAATTTGAGAGGAAGAAAGTAGAATCAGAGTTAATATTACAGCTGTACAAAGACATGAGAGAGGGGCTGGGTGGAATTGACTGGGAGAGGAGCCTAGCAGGAAAGACAGTGGAAGAGGAATGGCGGGAGTTTCTTGGAGCAATTTAGGAGTCACAGCAGAGATTCATCCCGAGATGCCTTGTCCAGGGAGGATGAGGTATCCATGGATGACTGGGGAATGCATGGCTAGGGTAAAAGAAAAAGAGAAAGCAGCTAACATGGCAAATGGCAGTGGGAAAACCAGAGGATTGGGAAGCTTACAAAGAGGAACAGAAGGCAACAAAATAAGAAATAACGAGGGGGAAGATTAAATATGAAGTTAAGCTATCCAGTGATAGAAAGGATGACTGAAAGAGTCTCTTTAGATATATTAAGGGCAAAAACAGGAAGCAGAAGTGGATATTGGGGCACTGGAAAATGACGCTGGATTGATAGTAGCGTGGAACAAATAATAGATGAGAAACTAAATAATTATTTCTTGTCAGATTTCACAGCGGAAGACATGAATAATATCCGAAAAATTCAAGTGAGTGAGGAGGCAGAGCTGATTAGGACAAATTGCTCGAAAAACTAAATGGGTAAATAAACTGGATGGAGACATCAATGGTGATATTCCAGAAATCATTGGAATCAAGGAGGGTCCCAGAAGACGAGAAAATTATGAACGTGACACCCTGTTTGTTTTTAATAAAACAAGATTTTTGAATTTTTTTTACAAAATTACAAAAATAGTACAAACTAGTGTATTCTGCTTTACAATATAATAACAACCCAAATATAGAATTTTTAAAAAACTATTAATCTATTCTCCAAATCAGCAAACCATAAAATAGGTTATCCTACATTACTAAAACTAAACAAAAGGAGAAAAGAAAATAAATAACTCGATACAAATGTTTTAAAATATATATTAAGCCATAACAGAACCCATACTCATACAGGATTCCTCCTCCCAGGACCCCCCGAAGCAGCCAGAACTATCCCCACGGCTAAGTAAAGGCCCTGAACAATGTGGCTGATATATCTGTGTCAATGTAGTTTAAAAAGGTCTGCCATGTTCTATGAAATAATTCCGTCTTTTGGTTCACCATATTCGTAAGGAAGTCAAGGGGGGTATATTCCATGATTATCCTGTGCCAATTTGAAAGCCCTTTGAAAGGGAACCTTCGGATATCCAATTCACTAAAACGTTTTTGCCCGGACGAAAGAAAAGAATAATGAATAATTTCCTCCTGTATATATCCAAAGAAGGGAAATTTGGGAACCCAAAAGTAGAGGCACTGGGTCCCACCCAATCTTTGCCAAGGCATTCTCTACTCTGTCCCAACACATGCAGATCTTATGGCATGTCCTCAGACAATGCGTGAGAGGACTAACTTCTGTTTTGCATATGGGACACATTGAAGATGCTCCTGCCTGGAACTTTACAAGTCACTCAGGTGGCATCTGAGCCCAATGAAGTATCTTGAATTGGATAGCCTGAGTTCTGTTACAGATAGACATCTTCCTAACGTTTTCCCAGACGTCCTCCCACATCTCTAAGGAGAATTCCATCCCCAATTCTTCACCGCAGATTTTATATAACCATTCCATGTCCTTTGATATCTTATTAAATAGTTTATGGTAGAGAGTACTGACCACGGGCGGGCCCATTGGCCGACGCACTCTCCTTTCCCTATCCGATTTATAAGGATCAATTATCAACATCGTCTCCTATTTGAAATTATCGAAAAAGATCTTTGCTACGCAGCCCAAACTTCTGACGCAGCTGTTTGAAGGACATCATGACTCCCCATCGAACAGGATTCCCAAACAGGAGATACCTCTTGACTCCCAGATTCTGAATACATCAATCAGCCCTGGCTGGAATCCCAACATTCCCACTATAGGGGTATGGGGGAGGATTTTTGTAGGTTACCCTCATCCTGTCACATTATCGTCCAGGCTTTGATTGTATTTAATACAATAGGATTTTTACAATGATACGTAATAACTCTCACCTTGTCCATAAATAGTAAATTGATGAGGGGATATTTTGCTTGGGATGCCTCAATATCGAACCAGATTGTTTGTGGATCACAAGAGACCCAATCAGCTACGGAGGTAATAGAGAACTCAACTGGTACCTCCTCAAATCCGGAAAATCCAGCCCATCCCTTACTTGTGGAAGCTGCAGCTTTTCTAATTTAATAAGGGACCGTCTATGACTCCAAATAAAGGAGCCGAGCCAATCATAAAGCTTACGCAGCGCTTGTCTCAGCAGCATCAAGGGGAGCATTCTCATAGCGTATAAAAAGCCAGGTAGGATGTTCATGTTGACCAAAGCTATTCTACCGAGCCAGGATATTGGGAGATCTTCCCAGCGTTGAAGGTCCTATCATAATTTCTCCAATAAATGTGTATAATTGACTTTATATAGCTGACCAATCGCCGGAGTATTAAAAATACCTAAGTAAAGAAAACCTCCCAGTGACAACCCAAAGTCAAAACGGGATTCATCCGGAAAATTGGATATACTGGCAAGACTGCTCAGCGGCATAGCCTCTGATTTCACAAATTGATTTTATAACCTGAGAACATGTCAAATAATTTAACCACTTGAATTAAGCGGGGCACAGATGTCAATGGATTATTTAAGAATAGGAGGACATCAACTGCATAGAGAGTAATTTTGTGCTTACCCGATCCAACCTCCGGAGCCATTATATGAAGGTCAGCTCGTACAGATTCCAACAACGGCTCAATCACTTGTGTAAATAATAATGGTGAGAGAGGGCATTCCTGACGACAATCTCTGCCAACGTGAAACTATCTGAACGTAAACGTTTGGTGATCACCGCTGCTTTTTGATCATTATATAATACTGTAACCCATTTAGTAAAGACCTCTCGAACACCAAACCATTCGAGCATATAAACGAGATATGGCCATTCTATCCGATCGAATGCCTTCTCTAGGGAGACAACTAATCCTGGCGTCGCTCCCTGCTGGCAGGCTTGTGCCATATTTAAGACTCTTCTAGTGTTATTAGTTGATCTGCGACCCTTTATAAATCCCATCTAGCCTTCTTTAATAATGAATGGCAAAACCCTCTCCAGTCTTCATGACAACACTATTGAGAGAATTTTAAAATCCACATTCAACAAGATTATAGGTCTATATGAAGAGCAGTCATTTGGAGCCTTTTCCTTGTTGAGAATGAGACAAATATTTGCTTCTCTCAGAGAAGGCGAGAGGCAGCCCAGATTATGTGAGTAATTATACATATTTATAAGTGGCCCGACTAATTCCCCCATCTGGTCCGGGCTCCTTGCCACTCTGGAGTTGCATCACTGCCTCCTGTATTTCCTGGGTTGCTAGGGGGGCATTGAAGAACAACATCTGCTTCCAGGTTAGGGCCGGGAGGGCAAGGCTTTTTTTTAAATAAAGACTTTATCTTCCTTGTTCTATCCTCACAGCCCTGTGGCCTATAAAATTCGAAATAGAATCTTCTAAAGACTGCATTGATCTTTTTTACGATCACAGGTCAAGGTACCATTACTCTTTCTAAAGACATAATTGCTTGGGCGGCCTTCTTCTTTATGGCAAGGTATGCTAGATACCTGCCAGGCTTGTCACTGTATTCAAATAATCTCTGCTCTGCCAGTATTATCTCCCTCTTTGCTGTTTGATTAAGGTATTCAAGGTTACCCTAAGTGCTGTGACCCACTGTAGTTTAGTAATGGAGGGTCTTAGCCGCCTTCCGGCAAGCCTCGAGCAGACACTGTTGTTCTCCCTTTTGTCTTTTCCGGGGCACAGAATATGAGATAACCAAGCCTCATGCATGTGCCTTAGCAGTCTCCCACATCACCGACGGGTTACTGACCGTGCCTGAGTTGATATCCCAGAAGGTTTTAAATTCTTCAAGAAATATTTTATATACTTACTATCCTTCAATAGGAAAAGGTCCATACCCCAATGTCGGGAAGCTATCTCATCATCACTAGTCTTAACCTCCATTTATACTGTGCCATGGTCGGAAATATATATATGACCGACTTCACAAAACAATATTGAGTTCAAAAATGTTGAGGGGACAGAAGCATATCGATTCCGGTATGGCACTTGCGTGGGTTAGAATAAAGAGTAAAGTCTCTAGCCTCCGGGTGAAGACACCTCCATACATCTACCAGCCCCAACTCCACATTCAGATCCGCCAACTGCCTAAATCTCA